>NC_054401.1:5044852-5355567 GCF_017976425.1 Toxotes jaculatrix | reverse complement strand
ACCAAGTTGACAACACTCCCTCTATAACTCCGTCTGACAGCTGAGGCCTGGAAGGTGAGGCGCAATGACACCTTTTGTTTGTTTTGTTTATTTATTTACGTACAGGCTCTGTTGTCAACTAAATGTTTTGTCATAGCTGTGCCATGAAAGACTTGAAAAAGCTTACATTTGTTCATATGAGTGCAAACTTTTGGCATTTAATGCAACATTATCTAAAAAAAATGCTCTGCGTTTCTCATTGTCTTAAGTATCCTGATAAACAGAAAACCGGAAGCCATTTTGCACCAATTGTTTATTTATTTATTTTGCTTATATACCAGTCCTATAATAAAACTAACCTAAATGAAAAATTGGGCTACTTTTATGACAGCTGAGCTGCCTTTTGTCATTCCAATGTGAACACTGGGTGACAGACTTAAACATTTCAGACAGAGCTTTAATACAGAAACCGAAGATGAACTTATTTCAAAGGGATTCTTATATGGTTCACAAAGAATAACCAGACTTGCATGAATATTCATAATGTCATACTTTACTCTCGCTTTGCAGGACGCGGCCGGCCATTGAGAGTCTCCCACTGTTTGTTGCTGGGCAGGTAGCAAACAGTGGGTTTATCAGACTTCTTGCAGAAGAAACAGCTGCCTGCAGAAGCTGGAAAGGATGCCAATGAGAGTGGTAAGAATATATCCAAACGAGAAAGTTAGGGGATGTAACACAAACAAAGAAAACGTTAACGTTTTATAATACAGCCTGTGATTTACAGAGTAATTTTGTTGTATGAATCATGTATCAATAAAACACCGGTTCCAGCTGTACTTAGATCTGTGTATAATGAAAGAAAATAAGACCATTGGGAACAAGGGAGTAAGAACATTCCTGACATTTTGGGGGGAAAATGGCCTTAACAGCTCAGATATTCTGTAGAACCTATGAGGTGATTCTGGTGTAATGTATTTCACAGTTATGATATGCTACAGTGCAGATACAGTAAAATCTCTCAAACTTGCATATTGCTGAAGAGCATAAAAAATATGTGCGTTATGTTCCCAAAATGACAATGGACACTCACCACTGATGGGGCACAACAATGTAGTTTTGGGTTAGGAAACTCGAATCTTGGAATAATGTGAGACTGATCAGTTGTTTATGGAGTAGGTAAACCGGATTGACTACATTGCAATAAAAACAGATGCTTTTACCATTGGCTCCTTTGCAAGGCTGAGGGGAACGTATGATAATTCTCTGTGGGTCAGACGCTACAATCGACCCTTTTCACATTACTCACAGTCATGTAATCCATTACTGATATAAAGCATTGATCCGAGAGCAGAGCATCCAGTCAAAACCCATTAGAAACCCAGTGACATACAGACTACCGTCACTGCTGATAAAATCTGTCCAGACTATATGAGATGGTTTCAGTTCCAATTTTATCAGATGTAGTGTTTGAAAAGATGTGACTAAGACAGTTTACTTTCTTTGACCTTTGACAACTTGTAGAGCATGCAGGCTCCTCCTCAGTTTCACATCTAGTGTTGGCCTTTTAGCAGAAGTTGGAGGTGCTTTGTGTCTTAGAGGGAAGCAGACAGTATTGTATTCAGATTTTCCCATTTGCTGGGGATTCAAATTTCACATTTTAGTCCTAGGTCCACTTCTCTAATTTAAAGGCGATCATTTCCTGCACACGCTTTGACCTTTTTTTATTGGAGAGTCACAACAGAGTTTGTTGATTTTGTTATTGCACATGAGGCAGTGACTGAAATGAGTAACTTTATCCCCGTTTCTTCCTCCTTCATCTCTCTGGAACCCCGGCAACTACAGCATCATGCAAAAAAAAAAAAAAAGCCACTAGTACAGGCACTGGTATTTGTTCTCAGACAGTTAACACTACCACATGATAAACAATTGATTCAACATGAGAACCCGCATGTGACTAAAGCTATAATTAAACAAATCAAAAAATAGTACATCCTGTCAACATGACTTAAAATCACATGACTCATCATCATTGACAAGACAGAGGAAGTGAGGATGGACGTTTTTCCCCCTTTTTTGTATTACATTCAATAAAAACATAAAAAAGAGCTATTGATCATCTAACGGTGTTCTGCATGGTGCAGGAATTGTGGCTGACGTATCAAGTAAAACTTGTAAAACATAATTTGACTTTGTAATTGTATTTGTTTTGTGCCTACATCTTTCTTGTGATCATGTGACTTGATTGCTGTAAAACTGTAATTTCCCCGTGGGATTAATAAAGTAATTTTAGCTATCTAAAAAAGACTTTTACGTGCATTCACATACACATACATTACCTTGAAGCAGTACAGCAATGACACACTGGGTATCAATGCAAACATAGCAGCAGTGGTAAGAATGTAGCTAACTACATTTCCTCAAGTACTGAGGTACATAATTTTACAGCAAAACATAATGAGCTTTTAAAGTATGGTGCGTTGTTATAAATTAAATGACCCAGCAGTATGTAAAGCAGCTAAAATTGTCTCCATCTTGACCAGTTACAAAATTAAAATGCTGCTGCCACATTCATTTTGTCAGTAATTAAGTAATATAATAAAGTTCACCGGTATGTAAGGAGTATTTCTACTTTTGAAATTTTAAGTAAACGCTATTGAAGCATTTCTTCACTGAGCTACTTTTGGAGTAGTTGAAGAGTTAAAGTGGCTGTAATGGTAAAAATAAATAAAAATGGCTAGAAAAAGAGACTATCAGAGAAAGTGTGGTTATTTGTTACACACCAAAGGTGGCCTGTATTTTAAGCATGATAGTAAATAGATTGCTTTCCAACCTCCTGGAATTAACTGAAGAAATGTTTTGTCTGACACACCTCACATGCCATTACCTAATTGAATTCTTAATGTTTATCTCCGCCACATTACCATCAGGAGTGCCCTAACTCGTTTCCTTATATTTTATTTTGTCCTCGGGTCCTTTAATGTTTGATTCCATGGCCCGACTAAGAAGCCATCAGAAATGAAAAGCCTCACAAGCAAAGCCTACATAACTACAATGGCATGAGAGAACAAAAGTGTTTCAGAGAATGTATGAGGAAGTTGGCACCCTCTGGTACCTGTTTGAGGTGATGTCATGCTGCCTGCTTTCTCTAAATCCTGATATTAAGAGGGCTCACGTGTACAAAGGTAGTGTGAGCACTGATACAGTGAAGGGCAGCTGCTGGGCCTTGTGTGTGTATTGGTGTGAGGGTGTATTTGTGTACTCATGAACTTATGTCTTTGTGTCATGTGTCCTGTCCTCCTTTGACACATTGGTTGTGCATGTCTTCAGAAATGAACTTTACATGTATGTGAGATACAATTTGGTGCGTGATGGTGGGGGCAGTATCAGAAAATAAAGTCACCACAACAATGGCGGATAGAGGGAAACTCGTAGAGCTTGTCCACCTATCATACCAGCTATGATGTCACCTCCACCATTTTCTCTGCCGTGATCAGTGGCACTGTAATCTCTGGTTTTTGTTTACATTGTACAAAAGTGGAATTTCCCAAGGAAGATATTTTGTTTTTGGCTAGGAAGGATCAGGCCATTTTTGCCCCCTGATAGATATATATTTTTCTCTTTTATCAGTGGCCTTAGTCTGGTTCAATCAGGGCTTTCTCATGTATAGAAATACAAATGTTCATATATTTGCTTGCATTAAACACAAATTTAATAATTTAAATCCGCTTATGAACTGTTTCAAAGCAGGGTCTTAATGTTCGCTGGACTGATTACTCTTGTTCAGCAGATGAAACACAATTAGGCTGGTTCCAATCCAGTAAATATACAAGAAATTGCTGTTGTTCATTTGATGCAGCAACAAATCAGCAGCTTAATTAGAATATAGTTGCAGGACCCCACTGCCAAAGACAGACATACTGACTGAAAAGTACACTTTAGCAGCTATCTATAACCGGCTTTGTGCGTTTAACATGGATTCTGAGAACAGTATTAGCTCCTATTGCTTGCGAGGAACCAAACTGCCTCTAAGGAGTGTGATGAGTGTTTCGCTTTCAAATATGTCTGTTGATGTGTTATAAAGGGGAAGCAGTATGACTGATGTTGCAACAAATATGTGGCTTCCTGTTTTGCACCTGTAGCTTGTTCAACACAGTCTAATTGAACATAACCACAGTTATTCTGTACTGCATAATGTGTGTGTACAGCCTCAGGCCAGTAGGATGAGTAACACCACATTTTTTGTTGGCAAGGGTGTTTAATGACACTGTTGAGGTTTCTCAGACATCAGTGGAATGTCTTTTGTTTGTTAGCTTTCTAATGTGATGTATGACAATGGTAGTCAGTGGGTAACAGACTGGATATGCAGCATCCAGTGCACTCATACGTGTAAAGTAGGGAGGTGGCCCCACCATGTGGTGTGCCATGCAGCTCACAGTACAAATAAAAAGTCTTTGAAATAGTGCATTTTTTATTACTCCCCACCCCCTCGGAAATCAAACCACAACAATATTATATCCCATTTCATAAATTAAACAAACAGCAGTGACCCAAAAAAAAAAAAAAAAAATGATGCCCCAGACAGTCAGTTAGCTTAAAAAATTACAAGGTCAGCAAACAGCACACAGTTGGACTGATGCGGTATGTTGTTTTGCCAATATATTTTTGTCCAAAGTCAATAGGAAATGAAGATGTGACCTTTTATAACAAAGTTTTGAGTAAAAAAAACTTCTGTACCCTGCCTGATGGAGCTTTATAGCATTTTAGTGTTCCATGTTGGCCACAGAGATGATTAAAAGGCTTTACTACCCTGCAAAGATAAGATTCAATTCCGTAATTGCTGAACATCACAGGATCCCCGTTTTGAGTATGTTTTAGCATAAAATCATCAGTTACTTATCTGGCACGAAATATTGAAAGATAAAAAAACTACTTATGATGAACAGCTTTTGTTTAAACATACTAGTATAGCCCCCACTAACCAGTTCAACCACAAATAATTTTCTCTTGAATAGAAAAAAAAATCCTCGAGGTCTGCAGTACTACTGGAGCTTATAGGCACCCCAGAATGTGCTGTCTTTTAGAAAATCATCTGTGATATGTAAGCTGATGCTGTCTCCCTCTGTGAGGCTGACAATCTTGGCCACCCACACAGAGCCCTCTGTTGTGCTTGGGAAGGTCCCCTCAACCAGTTTCATCACACTTTTACCGAACGTGGCATCTCTCCTCAGAATCACAGATTTGGCTGGATTCTTACTTTGGTGTTTGGTGAAGGTGACCTGGGCATAGATGAGGTAGAAGCTGTTTTCCTTGCAGTGGATAGAGTTGTTGCCCAGGTAGAGGGAGCAGGAGGGACATTCAGGTGATTCTTGCCAAACGTTATCGTGCAGAGCTGCAGGAGATCCAACAAACTTTTCTTCAGCCACTCAAATATTAAAACGTTACCAGCTCACGCATGAAACTTCAGGTGGTGCAACTCCTTCCCACGTTTTATTGTTTTTACATGACTGTAAATTGTTTATGTGAATTTAAACTAGTTTTAGTTTTATTTCTTGAGTTTTACAAATTGTTCTTGCCCATGAAAAGAGACGTGTAACTAAAACCATCTTTAGTAACAGTAATTTAAAAAACCCTTGAAGTCTGATTTTTGCTGTCAGAAACTAACAAATTCAAAAAAATATGAATAAAAACTTGATATTCCTTTCATTTCTGGGCTGGACTATTAGAAACATTCTCAACCAAACTATCATCACAAGCTGTATAAAGACATCAGTTAAACTAAGTCAGAGTTGATCTTCCAATTAATAGCTAATTTCCTTCCAGTCGGCAGACTAACCAACGCCTGACGATGTTTGTTGTCGTGGGCTGTAATTATACCTTAAGCTGGTACGTCCCACGTTATAGCTCTGCTGCAGGATTGTTGTGGTTCTCGAAACCCACTTCACACAGAAAAAGGCAGAGTGGTGGGAGGGACACAGCGCATGAGAGTGGAAACATGATAGTGCTATAAGTCTTTCTCAGTTTAAATAGTGGTTTAGATTGGTGGGAAAAATAAAAAACAGAAATATAGGGATCTCTCATGTGAAAAGAAAAAAACTGTTTGTGTGGCACCCAATAGCTCATAACAAGAGTGTGATTGGAAAAAATAGGTTTATAGCTTAATAATGAATCTTGTGGGAACTCAAATAAACCCAGTGAGATCTGTTTCAGTCAATCTGAATTTCTCACTTTAAGTGTATCAGTTGGGGAATTCAGATTGGGAGTTATTTTGTTGTTATTTACTAGCTGCTGCACCCACTCCTCTTCAACCTGCTGTGCCTTCATCATTGTCATTTAAAGACTTCCTACGTGTCTCAGTATTACTCAGCACCAGTATTACCCAGAGAGCATGTCTGAGCTTGTTGCACTTGACATCTGTAGGCGTTGAATTTGACTGCAGTATTTTATACTGTAGAGGTGTAATGAAAGCAAAAGAAATCAGTAAAAAGTGAGAGTCTCTACTCTCAAAATACATCGGTCAGTTGAAACTTCGTTGGGCAGCTAAGCCTCATTTCTGTCTCTGGAAAGCAGCTCTAGAAAGAGTTTCTCACTCTTTGAGTCTTAGAAAGTGACACCAAAACCTGACACTGACAGATGACATGTTAGAAAAATGTGATATGTTGTATATAATGTTTCCGCGCTAACGCTAGAAATATGTCAGCTTGACACGAACGATTTTAAAATATAAGTGCAAAGCCCTAATTCCTTGACATTTTAGTTTTGCCCTCAAGTTAAAATAAAAAAATACAGCCTTGAAACTTAGACACATGCTCTATATACCAAGAATATGACAACGTTTTTTAGAAAGTCATAATCATCCAAGCACATAAATTTACCACATACGAAGAAGTGATGAAAATAAATCTGAACATTGATCAGAGGAGGAAGTGTACTCACACTTGATTAGCTGGATGTATGAGAGAGAGGATCCTGAAAAGCAATATCATTTAGAAGGTTATCTGCTGAAGAAGCAACTGTACACATCACATTATACTGTGGGTTCTCCATTTAGCATCTTTCAGCTTGTATTAAACCTTTATAAAAGTTTGGTAAACTTTAGACATTGACAATAAAAAGTACATTGTAACTTACTTGCTGACTTCAAAGGAGCTGCCAAAGTGTTGACTGCAAAAGAAAAGAATTAAGTGAAATCCAGCTTTATTCATGTAAATGTGATGTATTTTCAGGTTTTTACTAAAATGCTCATATTCTTTTTAAAAGGTGACTTTTGAAGTGATCACAGCAATATGTGACATCCGGTTCACGTACATGTTGGACTGACATGGTCTGGCTTCAGTGTCGGGACTTCATCCTTGAAAAGACAGAAAACAAAACAAAGCATTGCATCATAATCATCAACCCTCTGACTTATCTGAGATGCCTGTACAGTAATCTTGCGTATCAAAAAGTCACAAAGAGTTGTAGTTTGTGTTCATGTTTGTTATGAGTTACATTATGCTCTACAGGTTCTGTTTTTGTATCCACCCTTCAAGCGTTCACATATTGTCACACCGAGGCACCTTTGAGTGTCTTTATTTCAAATATGGCTCTCATCCAGAAGCCAGATCCTGTCCGTCGTGATGCTGCTGCCACCTAGAGGCACTGACTTTCAGTAACAATCTTAACTTCTGAAGAAAATCTTGTTAAAATAAAGACAGCGATGAGGCTGGAGCCGCTTCGAGACAGCACTTCAAAAAGCTTTTCATTTTTTCATGTAATATCATTTTTACGACTTCCAGCTTTTAAGTGACATCATGAGAATTATGCAAGTGGAATTTTACAAACACACGTGAGACATGATTTCACATAGGATGGCACAATTCCGACCTCACATGTTCATACATGTGACATGTACCAGCTACATGAGAAATAACAAAGAGTCTTAATGTAGAAAACCAAAACAGTTCCAACTACTTTAGTATTCAGTCATCAAGTCACCATATAGTCACTAGAGCAGGTGACAGCTGACACTTAAAGCAGCCACCTGAGCAGTGAAAGTGAATGTGTAACTGTAATTTTCCTTTGTAGCAGGTGCACTGACCTCAGTTGACTTTGATTTGATTGAAGTGAGAAATGCAGCCATAACCACCATGGCCACGGTGAGGAGACCACACCACACCTGCAGCAGCAGGTACTTATGAGAGCACCTTGACTGACCCTCCATTCTGTCAAACACAGACACACACACGCACATGTTGGTTTTGTTAGATGTTTAAGATTGTATTGAGTGTAGCTGATAACCTGGAGACGTCATGGAATACCAAACTGACCTTTTTAATAAGCTAGTCCTCATTTTGTAGTGTTGAGCATGATTCCATTCAGTTATGATGACACTGTACTCACCATTTTTGTTTCTGATGTTTCATATGGCTTTGACAGTGGCATAAAGTAAATAAGTACATTTATTCAGATACCGTTTACAATTTTGAGGTATTTGTTACCTGAGTATTTCCATTTTATGCTGCTTCTACCACACCACATTTCAGGGGCTAACATTGTACCTCTTACCGCACTACATTTATATAACAACAATATGACAAATAACTGTTTGACCATTTCTATAAAAAAAAATGAATACAACTTAGTTATAACAAGTAGTAGCGCTTTGTTTTTTGTTCCTTTATTAATCATCTCACAACTTCTCAGATTATCTTGTGAGCCTAGTTTCAGACCCACTGGACTAAACAAAAGTATATTTTACTGGTGACACCTTTGTACTTGAATTTTATACTTGTAATTAACTTTTTTTTTCATTGTAGTACTTGGTAATTGGTGCATCTGCTTCAGTAAAGGATCTAAATACTTCTTCCACCACTGCCGTTAGGGCAACAGGCGGAGGCAGTTAGGTGAGTTGCAGAGAAATCCCTAGTTTGATCACATTTTTTAAACTATTTGTGGAAGACAGAGTCTCTATGCCACTTCATCAGGTCTCAGAAGAATAATGGTCAAAACTCATAAAATAACAACAAAATAGTTTGTAGACCTTTTACCACTCTTTTTATGTGAGACTCAAGAAGTATAACCAAACCAGACTACACAGAAAATGTACCAGGCTAAAAGTATAAAGCAAACATGACACAATATTAAAGAGTAAACCAGTGGTTTCCAACCTTGTTAGCAGTTCCACCAGAGACAGATTTCCCCTTTAAACTTCTCAGAGTGTCTGCATTGCATACAGTTCACTCTGGGTACATGTACCCTCAGCTCACTGCCACTGTGCTGCTGCCTCTCTGGGATTTTACCTCAGTGGGAGTGCTTTTGGTCCAGCACAGACACCACCATGGTCATGAACACTTTGTGATTTTTGCTGTTTATTTGCAGTGACACAGACTGAAACTAACCAGTGATTGCTAACACACTTCTGGCCACCAACTATAGGTCAAATGGTTGTTAGCCAAACTTCAGACCTTTAAACATGAATGTGAGAAGAGAGTCTAGAGGTAATTTCCAGCAGCATTCTTTGTATACTGGTCTGCTTTGCATTCCAGTGTATGTGGTGTATGTAAGTAGGCGTAACACAGTTCACTTGGTACAGCAAGTAAAGATCAGCAGTAAGTTAATCACTCAGTGTATCATTATATTTAAGGTAACTGTATTTACTGGATTCTTGAAGTATCTGATTCTACATTACATCCTAATTTATGTGCTGACTATCCCATAAAAAGTTGAGCACTTTAGGTTAATTACTCAAAATGCCAGTCAGTGAATAAATCCAAGCAACATCCCAACAAGTCTCATTAAATTTTATATGAAGGGTACAGTTGATTTTCAACCACAGACTATGGAAATGTTATGAATATGTCTGAAAACTCAAAATGTCATTATGTATTGTGTTCAGTTGTATCAAAACATGTTATTATTCCTGCTAGATACTAACACAGAGGAACCCACTAAAATGATGGCTTGATCTGTTTGTAAAAACTCCTTTTTAAAAATTGGCCATCCCCTATCTACACATACAGCACTTGCACAGTTTGGGACTTTGAGCAACACTTTTCCCTCAGCAGCAATTACCTTAATCACACACCAGTGAAAAAACATAAACATAAAAACATGAGAAAGTATAGTATTCTTAGAAACAGGAAAACAGGAATTAAATACAAACAATTTGACACACGTTTAAGAAAGTAACCAAATTAAATCACTAAGTCCTGACTCACCCAGTGTGTGTTGCACTCTCAGTGTCCAAATTCATCTGCTGCTTCTCTCTAAGAGACATGTCAGGTTGACAGGGTTTTCCCTTTGACATTGGCTTATAGTGAGGATGAGATGGAGTTTTTTTTCTTAACTCTGTAGAGAGAGTTGTGGTTAGACAGAGAGGAGGAAGAAAGCTGTGGTGTAGGTGGCTCCACTTGTGGACAACAACATGTATTGCATATGGAATGAAACTGAAGCACCACATATAGAGTGGTGTGAAACTTTCATTCGATGGATGAAACCAAAATGCAGTTTCATATAGTATAACTTTAATGCCAGACAAATGGTCACCCTCAGGTTGCCTAAGATGAGAATAAAAGTAAAAAAATTAAACAACAAATCGTTAAGATGTTGAATGGAAGGCGAAAATTGTGGCATTTCAGTGACGCGAAAAGACATACATTTGTCGTATGGCTCCCCAGGTTGACACATTAATGTTTGTGGTGGGCGGTTTGTGATTTCCCACGTTTATAGGTCACTGTTTAAGTTTAACACCCAACCAAATATGACAGGGACTTTTTCTGCACACCTTGCATGTCATCTGAGATAACCTGATGTGTGGCCAGGGAAACACACTGCCTGTCTTTTTTATTTCATGCAGCACATGATACCATCCCTCTTGACATGCTGCCGCCTCATTTAGTCTCTCTTCAAAGTCTATTTTCTGAATGTGAGACTCAGTATAAATAATAACACCTTAACATGTGTTTACATTTGTCATAGATGTAACATTTAAAGGGTTAAGAAAAAGAAAAAGAGTAATTTTCAGCTTCATGAAGTGCTTGAACCTACCCTTAATTTTGTTTGTTAAATATGTTTGGGGTTGTTTGTTCAAATTCAGTCACTTCCTTCCTTCCTGTTCTTTCATGAACCACTCATAGGACAAGTTCATCTATGGCTATGCTCGGGTTTCTTCTGCAATCCAATCAATCTTTTATTGTTATAAAAAAAAGTGCCGGCATCCTTAGCATGTGCTGGTACTTCTTAAAGTCTTTTTTTAAACTGCTACGAGGATAGTGTAACTGAGATTTGCCACATTTTTTCTGAATGGAAGACTCATTATAAACAGTAACACCTAAACAAGTGTCTGTATTTGCAGTAGAGTTGAAGTATGAAGGGTTAAAAGAGAAGAGTAATTTCCAGCTCCATGAACTTGAACATGCCCCAGATTTAGATATTTAAATATGCATTGATGTTAACTTCACCCTCTTCCTTCCATCTCTCCTTTGACTAATCGATAATGAAACAAAGTTGATCTGCTGCTTATTCGAAACTTTCTTAGGAAACTGATTTGATCTTATTTGATATAAACAGTGCTGGCATCAGTGAAATGGGTATTTTTAAAGTCTATTTTCATGTACGGCTAAGAGGAAAGTATGAGTAAGAGCTGTCACATATTGTCAGAATCCCTAAACAGCTTTGTGAAGTGCTTGAGCATTCCATAGATATTGTTGTTTAAATATATGAAGAAAATCTGTTAAATTCAGGCACTTCTGTCAGCCCTGTTCCTCGACGGACCTATTATGAGACCAAGTGCACAAATCTAAATTTGAAATTTCACTTCAGAGTTCCTTGTTGAATGGATTAGCTCATATTTGGTATAAAAAAAAGTGCAAATCACTGGCATGGGACTTTTTATTAAGGTTATTTTAACCTGCTATGAGTAAGATTTGAACATCAGCATCTAGTCAGAACCAACTGTAAAATTCCCTCCCATAAATTTTAGCTTGCAATTGTTTTTGTTTTGTTTTGTGGCTTTTTCTGATCATTTAGATTCTTAACAGCACTTAGTGTATAATACCACAGCATTCGCCAAAACCGATCCATAAGGTAATGCAATCTGTGCAAGATAAGAGTGAAAGATTAGACTTATCTTCCTGGAGACTTATTTTGTAGATTTTTAGGAAAGATGGCATAATTCCATTGATGGTAATTATACATGTTCTATAGTTTCAGAAGATAAGTAATGTATTGCATTTGCAGTAAGAGTTCTGTGGTCCATCGTTGTGGTGGTCATAAAAGGATGGGTTCCAGGGTAGGTCTGTCTTAAAAATAGACAGTTGCCCATATTGAACATGGGAATAATTTGCTTGCTGTAATAATGTCTCCTGTTCATACTGTTCATTCTGGATATTATGAGATTCCTTCTTCAGTTGTCAAGCTTTCTTCAGCTTTCGGTGTAAGTGATACCACAGCCTTTTGTTCTTTGCAAAGCTAATGTGAGGCTTCAATAGCCTGAGTAAATCAAATAAATAAAATCTTTTTGGAATAAAATTCCCTTGTGTTTCCCTGGGAAGTGTTTCCTTTTTGAGCTACAGTGGAGGGGTAACAACGCAAAAAGGGAAATTCATGCTGGAGGACTTTATTTACTGATTTGACTAAGTCGGACTGTTAAAGGCGATTTTTGCCCCCTCAAAATAACTAATCTCCTAGAAATTTCTGAATAATAGTAACAGTAAGTATATTTTGAAGGAAATGAAAATGCAGAATGGATTACCTTTTGTCTAAATATAATGAGGAAGTGTTGTTAGAGTACCTGGTAACTTAAAGCTTTGATGGTTATGTTTAGGCATTCACAGCATTTGGTTAAAGCTAGAGAAAGAAATTGTAATTGGGAAAACAGTTTAGTACTATATGAACATAATTTCAAGGAGACATTGTATTTTGATGGCCAGTAAGAACAGGAGGAATGATTACAGTAATCAAGAACCATTTCAGTGTTCAAGTAAACACTTGAATATTGTTTAAACATAGGCTTGAAAAAATGTCCTTTAAAGTGGACCAAGGTACGCTTACCCAGATTTTGGCAGCAGATATAAAGCAGTAACTGGCATTATGATGAGAAAAGATAAAAGAAGATGGAATGAGAGAAGGAGTAGAGTTACATTTTTAAGTAGGATGAGATGAGGATGAGAAATCTTGCCATGAAAACAGTAGTGAAAGCTGAAAGTTGGTTTTAAAGACTGCAGTGTGAGCCAGAAAGACGAGAGAGTGAGAGGGTCAATTTCCATTTCGCTTCACTGTTTTTGGTTTCGCACTCCATGGGGCATCCCCAACTAACCAGTCTGTGTTCTCCTGGATAATGTAAATGTCACCAACTTTCTACCAGCTTATTTCTATCAAGCACTCATTACAGACAGACAAACAAACATACGCACACCTACATACGTGACATGAAAAATAAATGGGCTGGATGTGGGTTGTTGGGTGCTGTCCCCACTCAAAACAAGAAGGGAACAAACAGTTTTCCACTGTTGTTTCCTGTGCATCTTACCTGCAACAGTAAGGTGTTTGATGAAAACACATTTACGGGTTCTTCTTATCAAATGCCTCCACATAATTTCCCACTATGCACCAATGTGGGACAGTGAAAAAGGATGGAGGTCACACTAAGGTCTCATTGTACTGAGATTTTAAATAGAACAAAAGGACACCTCCACCTCCAGCAAGCAGGAGGTGGAAGGAGTAATTTTTAACAAACCAGGCACATTTTATTTTTCAACATTGTCACCTCCTTTATTTACACACTTAGTCCAATGGTGACGGAGCCAGACCAAAGTCGTGAACTCCTCAGATTTATCTTGTGAACCTTTGGATGGGGCCCGACCCCTATGGTAGATTGGGAACCACTGGACTGATTAAAATTAGCTCCACTTCAAGCAGCTACAACAGAAAAATGCTGCTTATGCACTGATGCGTTAATATTATCAATCTAATGATGCCATAAATGACATTGCTCACAGGGACTAGTCTGTATTTAGAATTTGTTACTTTAAGTACATCTTGATTGAAACACTTAATTAGGAACGTTTATTTGTACTGGAATATTTTTATACTGTTGTACTTCAATGTAAATAAAGAATACTTCCTCCACCACAGGTGGACACGCAGTCCAGTGCCACTGTGCATGCAGACAGTGGATTTTAAATAAGCATTACGGAACACACTGATTTCTGTTAACCAAGCAGAGACCAGTAAAGGGAAACCAGCCTGAAAAGCTGAATGGGGAAATTCAACTTCTGTTTTTTCTTTAGTCATTTGTTCTGCTATCATTGTACATGCATTTGTTTTCCTCTCCCCAAGCATTTTCACTACCTTAGCACTTATCTCACAAATAAGTGCGTTACTAAGTGACCGTGCTTTGTTTAGTAAATACATGTTCAGAAGAATGTTGCACAGCTGGGATATGTCATCATGGTTGTGTCACACTGAGCGGTGATAGGACAGAGCACAACATTAATAACATAGTCATGCCGTGTTTTGTTTGGCCTAGAGTAAAGGTGTGGTACAAAGAAAATGGAAGTGACTGGAATGTTAGTTGCTGTGATAACATGAGCTTAAACACAAACACATAGCTGCTCTCATTATCTTCCTTCTCTTTGTTCTGAGTAAACAGTTATTGCTGTTATTAATAACTGTCACTTCCTGTGCACGAGAGAAATATTTTCTGGGAAATTTGTTTACAGATGAGAAAACTTTCATGGACTGTGCACAAATAAAATCTGTTGTATATCAAAATACAACGCAAAGTCGCAAAAAATGTTTTTTGCTTTAACAAAAGTTTTTGTTAGTGAACTTCAGTAAACTGAACAAATCTGTGTGTTTAATTAGTGTAAAGCCAATACAGAAATGTTCATGAATGAACCTTCATTCAAGCTATGTAAACAGGAATTTCTGTCCAGTAGCATCATGGGAAACCCCCTGGGTTTTTGCTGGGTGGATGTAGGTCGAACCTCCCCCACAAATGTGTCTTTTTCTCAAGCTATTGCACTTGGGTGGCTTCACTTTTCATTGTATCTCTATATTTGTGATACTACAACTCATTGGTTATATTACATATTTTCTGATATTTAAATAACTGTCCGTACTCGCTATTCTTCTCTTATAAGAAGTGAATAAAACAACACATTTCAAGAGGGGGAAAATTAATGTATTTTTGCTTTATTTATTTCACTGTTACTCAGGGAAAACAAGAAATAAATGTGTTATTTTCCCAGGTGTCCAAGACCCCTGCAACATCCTGTAAGAAATTGTGGAGAGCCTGTACTGTAATTTCAATCAGCAAAGACAGACCAAGTTAGGTATGAACGATCATTAAAATGACAATGGAAGTAAAATTTAATATTCGTTCCTACCTCAGTGTAAATGTTTAGGCGCAAAACTCTGTAAATGCAAGTATAATTGTTAGGCTTAAATAGAAACATGCTGTTGTTCAGAGGCACCATCTTCTCCAAAAGAAATAATAAAATTAAGAAATTGTGTAAATGACAAACCTTTTGATTGAGGCAGTTTGACACTTGCCAACATGTTTTGACAAGCTGAATTTTTCAGAAATGTTGTCACCACCTCAGAGTCCACATCACTCTGCCGAGCTACCATGTAAAGTCATTGACAAAAAAAAGTTAGTTTCATGTGTCTGCACGGTAGCCACTTTGGTTGCCGTGAAACATTTACAACAATCACGTGGTGTTTGTTTAAATTACCTGTCTGTTATTATCTAAATACTTTGTAGCCAAAGAAAACAAATATCCAGTTTTTAACTCATGATATCCTTAATTTTGCTGCACTCAAAAGTAGCTTTGTAGGTTGAGGACTAAAAAGGAAATCAACGAGATTTTGGGGCCCATAGTGCAATCCACTGACTACAAGATAACTGACCAGATTACAGCTAATCAGTTAGATAAGTGACCAAACTACAACAAAGCACAAGCTGGCTGCAGATATTTTCTGGGTATTTAACTTAACCTGTAAAAATGAATAGTTTTGGAGAGGGTGGATTATTGTTATTTTGGGGCAAACTATTCCTTTAGGGTTGACTTACCATATAGCATAAATCTGTTGAGGGAATCGACAGTGTCTGTTTCCTTTAGAGGTGGCTCCACTTCCTGAAAAATGATGCAGTTGGCGCAATTGGCCCACTTGCCAGTCCAGAGCAAGTTCTTCCGCTCGGGCTTTCCTGGAGCAAAACCACAAGACACAGACAACGGTATTGATCAGTAAGAGACACTTGACCAGGTGGACATTTGGAATCATTTGCAGAAGTGGCTTTTAAGGCTGCTTTCTCTTAATTGACAAGTTAAAGGCTTGGCGGGATTACTAAACAAAGAAAAAAGCTCCAAGTTAACTGAAGAATGCACCAGAAATATGTCTATGGGAACTATTCTAACTCACTTTGTGGCAGGGAGTTATATGAGAAGATTAATACCGATGTTTTATATTTCTGTCAGATGTAAGGCTACGGCCAGCAACAACAATATGCCGTTCTTTTGAGGAAAAACCTTCCACTTAAGTCAACTGATCAATAACTTGAACAAATCATGACATTTAGTCAAGGGCAGTCCCACTTTGTCCATTCATTTAATGGTTCATTAAGGTTAGGGTTAGGAATTTTTGGAAGTGCTACTTACTACTTGGGGGTTCATCTGAAAAATTCAGTCATTTTTTTTGATAGATGTGGTACTTTCTCTCTTTGTTCTTTTGGTATCCCCCTGTTTTGTTTTGTTTTTTAAATAGCAGTCCCTATTTTATGTCATCAAAGCAATAAAAACAGCAGTTAACTTTGGAAATAAGCTCTGGCAAGCTGTATTTGCTTGTTCACCGAGCGTGAGAAGAAGGATGTGTGACTCTGAAAAGAAACTCCCGCTATTTGTTCTACATGTGATGAGTATAAAGGAATTAGAATTAAAGAATTAGACATTACAGGTTTGGAATTACATTGATAATGTATTTGTGAATTGAATTTATTCAGTTTTTAAAGTTGTAAACACCCCCAAAAGTAAAAAGGGCAGAGTTTGTTGTATGCTGCGTAGAAGCCCCTTGCAGCCAATTTGGGAGATTGGGCTACATAAATGAAATTGACTTGATTTGACTTGAATACACAGAAATGATCAAGGGTTTTCCCAGTGTGCTAAGAATACAATTCTGGGAAAATTACCGAATCCCTGTAATGTTTTGGCATGAATTTGTATGTTTCATTTAAA
This sequence comes from Toxotes jaculatrix, assembly GCF_017976425.1. Classification (NCBI taxonomy): domain Eukaryota; kingdom Metazoa; phylum Chordata; class Actinopteri; family Toxotidae; genus Toxotes; species Toxotes jaculatrix. Next base: position 5,338,375 of record NC_054401.1, on the reverse strand, counting down.
CACTGGCACAAAATTCCCATCTTCAGTCTGTCTTAAAAAATAGGGCCAAAAAAATGGCCCTTCAGAAACTCATATCTGTAGATTCTGTGTGTGTGTGTGTGTGTGTTTTGAGCATCTGTGCATGCAGATGGCACTGTTTTTACCCTCCAGTTCCATATCTTCCCTTTCAGGATGTAGATGATAGGTCCAGTTCTTGTTTATGCAGTTATCTCCCCTAAAAGATGTATTAAAATTGAACATATACGATGAGCTTGAAGTGCTTTTATAAATGAATCTTCAAGATAAACACAACATAAAACCTTTCATTTTTTAAACATTGTTCACACCTTTTACACTTTCTAACTGTCACTTCTCTAATTCTGGTGACTATTTATAACCTTGGGTTTTCTTGTTTCTGTTATTTCTCATGACCTTGTCTTGTTTTGACCCTTCTGTAAACCAGTTTCATACACGTGTTATATTATTAACACTTAAACTTATTGTCAGTGGTGGAAAATAATCACCTGAGTACTCAGGTGCTTTACTGGCGTGTTTCCATTTTTTACTACTTTGCATCTCGATTTTACTTCAGTTCAGAGGAAAATGCACTTTTTTCTCCACCACAGTCGGGAGATATCTTATAACCCCCCTATCTTATAACCCTTCAGAGGGGGAACCACTCAACTAAACTACCTAACTGTACATAAAGGAGTTAAAACTAGCTCCACCTTGACCAACTACAACAGTAAAATACTACTAAACTATCTAATAATGAAATGCATAATGATACATCAGTCAAAGGGCACAATTTTTTTTACTTGGGTAAAGGATTTGTGTACTTCCACCACTGGATATTATAAAGGAATAAAATTATTACCCAATAAAGACTTTAACTGTTCTTTTTTGAGGTTTTGAGATTAGTTGTGAGTCCAAATAATAAAATAAATGCACAGTATAAAATCAAAGCAAACTACCTCTGAAAAGGGCAAAAGACGTCAAAAATGTTTTCACTTCTTTGACTTAGTTAACGGCTATGTAGCAAATAGCTTTAAATTAAAAGTACATATCAGATCACTCGATCACTTGAACTATGAATATCATGTCACAGCTTCAGTTCCAGAGAGATCAGAAAAATTGACACCTCTCACACTGGTTTTGGAGAATTGATCTTTGACCTTATCATGACCTGCACCATGAACAACTTACACCCACACTGTCATTAAGTGTTGTGAAATATTTTAACTTCCTCTTTTTTTGGACTTCCAGATGTTAGGGTTTATTACCTTTCAAATACCTGTGTATTCATTACCTGTGTGTGTGTGTGTGTGTGTATTTCTTTCCTCACATGCGCATAAATCCGGTCAACAGCAGTGTGTTATTGGCTGTCTCTTCAATGCTGAACAAAATGTTGTCCAGTGCTTTGAACTTCTGGATGTCAGCCTCTCTATGGCTGACTGCTGCTTTAAAGTACCATTTCCCCAGATACTAAAACACAAAAAGGCACAGAGGAATGGAATAACAGTGTGGGATGGTGGCGACAATTTAGTTACGGAAACCTTTTTCAAGATATAAGCCCACAGCTTGCAACAAAGACCACTAAAGGAAAGATCAGAGGGAGTGGAAAGTGCAGTGTCTAATATTTTTCAGTCTGTATCTGCAGATAGTGAAACACTAGTGCATTACACATTAATACACTTTCCTAAAATGTTACACAACAGGACTAAAAGTCAAATTAGCATGCTTGATGTGAAATTAGTTATAAAATTCGTTTCCCTGAAAAATTATCCAAAAGAAAGAGCAAGTGACAGAATCAGCATTTTCAGTCCATCATAATACATTGTTGGACAATGTGACATTTTTGCTTTTAGTTGTGTCGTGACCATGTTTGCGTTTTCATAATACCAAAAATGCAAAATTACTTTTATTTCTCACCTGCTGACGGTTAACAGTGTTGACAGGCAGCAGTTCAGGAAATGAGCAGGGAACGATGGCCTGATACAGCAAACCATATAGATAGAGAAAATATGACAGTGCTTTTTCTAACATAACTGCAACCTTAGAGTCAATAATGAATAATGAGCCTGATCAAAATGCTGTAAAATCCTAAGGACAGTCTCTGATGTGTAATGTTTCAACATGTCACTTGAAAGCAGTGTGGGTGTAAGTAAATTATTAACCTATATATTTGCAATACCCCTGACCTTTAAAAGAGACGGGTAATTGAGTGAGCATGGGATGTGTGTATCCTTCAATGTAAAGACACAGATTTAGGAAAAACACATTTATAGTAAAATGAATCATTCTTCCACACACTGAGCTTTACTCATGTTCCTAAATCTGCTTCAGGGAGAGACTTGCTTTAAAGCGCTCTCACTAACTGAGTCACCATCATATGTAGGAGGTGGTGGTTTCTCTTAAGTTACTTAAACAAAACCAGTTATTATAAAAGGTCTTAGTAAACTAACGTGCGACAACTTCCAATACTCTCGGAAAACCGTTGCTAATTTGTTTGTGCTCGGTCTGTCCTGACTGCTGAAGTCCCACACACTCTGTCAACATACATCTGCTAGGAATCATTAACTACATGTCTGAAGTTAACAGTACTTTCTATCAACCTACACTAATGTGTCTGTCTGTCTTTGTCAGGTTTTGTGGAACAAAATTGCAAGAGCACTAACTAACAAACACTCTCACTCACACTCACAGTCTGTTGATTACTTTCTCAATTTATCAATGAATCTTTTATAAAGTTTCAGAAAACAATAAAGAAGAGGAAGAAGGAGAAGAAAGAAAGAAAGAAAGAAAAAAGCCTATCACAGTTTCACACAGCCCAGGATGACTTAGTCAAATTGCTTGCTTTGACCAACAGACAAAAACAAAAAATATTTAGTTAAATATCATGTGGAATAGTCATACTAACATTTACATTATAGAATAAGTAAATTGTGTAAATTGTTAGCATTTTTTACTTAAATGTTTCCAGTTACTTTTGTTTTGATTGTTTTATTTCAAGAAGTTGTCTGTTGTTGTTTTATTTCATGAGATCTTAAATCAAGTTGTATTTGTGTTCGACATGTACTTCCACAAGGTGGTGTCAAAAAACAAACTTGTCTGCACACATTACATCTGTACAATATTCTTGAGAAACCTGCCCTTTTTGATGTAGGGGGCTTTCTACATTAAATCTAACAAACTACACATAAGATTACATCACATATATAATGCATGTAGTGTAAAATTATATGTAGAATCCTGTTTCATTGCTATCTCTAGCCATGTAAGACAGCTTTTATGTCTTACACAAAGTAAGTAATTGTGAATATTTTTGATAAACATAATAAAAGTGAGCAGGGCAAATTGTTTTCTCCCCGATATGCACACCACTACAATATGATATGGATAGAAATACATGTCAGATGATGCATGCAAAACATTTTCCTCTAAACTCAGCTTAATGTTTTTAATGCCATGTTTGTTTTGCTTATTGTTTAATTATATGTTCACTGTCATGTTTCTGTTTTTGCCCAGTTGATTGATTAGATGCACCTAGCTGAAACCAATGCAGTCTAAATATTCCTGTAGTAAAGCCAACCATCAGGAAGGTTATGATGTTCAGTCCAGAGCTTTTGAATTGTGTTGTGTTATGTTATGTTATGTTATGTTATGTTATGTTATGTTATGTTATGTTATGTTATGTTATGTTATGTTATGTAGACCGGTGGTTCTATTATTTTGTCCACTGCATTTCTATCAGTGGGGGCAGGCTAAATAACAGGAGCACCCCTCAGCATAATGCCATATAATTCAATAGCAGCACAAAATACATTCTCTATAATGATTCATACACATGAATCAACACCTCTCTAAAACAATGTCTGTAAAAACTGAACATTGTCATCTTCATGAAGGTAGGATTTATTGCAAGATTGATGTCTTAGACTGTATTAGTTTTAGCTGGGCATGCCTAGTAAACTGCCAACTGTGTGTGTGTGTGTGTTTATATACCAGGCCTCCTAAATGTTTTACCTACCCATGCACTGCACTTATTTTTTAATTTATATGTTCAAATAAACTACTAAACCTGGATTTTTGTTTTCTGTTAAGCGTACCTGTTAGTGTGTCCACTCCCTGTTGTTAATTACCATTTGACTAACTTTAAAATTCAAATTGAACTGCAGCCAAGAATGGTGAATGTTTTGTATATGATTCTGAATACAGCAAATGATCTCCTTTTTCTGCAATAACATCAGTGCACTTTCAACATCCTTCCTTCTTACTCGTTAGGTTAAAGACCTTGTAATATTTTTGTTTTTTAAAATGGAACTGTTTCCTGTGCATTCTTCGGTGATATCTCAGGCCTACTAAATAGTTAATGTAAGTAGCACCAAACACAACATCTGATATTTTTTTTATTGTTTAATCATAATGTTAATGATGAACAAACACATCAGTAAGTGCCACACAGAATTCATTGTAAGTATTTAAACTATAGTGATTCTTATATATGGTAAAAGACACTTTTTCTGTCTGTCAGGTGAAGAATGTTTGGACACGAGCTGAACAGGACGGCATGAAGAGTAAGCAATAAAGTGTGAAAAGAATGCTTAGTACCAGGCCAACTTGGACTAAACCAGAAATGTGCCCCCCAGACAATATGATCCCAAGTCAGCTATTTAATGGTATTTCCCCACTGTCAGAAAGCATGGAGGTGTTTAAACCGAACACAAAGCATGGAGGAGGTTTTTTAACCAAACTGCAGGGATTTATAAAATTAAGAAGGGGGGTTTTACTTTCACATTAAACATTTCTGAAGATATATTTTCAAGAATTACCCAAAGCAAAACTTTCCAGTAACACTTTATGATGGAAAATTCAGAATGAAAACCAAGACAATTCTCGTTAACTGCAGTTTCATTTTTGACCGTAAACACAACATGGACCTATCCAAATGCAACAATAGTTTGGTTATAAGAGAGTAATTTGATTATTAATTCTAATTTCTTTTCGTAAATTGTTTCTTTCACTTCTTGGCTCTCCTGTAATGTTGCATCAGTGACAGAAGGCTGATCTGGGCATGTGTCGTGTAGTAGGTTGTTGTTGTTCCCTCTCTCTGATGCCATGGCAAATACATTTACGACTCCCCCTTTAGCACTGACACCAGGTCTCCACTCTCCTTCAGCTCCTTGACTATGTCCAAACCTCCAATCAGCTCTCCTTTCACATAGAGCTGGGGATAGGTTGGCCAGTTAGAATAAGTCTTCAGACCCTGACGCACCTCTTCATCCTGCAGAATATCAAAGGTGTCATAATCCACCCCGGTGCCGTTTAAAATCTCCAATATCTGCCTGCTGAAGCCACATCTTGCAGCCTCTTTGTTGCCCTTCATGAACAGCATAACTGGGCTCTGGTTGATGATGGTCTTCAGCCGGTGCTCCAAAGTGACAGCCTTGGGGCAGGTGTTCTCCAGTTCTCCAGACTCTGCCAGCTCCTTCACAATGTCCAGTCCTCCCACCAGCTCGCCATTCACATACAGCTGAGGGTATGTGGGCCAATTGGAGTACGTCTTCAGCCCCTGTCGGACCTCCTCGTCGGACAGGATGTCGAAGCTGCTGAACTGGATGTTGTGTTCCTTCAGTAGGGCCACAATCTGCCGGCTGAAGCCGCAACGGGGCTCCTGTGCGGACCCCTTCATGAAGAGCATGCAGGGCGCCGCGTTGATCAGCTTCTTTAGCCGCTGGTTGAGGTCTGTGGAGCTACCCTCCGCAGCTCCACCCGGACTCCCGGTCACTGCCAAGCGCTGAACCTTCTTGGTCAGCTCCGGAGCATGGGCCCCGTCTAGGCGATCCACCTTCTCTCCGCCTTTGAAGAAAAGGAAAGTGGGGACAGAGGAGATTTCATACTTCTCCGACACCTCCGGCACCGCTTCCGCCTCCAACTTCACAAACGTGGTGTGTGTGTGCTCTTTGGCCAGCTCGGCCATTACTTCGTTCATGTGGCCGCACTGGGGAGCCCATGCCGCCTGAAAATGCACCACGGTCAGGCATTTTCCAGCTTTGGCCAAGATATCTTCAAACTTCTGCTGAGTCGTAGCTTCCACGAGATTCGCCATTTTTCTGCCCCCTGCGCAACGGTTCCGGTGTCGCCCGGACGTCACATCCGCGCAGCCTGGTAGCTTCTGGCAAGTACCAGAGCTTCTACCTGGAAGTCATTTCCGTCTTATTTGGTGATAAGAAACAGCTGCATACACTGGAGAAGTTGAAAAGACAGAACGACGTTTAAGGTAACCGCTAAATAACTCGGTCTTCGTGAAAACGAAACGCCCTGTTGTCTTTGATTTAGTAAGCTATTTGTAACGTTTAGTTTGTTTAGCATTAGCTTAGCCCAATTAGCTTCGTTGCAGACGTCGGTCTGGTTTCCAAGCTAAGCTAAGCTAACTACTGCTAGCAAGCTAGTAATAACTAAACGGTAGCTGGCTAACATAACGTTAGCGTTACATGTCACTGTTCAAAGTGTTGTGTTCTTGTTGACATTTTAAATATCCGCCCGGCCCAGCAAAACACAGCTACGGTAACCTAATGTAATTAACGTTCTCCGTAACTGTTCAAAACACAGTTTCAGATTTGTGAAACCTTTAGTCTGCTTGTGAAAACACTAAAAGGGGATATCACTTTTTTTGTTCATATCATCAAACGAGGTCTAGATGAAAAATCACTATTAGACTTGTCAAACGTGCTTGATTTACAAGTAGACACTAACTAGTAAGAAGTAAGTCTACATGCTAAAACATGGAAAAGGGCGATATCCCTGCTTTTGGCACAGTTGGACCATCTCAGAGGAGGTCTACAGCAGCCAACAAATACCAAGAACTGTCAGTGCCTAAATGCCAAAGATGTGTTCAAATTTAAAATTTCCCATTCAAAATGGTTGTTCATTTTAGGTGTTTTTGCTAAAAAAGTAATTGGTTATCAGATTTTTTAAACTATTATCAATGTCTGAATCCAGTAACTGTTGGCTTTAATTACTGGCATACATTATTTTATGATACAGGAACATCATGGAGGAACAAACTGCAGACATAGAGGTGACAGTCAAAACATTAGACTCCCAGAGCAGGACCTACACTGTTGGCGCTCAGGTAAATAAATCCATTCCTACTGCAAAATGTGGAGTGACTTCTCATTTTCAGTCAGCCTTTGAGGTTGTCAGACTAATGTCTTTTCCACCTCCTTTTTGTAGTTGACAGTGAAGGAGTTCAAGGAGCACATTGCCCCTTCAGTGGGTATCCCTGTGGACAAACAGAGGCTGATCTACCAGGGCAGAGTGCTACAGGATGAAAGGACTCTGACAGACTACAGTAAGTAATTAAGGGGTTAAATAAAGAAATGTGGAACTTGATTTTATCTTGTTTCAAGTGAACTTTTAGATTTATTTCTGCACTGTTATTTTGTTACAGTACCACAACAACACAAAATATTCTCATTTACACACACATTGTTTCCTAATATTTGGGCTACCCATTACTTTACACTCAATTATGATGTTCATTTTCACTATTTTCTTATGCTTTACAGACCAAACAACTAATTGAATAATTGAGAAAACAGAAATAAATTGAGAAAAATTAAAATGTAGCTCACTCACCCATGTTTCAAAATAAAAAGTGAGAAGTTAAAACACTGTCTAATGTGCACAGATGTAACTGAAATTTTCTCTTGTTGCCCCAGATGTGGGTGGTAAGGTGATACACCTTGTTGAACGGGCGCCCCCTCCACCCTCTCAGCCTAGCTCAGGGTCAGGAGGCAGTTCAACTGACAGTGGGCCCTCCTCGTCCTCCCAAGGAACATCCCAAGTGCCTCCACATGACCGCAATGCCAACAGCTACGTAATGCTTGGTACCTTCAACCTCCCTGTCAACATTATGGACCCCCAGCAGATACAGGTAGGCCTGCTTTGTGACTTGTTTAGGAGCAGTGTCCTGTGGTTTGTTTAATATATTTATATAATACACACTCAGTGGCCTCTTTATGAGACACACGTACAGTCTGTTGCAATTCATACAATTGTTCCCCTTACAAAACAATAATGTACTCCAGCCCACCGTCATGATAAACTATGACCTTAGTGCGAAAACAGAATTTAATTTTAAAACCAAACATTATGGGAATCATAAAAGCTGACATTTTGGCAAAACTGTTGTATTAAATTACCCTAAACTGTTTACCTAATAAAGTGGTCACTGAATATATGTTGTCCAGCTTTAATCATGACAGTCAGAATCTTTTTTTTTTTTGTGTCAACTGTTGATTCCAAAGGCGTATTAATGGCGTGTGTTATTCCACTCATTTAGACATCAGTTCAGCAGATTGTGGGAGAGAATGCCAGGAATGCCAGAGTCACAACCAGCACTGGGGTAAGATACTATGTCTGCTGATTTTATACAATCCCTCTTGACATTACCCTATGTTTTGTTAATTGTCACCATTTCTGTTTCAGAGCAATGGGTCCGTGAATGTGCACATTGATATGGACCAGCCAGTGCAGAGTGAGCCAAGGCTTAGGCTGGTGCTAGCTGAAAACCTGCTGAGGGATATCAATGATGTCATCCAGCGAATGGAGGTGAGAGCTAAACCTTCAAATTTTTCCATCAGCGAAGCTAAGCTGCTGCCTGATCAGTAACAAATACACCTGCTGTCTTGTGTCTGTTTTCAGGGTCGACCGAGTGACTCATCCTCCCAAACGGAAACTACGTCTGCTGCTGCCCCCCCTCCTCCCTCATCTTCCTCTACCACCTCCACTCCCTCTCCTTCTTCTCAGCCCATGGACACCTCCCCACCTCCAACAACTCCTCCGCCTCCACCCACCTCTTCAGCACAACCCGAGGGACCAACACCCCAACCTGGACCCAAGTGAGACATATTCTTGTTCTTGTGACTCAGATTACTTATCCTACATAGTTGTGTGAGGATTCATACACGCAATTCTGTTTTTTGTTATTTTACTCTAAACCTTTTTAAGTCAGGTAAACTTGAAAAGAACATGAAATTATTTGGCATCAAATGGATGAATTGTGTTTGATTGTGACCAGCTTAGATTTCCTTTCCTCCTCTAGTCATCCCAGCCCAGCCGAGCTGGCGGAGATGCTGTCTGAGCTACGGAGGGTGGAGGAGAGACTGCAGCCCTTCATCCAGAGAGCTCACACCATCCTGGAGGCAGCCACCACCGCAGAATACAACAATAATACAGTAGGATTCAAACAGCTCAATAATCATTAACTGGTGTTTTTAAGAAGATGTCTGAAATAGATGCTTTTTAGCATTATGCCAGAATATGTGTTTCATTCTGGAAAAAAGAGATTTCATTCATGTTTTTTTAAACTGATAAAGGTTCAAGGGGAGCAACAACTTAAATATCAGGTCGAGTTTTACTGTTAGCAAACATGTGGTGTCACAAGGATTTTTCAAATAATATTTAAAATAATGTACTGAGAACAATATCTCTGCTCTCCTGTATGCGTGACTGTTGCATCAGAGGACAGTAAAACTAAAATCAAGATAAAGACTCTGTCTTGCTAACTTTTATTTATTTCATTCTGCATTTCTATCCAAGCAATCAGCCTCCTACTTGATGAGCAATGTTTGGACCAAAATGACATATGAAATAAATCAACAGTTAGTGACACATGACTCATGAAAAATATTTTTGTGTTCTTATCCTAAAATTATGATAATCACTTGTGAGATTAGTATAATTGACACCACTAAAGTTGCCATATAAGGCTACCTGTTCTGCTCTGTTTGCAAAGTTTAATTCACAAAAATGTCACCACAAAGTGAAAACAATTTCACACAAATCACAAAAGCCTGTGAGTAAACTGGCAAGCCATTACGATGATAAAATGATCATAACATTATTTTAGTTCATCTTAGTCATGTAATTTATTTTAGCAAATTTCTGCATCATATTTAAATTCATTCAGATTGAGACATTATGATTTCGGTTCAAATGTGTATATTTTACACCTGTGGAGAAAGGGAGACTCGTACGTGCAGCTTAAGAACAAATTTGTTCATATGAGTGGTTCCATGAAAGCCAATGTGCTGCAATCCTCATTTATGTTACAGTTTGATTAGTACAATTAATAATGCAGTTGAAATCTAACCTTGGCTTATTGATATTCTGGTTTATCAATCCTGGGTTTTTAACATTACCTAGCTGTCATTCAAAATGTTGCTCAAGCTGCTTTCTTCTCTGGCACAGGAGAGAGAGGAGGACCAGCGGACTCTGATCGTGACAATGGAGTGTCTCCGTTTCCTTGGTAACGCGCTTGTGGCCCTGAGTGACCTACGATTGAACCTAATGAGCCCTGTACCCCGCCACCTACATGTGGTGCGGCCTTTTTCCCACTATGCCACCCCGGTCACTCTGCCCGGAGCCGTACATCACCACATCCCAGTGCAAGTGAGTGAACACAAGCAACTTTTAGTTGGAAGTTATTAATGTGAACCTTGTTTTTAATTGGACTGACTGTACTTGCATCTTCACCAACAGATGAACCTGGGTGCCACAGTGACTGTTGCAGCTAACAGCACTGACGGACAAGCCCCGCCTTCTCAGTCGGCCAGCCAGGCGGAGCAGGCAGGTCAGGGACAGACCTCCCCCCCACAGACTTCCCCGTCCAATCAGCAGGCTGGTCAGGGACAGGCTGGCCCCCGGGTCATCAGGATCAGCCACCAGGCAGTCCCGGTGGTCATGATGCAGATGAACACGGACGGTGTGTTGTCCCCTATCCGCCACTGATTGAATGCTCCGTTCAGATGATGTTTGTGTGTCATATTGCTGGGCGGCAGCGCATTGGAATGAAATGACTGCACATATCACATATCACACTACTGCATCCTCCATGCTCTGCCTATAAGCCTATAACCCCATTCTTTCGAAACGATCGAAAGAATGGGGTTATAGGCTTAAATCTAAAAAAAAAACAAAAAAACAATTTAATCATCTTTGTTCAATGATTGCTGTTATTTCAGATGTGCTTCTGTGGAGAGTAATGTTTTGGCAGGTTCTTTAGGATTGTACAGGGGACTTAAAGCTTTTTTGTGTATCTTTCTGTTTGTGTGTGTGTGTAGGTCCAGGTGTAAACCCTAATGCAGCCGGTCAGCAAATGCCTGGACAACCAGGTAAAGGAGAGTTTATGCAAATCAGTCATTTCTTAACTTTTAAAAATCCATCTGATTTTCTACTGATAACAAAAATAAATAATTCTGTTCTTGTCTGTTTCTGCCCTCAGGTGGCCTCCCCCCTGACTTTATGCGAAATCTCATGCAACAGATCAGCCAGTACGCTGCTGCTGTAGCTACTAGTGCTGCCACGGCCGCCACTGGCCAGCCAGTCCCACCTCAGCCCACCCCTCCCGGCTACAGCTCCACAGCCAACTCCTCAGCTACCACCACGGGTCCTAACACACCCACCACCACCCCTACTGCTCCTCCACCACCTCCTCACACTGGACCCCAGGCTAGGGTTGTGTTCACCCGACCCCCCTTTGCACCCAACATGCCTCCTCCAGCTTTCGGCACCCGGGGAACCACCATCAACGTGAGGGCTGCCATGCCAGGCCAGCAGCCAGGACAGGTGGGGATAATATCTTCTGATCTGTTTCCTGTTCACTTTTTGAGGCTGATTGTCAATATGATCCACGTTTAATTCAAAAATCTTGCTCCACAGCCTTTCAACCCTGCTGCTCTCAACCAGATGATTAGTGGACTAGTTGGACAGCTTTTGCTGCCAGGACAAATGGGTAAGCTCTTCCTTTTTCCTGAATTTTTGTTGCATTGTCAGCATTTTTCTGTAGTTTTAATAGGCTAACCCCTAATCTTTAAAAAGGATTGGTAAAGAATTGCTGTCAATCTGTGATATTTCACGGTTTTTTCCACAGCTGGTCAAACAGTCACATCATCCTCCTCTTCGTCCACATCCTCATCCTCCTCTTCCTCCTTTTCCTCCTCCTCTCAAACTTCCTCATCCTCATCCTCCTCCTCCTTTACCTTCTCCGCCTCGGGTCCAACACCTCCACCTACTGCAAACACTACTAGTCCACCGAACCAACCTGAGACCAACCCCAGTGAGCCCCAGTCTCAGGAGATGCCCCCAGACCTCAGTCAGCTCCTCAGTTCTCTTCTGGGGGCAACCGGTGTGGCTGGTGCAGGCCCTGGAGGAGCCCCTTCTATCACTGTCACCACGTCTGGTGTCCCAGCTTTCATCCAGGGAGTGGGTGAATTTATGCAGCAGGTCAGTGTTTGAATGTCCGACATGACTGCAGTGAATAGACTTAAAAATAGCCTAAAAATTGCACTTGCGTTTTGAAATGACTCACACCCAGAATTTGTATTTCATTTCAATAATCCAGAATTAATAATTTTGTTACTGACTGAAATTTGTCTGTTGTGGAGTTTCAAAGTAACGTCAAAAAAATCCCCAATCCTCATTTCAATTTCTAGGCCCAGCCCATCTTTTCTCCACCCCCACCTCCCTCTGGTACTGCTCCAGCTCCCGGCACAGGACCCAACCCAGTGCCCAACCCCCCTGCAGCTGCTGAAGCCCTCAACCCGGAGTTGTTCACAGGCATTGTCCGTGGTGTTCTGAGTACCATGATGGGCTCTCTGGGCCAGGCCCAGAATGACACAGAGAGCATTGCTCAGTTCATGCAGAGGCTGTCCCAGGCAACCAACATCTTTATCAGTCCTGAGGATCCTACCGGTAAAGAGCAGCACATCATTCAGTCAAGGAGCATATCAGAAAATATCTAAATTTTACTCCTATTGATCACTTAATTTCCTGTATCTTCTTTTATCTTTCCTTTTGTTAAATTATTTGTTCCTAGGGTTTTTTGGGGAGCTGCTGATGTTGGTGTGCCAGACATTCACCATGTCAGACCTTGTGATGCTGCTTCATGGCCAGCACCAGCCCCTGGCTCGCATCCAGCCTCAACTGTCCCAGTTCTTCACCCAGAACTACCTCAGTGGCAGAGAGCCCACCGACCAGAATATTGCTGTCAGTTCCACACACCGAAACAGAAATTGTTTTTCTTAACTTCAGAAGGATTATCCATCCTTAAATACTGAAGGATGTTTAAAAATATGTAGTGCTAACGGAATTTTCATTACAGGGCACGTGTTTGATAATTTACCTGTTTTATTCTTTTGTGTAATTGACCAGTAAATATTGTATTTTTGTTGTCTTCTCCCTCTGTATGCCATCATTCTCTTGTTTTTCCTCATGTCCTCTCTTTCCATCCCTTAGGAGGCTGCCGACAGTCTTGTCAACGAACTGGAGGAGTACATCACTGAGAGTTTTGTAAGTCCTTGATGCCCACTCCTCCCTCAGTAAAATACTAAACAGGAAATGATGAAACATTACCACATATTTTATTTACACTATAAGATGTTAATTTACCACAGTCAAAACACTCAAAACACTCAGCATCCATCACAACTGGCGCTGTGTCTGTTATTGTTCATTCACTAGTCACTACATGCCATATTTTTCGCAAAATTTCATAAAATTGGACACTGTTCAGGGCTGTGATGTTACACAATAAATTAGATCCACTTTTCCAGCAGTAAACTCTCAGCAGATGTAGGAAGCCAGGGCCTGGGTGACCTGGCAGTGATCATAATTTAACTACTTTTGTTTGCATCATGGATCACTTGAATCTGCTTTATCAGGTAAAATATTTCTGACAAGGCCAGTGCGACAAAAGCCTTTATATATGTGACTTAACCAGAAGTACCTCATTGAGATTAGACATCTACAGGAGTAACACAAAGGATATAAAACATAGGGGTTACAAAAAGCACAGACCACAAACTGATATTAAAATGCATAAAATATGAAGAGAAAAATCAATGTCAAAGAGATGAGACCAGAGGGATAATGTAAAATTCATAAAATGACAGTATTCAGTGCATGTATCAAGGCAGATATGAAGAATGAGGTGTGTAATGTGAGATAGAAATGAGAAACTTAAAAAAAGCAAATGACAGCTGCAGATTTTGGAGCAAAAGACGACATAGTCCAGTAATGAATTTGTAAAACATTATATTTCAGCTCCATGTAAGAAAGTTTTAGGCCAATTTAGTTTAAGTCACTTTAAATGTTGAAATGCTGTGCCTTTTTTTTTTCAAGTAATTGAAATGGAACCTTCTCTTTCAACTCCTACAGAGAGAGTCTTCAGTCACTGTGTTAGAGGGCGTTGATATTACTCAGACCAACATGTCTTTCTTCAGACAGCAGCTGACTCACATCGCCACACACATTCTGCGCTGCACTGGTAAACTGTTTTTCTTTTTCTAGTTTACTGTATGTGTTGGCGTTTTGGTTCCACTACTGCCTCCATTTGTGTTAAAGTGTAGGTTGCAGCATGAGAGGAAATCCTATTTTCATTATTTATCATTATTTATATATTAGGAAAACCACTGTGAGATGAATAAGTAAAATGAACTTCCTTAAAGTTCACTGTCACAGTAGCAAATGCACTTAATTGTAAAGGAATTTGTTATTGAAATAAATGTTTTAGTACATTATTTTTACGTATTATTTAATATCAACATTCTTCTCATCCAGATGACTCATTTGGGCTCCGACTGCTACAGATGTGTAACCAGGCCCTGTTTGAGTGTCTTGCCCTGAACCTGCACTGCCTGAGAGGAGACCAGAGAGCTCTTACTGCAGTCATCAACCACCGAATAGTTAGTACACAATGTTTCACTAAACCTCATTGTTTCTTTCTTCTCATATTCTGCTCTCAGCAGACAGTACACTCCAGATGAAACATGTTAGGCAAAGGATATCAGGTTTAGTGCTTTGACAAAATGCAGGTATACTCGTGTCTTCTTGCAGTAGGCAGATGGATACGCTCATGAGTGCTTGTGACAGTTAATGGGGGAAAAAAAAAGAGAGACGACCAAAAACTCAACCTAAGGCAGCAGTTAGTGGGGGGGGCTGTGCAAATGTTTTATCAATTTGCCACACAACCTTGCAGACTTTGTTTTGGTCACAAACAACAATTTTGACATTCCAAAAACAAGTCATTAGATTTTTCTTTGAGTATACTACCTTAACTCTACAGCTATCTACTCTGCCACTGTTTATTTCTCCTATACCAACATTTAATTTACCTGTTCACTCTCTAACTCTCTGTTCACATGTTTAAGATTTCAGTTTGTTAATATTTTAAATCATGTCGTGTAGCTGACAAGTACAGTTTTGCTGTTTTTATGCTGCCAGAATGGCCACGTGAATGATAAGGAGACAAAACAAAAGTTACTAAAATCACTAAAAGGTTTAACAATCCAAAGAAAAAAATCTTGACAAAAAGACTAAATGCAGAACAAAAGAGCTGTTGTGACGTAAAAGCTGATTTTTCTTTTTGTGTTTCCAGCGAAGGATGTCCAGTGACATCAGCCCGAGCCTTGTCAACTGGATGAGCAGCATGATGACGATGAGGCTGCAGGTCATTCTGGAGCACATCCCCGTCACACAGGAGCAGATCCAGAACTACATAGTTTACACACAGGTAATGGACCAGACACGCAGTTTTTTAAAATATATATATATTTAGTGTTTATTTTATATCAGTTTCGTTGGCTCCTCGTCAGAGTGGCTCCTTTTTCTCTCTCTGTAGATTTAATTTTCTGAATTTTACATTTGAAAATGGATCAGTTTCCTGCACAACAGAATGCATATGTGTTAATAACATGTTACGTGCAGAGGAAGCAGCCCATCTTATCTGATGGCTGTTACATATCATGTTACTTTGGACAGCACGTCTGAAATGGCTAATAAATATTAGATGACATTCTTTCACAGAGAGATCAGTCTTCTGCAACTGGCACACAAGAGGCCGAACGAGCACAAAGTGCAACGGTAAGCTTGGTGTGTCTTTAATATCCTTTTCAGATCCACTCAGTGTGACATTTTAGGTACTGATTTGCCTTTTGGTTCCCTCATTTCGCTGTTCTCCACTTCCAAAGATCGGGGACACACACTCACCAGCTGCGGCAACCACAGCAGAGGAGGCCATGTCGGTGTCACACGACACGAGGGCATCGTCACGGGACACAAGAGTGTTGCCTGGGGACCTGGGAGCCTCAGGAGGAGCTGCACCATTAGGTGGCGACATGGCAGTAGCGGGAGCTGAAGGAGGGAGTGAGGAGTCCTCTGGAGAGTCAGAGGCCTGGGCAGCGGCTGTCCCCCCTGTAAGAGACCACACAGTTTGTTTACTGGTTTTATTTAACATTTTTGTTTTTGTTTTGTTTGTAAATGTGAATCAGGGCAGTGCAACAAAACATGTTTCCTTTCCTGGACAGTTTTTCTTTTTTTCTGGATGAGCTAATGAACAAACTGTCAACACGTTTATAAAACAGCTTCTTCTGTTGAAAATAACTCCGGTGAATACTGTGGTAGTGAAGTTTGGATTACACAGAGTAAATGGGACACTGATTCAGGAAAGACCAGTTCATTGACACTGTTTTAAAACAACACTCAAGTGTCCATATGTACACTGAAAAAGTGTTTTGGCTGTAGCAATTGTGTCTACACTGATTGTTAAGAGATCCCCTGCTCACATAATTGAGGTGTAAGAGATGGGGGACATCTCTTACACCTCAAACACACAGTGGTCTTTGAACAATTATTAATTTTAAACTTTAGCCAAAACCTTTCTGCAGTCTGTTTTTGTCAAATCAAGTAGGTATTTTCCAAATGTAGTGTTATTTTTAGTACAAATTTCCCTCTTTGTGTTTGCTCAAACAATGTTTCCCTGGTGAGCTGTTGTGGAGTGACAGTAGCACAAAGAGGCTTTGATTGCTTTTGACTTGCTGTTTTAAGCCAAATTTGAAAAAATTAACTACCCCTGGTAACTCACCTTCATATCTCCCTTCTTTATTTACTGTATGTGTTGTAGGAGTGGGTGCCCATCATCAGGTGTGATATGATCACACAGAGGAAGATGAAGGCTCAGCCTCCGTTGTCTGATGCCTATTTGCATGGCATGCCAGCTAAACGCAGAAAGGTAATCAGAGCAGTTGTAACTTCACTTGTTAGACACAAGTATCACCTGTCCTTACCTTTTTTTTTTTAAAGTTGTGTTGATGTGTGTGTTTTCAGACAGGACAGGGTGGTGGAAGCCTCCTCTCCCTCTCTGATGCAGTGAGTCAAGCTGCCAGGACGGCTGGAGTGAAGCCCATCACTTCTGCTGAGCGGTTGCAGGACGATCTGGAAACCCAGGAGCTCAAGGAAGCATATGCAGAACAGGTGACTAAATCTTACCTGTATCTAATAACAAACCAGAGACACACTACATATCATTTAGGCTAATGATGACTATAGTGTGGTGCTTTTGTTTCCATAGATTTGATCATTATTTGTATTAGGATACCAAAAGTGGATGAGATAGTAGTATTAGTTCTAGAATAATAATTCTATTATCTCATCTGCAAGTAAATGAGATGATAGTAGAATTAAAACAATTAGTTGGATTCAGTTTTTCAAGCAAAAATGATGAAAAATCCCCCATTGATAGCTTCTTAATTGTGAATGTTTTTCTCTGTTTTATATGATTGTAAACTGAATATTTTTGAGTATTGGACAAAACAAGACACTGAAGACGTTACCTCGCAGCCAATTAAAGGGATCACATTTGTAATCACGTCTTCCTCTCTAACCACGGAGTCACCTTCTGACATAGCGCTTGTACCTTCTGCCATAACCATGTTATCTTTTTCTTCTCTCAGGTTAAAACTGACATCAAGAAACGAGTGAGGGAAGACCCGGATTTCAGCTCTCAGCAGTTCCCCAATGCGCACAGAGCCTTCTCATCAGACTCATAATCAACTTCAACTGAGAAGCACTCCAGCTGTTTTCAGATTCATCTATATTATTTTTTGGATCTTCATTTAACTACCACTCATTGCAGTCTCTCCCCACCCCACCAGTCTGTATACCTTTTTTAAGCAGTTAGCCGCTCTCAACTAATTGCCTAATGCTAATGTGACTACTTCCCCAGTGCCTATTTATTGCTTTGTGTTTATTTTGGTCCAACTTTTGCTGAGAGAATGTTCCTGATCAAAAAGGTATTATATTAGATTGAAGTTTTACTAAATCAGGTGACTTTAATTCTGTTTGGTTACATGTGTCCGTCTATTTCTTTTGCCCTCTTATCCTCGTGTTGCTTTGTTAATATGGAGCCTGAGTTCTCATTATTTAGTGGATTTTGGCCTTCCTCTCAATACTCTAAAGTGCAAGAGTATACTTTCATGTGATGAACATGCTGTACAGTACATGAATGTACAGTAAGCTTAATAAAAATCTTGATACAACAGAGTACTCTTTTTGAGTCTGAGTGATACTGGCTTTGAGACTTGCTGAAAGCACGCCGATATTATCAGCTGATATTAGCTTCTTGTAGCTATAGCATTATGTCAGATATGTCTACTAGTAAATAACATGCAGGTGTCAAAATATGCCAAAAAGTGATTTTTTAGTAAGACCTCAAAATGTCATAAAAAACATCATAGTATACTAAGGCATCAAAATATGCCAAAAAAAGTGATTTATAAGTAAGTCCTCAAAATGTCATAAAACACATCATACGGCCATAAGGCGTCAAAATGTGCCAAAAAAAGTGATTTTTCAGTAAGACCTCAAAATGTCATAAAAAAATCATAGTATACTAAGGCGTCAAAATATGCCAAAAAAGTGATTTTTTAGTAAGACCTCAAAATGGCACGAAAAATGTCATACAGCCGTAAAGCGTCAAAAAATGCCAAAAAAAGTAAAAATTTTTTTTGACCTCAAAATGTCATAAAAAACGTCATAGTATAGTAAGGCGTCAAAATCGGCCAAAAAAAGTCAAATTTTTTTTTACCTCAAAATGTCAGAAAAAACGTCATAGTATAGTAAGGCGTCAAAATCGGCCAAAAAAAGTCAACATTTTTTTTTTACCTCAAAATGTCATAAAAAACGTCATAGTATAGTAAGGCGTCAAAATCGGCCAAAGAAAGTCAAATTTTTTTTTGACCTCAAAATGTCATAAAAAACGTCACATAATATAGTAAGGCGTCAAAAAATGCCAAAAAAAGTCAATTTTTTTTTACCTCAAAATGTCATAAAAAACGTCATAGTATAGTAAGGCGTAACAAAATCGGCCAAAAAAAGTCAAAATTTTTTTGACCTCAAAATGTCATAAAAAACGTCATAGTATAGTAAGGCGTCAAAAAATGCCAAAAAAAGTCCAAAAAAAATTTGACCTCAAAATGTCATAAAAAACGTCATTGTATAGTAAGGCGTCAAAATCGGACAAAAAAAGTCACATTTTTTTTTACCTCAAAATGTCATAAAAAACATCATAGTATAGTAAGGCGTCAAAATCGGACAAAAAAAGTCAAAAAAAAATTTGACCTCAAAATGTCATAAAAAAATGTCATAGGTGTAAAAAAATGCCAAAAAAAGTCAAAAAAATTTTTGACCTCAAAATGTCATAAAAAACATCATAGTATAGTAAGGCGTCAAAATCGGACAAAAAAAGTCACTTTTTTTTTTTTAACTCAAAATGTCATAAAAAACGTCATAGTATAGTAAGGCGTTTTTTCGGCCAAAAAAAGTCAAAAAATTTTTTGACCTCAAAATGTCATAAAAAACGTCATAGTATAGTAAGGCATCAAAATCGGCCAAAAAAAGTCAACTTTTTTTTTTCACTTTTTTGTCATAAAAAACGTCATAGTATAGTAAGGCGTCAAAATCGGCCAAAAAAAGTCAAATTTTTTTTTAACTCAAAATGTCATAAAAAACATCATAGTATAGTAAGGCGTATTTTTCGGCCAAAAAAAGTCAAAAATTTTTTTGACCTCAAAATGTCATAAAAAACGTCATAGTATAGTAAGGCGTTTTTTTCGTACAAAAAAAGTCAAAAAAATTTTTTAACTCAAAATGTCATAAAAAACGTCATAGTATAGTAAGGCTTTTTTTTCGGACAAAAAAAGTCAACATTTTTTTTTACTTCAAAATGTCATAAAAAACGTCATAGTATTGTAAGGCGTTTTTTTCGGACAAAAAATGTCAAAATTTTTTTTGCCCTCCAAAAGTCATAAAAAACGTCATAGTATAGTAAGGCGTTAAAATCGGACAAAAAAAGTCAACATTTTTTTTGACCTCCAAAAGTCATAAAAAACGTCATAGTATAGTAAGGCGTTTTTTTGGACAAAAAAAGTCAAAATTTTTTTTGACCTCCAAAAGTCATAAAAAAAGTCATAGCATAGTAAGGCGTCAAAATCGGACAAAAAAAGTCAACATTTTTTTTGACCTCAAAATGTCATAAAAAACGTCATAGTATAGTAAGGCGTTTTTTTCGGACAAAAAATGTCAAAAATTTTTTTGCCCTCCAAAAGTCATAAAAAACGTCATACTATAGTAAGGCGTCAAAATCGGACAAAAAAAGTCAAAATTTTTTTTGACCTCCAAAAGTCACAAAAAACGTCATAGTATAGTAAGGGGTTTTTTTTCGGACAAAAAAAGTCAAAAATTTTTTTTGACCTCCAAAAGTCATAAAAAACGTCATAGTATAGTAAGGGGTTTTTTTTCGGACAAAAAAAGTCAAAATTTTTTTTGACCTCCAAAAGTCATAAAAAACGTCATAGTATAGTAAGGCGTCAAAATCGGACAAAAAAAGTCAACATTTTTTTTGACTTCAAAATGTCATAAAAAACGTCATAGTATAGTAAGGCGTTTTTTTCGGACAAAAAATGTCAAAATTTTTTTTGCCCTCCAAAAGTCATAAAAAACGTCATAGTATAGTATGGCATTTTTTTCGGACAAAAAAATTCAAAAATTTTTTTGACCTCCAAAAGTCATTAAAAACGTCATAGTATAGTAAGGTGTCAAAATCGGACAAAAAAAGTCAAAATTTTTTTTGACCTCCAAAAGTCATAAAAAACGTCATAGTATAGTAAGGCTTTTTTTTCGGACAAAAAATGTCAAAAAATTTTTTGCCCTCCAAAAGTCATAAAAAACGTCATAGTATAGTAAAGCGTCAAAATCGGACAAAATAAGTCAAAAATTTTTTTGACCTCCAAAAGTCATAAAAAACGTCATAGTATAGTAAGGCGTTTTTTTCGGACAAAAAAAGTCAACATTTTTTTTGACCTCCAAAAGTCATAAAAAACGTCATAGTATAGTAAGGCTTTTTTTTCGGACAAAAAAAGTCAAAAATTTTTTTGACCTCCAAAAGTCACAAAAAACGTCATAGTATAGTAAGGCGTTTTTTTTCGGACAAAAAAAGTCAAAATTTTTTTTTGACCTCCAAAAGTCATAAAAAACGTCATAGCATAGTAAGGCGTCAAAATCGGACAAAAAAAGTCAAAAAATTTTTTTGACCTCCAAAAGTCATAAAAAACGTCATAGTATAGTACGGCGTTTTTTTTCGGACAAAAAAAGTCAAAATTTTTTTTGACCTCCAAAAGTCATAAAAAACGTCATAGTATAGTAAGGCGTCAAAATCGGACAAAAAAAGTCAAAATTTTTTTTGACCTCCAAAAGTCATAAAAAACGTCATAGTATAGTAAGGCGTCAAAATCGGACAAAAAAAGTCAACATTTTTTTTTACCTCAAAATGTCATAAAAAACGTCATAGTATAGTAAGGCGTTTTTTTTTTCGGACAAAAAAAGTCAAAATTTTTTTTGACCTCCAAAAGTCATAAAAAACGTCATAGTATACTAAGGCGTCAAAATCGGACAAAAAAAGTCAACATTTTTTTTGACCTCAAAATGTCATAAAAAACGTCATAGTATAGTAAGGCGTTTTTTTCGGACAAAAAATGTCAAAATTTTTTTTGCCCTCCAAAAGTCATAAAAAACGTCATATTATAGTATGGCATTTTTTTCGGACAAAAAAATTCAAAATTTTTTTTGACCTCCAAAAGTCATAAAAAACGTCATAGTATAGTAAGGCGTCAAAATCGGACAAAAAAATTCAAAAATTTTTTTGACCTCCAAAAGTCATAAAAGACGTCATAGTATAGTAAGGCGTCAAAATCGGACAAAATAAGTCAAAAATTTTTTTGCCCTCCAAAAGTCATAAAAAACGTCATACTATAGTAAGGCGTCAAAATCGGACAAAAAAAGTCAAAAATTTTTTTGACCTCCAAAAGTCACAAAAAACGTCATAGTATAGTAAGGCGTTTTTTTTCGGACAAAAAAAGTCAAAAATTTTTTTGACCTCCAAAAGTCATAAAAAACGTCATAGTATAGTAAGGCGTCAAAATCGGACAAAAAAAGTCAACATTTTTTTTTACCTCAAAATGTCATAAAAAACGTCATAGTATAGTAAGGCGTTTTTTTCGGACAAAAAATGTCAAAATTTTTTTTGTCCTCCAAAAGTCATAAAAAACGTCATAGTATAGTATGGCATTTTTTTCGGACAAAAAAATTCAAAATTTTTTTTGACCTCCAAAAGTCATTAAAAACGTCATAGTATAGTAAGGCGTCAAAATCGGACAAAAAAAGTCAAAATTTTTTTTGACCTCCAAAAGTCATAAAAGACGTCATAGTATAGTAAAGCGTCAAAATCGGACAAAATAAGTCAAAAAATTTTTTGCCCTCCAAAAGTCATAAAAAACGTCATACTATAGTAAGGCGTCAAAATCGGACAAAAAAAGTCAAAATTTTTTTTGACCTCCAAAAGTCACAAAAAAACGTCATAGTATAGTAAGGCGTTTTTTTCGGACAAAAAATGTCAAAATTTTTTTTGCCCTCCAAAAGTCATAAAAAACGTCATAGTATAGTAAGGCATTAAAATCGGACAAAAAAAGTCAACATTTTTTTTGACCTCCAAAAGTCATAAAAAACGTCATAGTATAGTAAGGCGTTTTTTCGGACAAAAAAAGTCAAAATTTTTTTTGACCTCCAAAAGTCATAAAAAAAGTCATAGCATAGTAAGGCGTCAAAATCGGACAAAAAAAGTCAACATTTTTTTTTACCTCAAAATGTCATAAAAAACGTCATAGTATAGTAAGGCGTTTTTTTCGGACAAAAAATGTCAAAAATTTTTTTGCCCTCCAAAAGTCAGAAAAAACGTCATACTATAGTAAGGCGTCAAAATCGGACAAAAAAAGTCAAAATTTTTTTTGACCTCCAAAAGTCACAAAAAACGTCATAGTATAGTGAGGGGTTTTTTTCGGACAAAAAAAGTCAAAATTTTTTTTGACCTCCAAAAGTCATAAAAAACGTCATAGTATAGTAAGGCGTCAAAATCGGACAAAAAAAGTCAACATTTTTTTTGACTTCAAAATGTCATAAAAAACGTCATAGTATAGTAAGGCGTTTTTTTCGGACAAAAAATGTCAAAATTTTTTTTGCCCTCCAAAAGTCATAAAAAACGTCATAGTATAGTATGGCATTTTTTTCGGACAAAAAAATTCAAAAATTTTTTTGACCTCCAAAAGTCATTAAAAACGTCATAGTATAGTAAGGTGTCAAAATCGGACAAAAAAAGTCAAAATTTTTTTTGACCTCCAAAAGTCATAAAACACGTCATAGTATAGTAAGGCTTTTTTTTCGGACAAAAAATGTCAAAAAATTTTTTGCCCTCCAAAAGTCATAAAAAACGTCATACTATAGTAAGGCGTCAAAATCGGACAAAAAAAGTCAAAATTTTTTTTGACCTCCAAAAGTCATAAAAGACGTCATAGTATAGTAAGGCGTCAAAATCGGACAAAATAAGTCAAAATTTTTTTTGACCTGCAAAAGTCATAAAAGACGTCATAGTATAGTAAGGCGTTTTTTTCGGACAAAAAAAGTCAAAATTTTTTTTGACCTCCAAAAGTCATAAAAAACGTCATAGTATAGTAAGGCTTTTTTTTCGGACAAAGAAAGTCAAAAATTTTTTTGACCTCAAAATGTCATAAAAAATGTCATAGTATAGTAAGGCGTTTTTTTCGGACAAAAAATGTCAAAATTTTTTTTGCCCTCCAAAAGTCATAAAAAACGTCATAGTATAGTATGGCATTTTTTTCGGACAAAAAATGTCAAAATTTTTTTTGACCTCCAAAAGTCATAAAAAACGTCATAGTATAGTAAGGCTTTTTTTTCGGACAAAAAAAGTCAACATTTTTTTTTACCTCAAAATGTCATAAAAAACGTCATAGTATAGTAAGGCGTTTTTTTCGGACAAAAAATGTCAAAAATTTTTTTGCCCTCCAAAAGTCATAAAAAACGTCATAGTATAGTAAGGCGTTAAAATCGGACAAAAAAAGTCAACATTTTTTTTGACCTCCAAAAGTCATAAAAAACGTCATAGTATAGTAAGGCGTTTTTTTCGGACAAAAAAAGTCAAAATTTTTTTTGACCTCCAAAAGTCATAAAAAAAGTCATAGCATAGTAAGGCATCAAAATCGGACAAAAAAAGTCAACATTTTTTTTTACCTCAAAATGTCATAAAAAACGTCATAGTATAGTAAGGCGTTTTTTTCGGACAAAAACAGTCAAAATTTTTTTTGCCCTCCAAAAGTCATAAAAAACGTCATAGTATAGTAAGGCGTCAAAATCGGACAAAAAAAGTCAAAATTTTTTTTGACCTCCAAAAGTCATAAAAAACGTCATAGTATAGTAAGGCGTTTTTTTTCGGACAAAAAAAGTCAAAATTTTTTTTGACCTCCAAAAGTCATAAAAAACGTCATACTATAGTAAGGCGTCAAAATCGGACAAAAAAAGTCAAAATTTTTTTGACCTCCAAAAGTCACAAAAAACGTCATAGTATAGTAAGGCGTTTTTTTTCGGACAAAAAAAGTCAAAATTTTTTTTGACCTCCAAAAGTCATAAAAAACGTCATAGTATAGTAAGGCGTCAAAATCGGACAAAAAAAGTCAACATTTTTTTTTACCTCAAAATGTCATAAAAAACGTCATAGTATAGTAAGGCGTTTTTTTCGGACAAAAAAATTCAAAATTTTTTTTGACCTCCAAAAGTCATTAAAAACGTCATAGTATAGTAAGGCGTCAAAATCGGACAAAAAAAGTCAAAATTTTTTTTGACCTCCAAAAGTCATAAAAGACGTCATAGTATAGTAAAGCGTCAAAATCGGACAAAATAAGTCAAAAAATTTTTTGCCCTCCAAAAGTCATAAAAAACGTCATACTATAGTAAGGCGTCAAAATCGGACAAAAAAAGTCAAAATTTTTTTTGACCTCCAAAAGTCACAAAAAAACGTCATAGTATAGTAAGGCGTTTTTTTTCGGACAAAAAATGTCAAAATTTTTTTTGCCCTCCAAAAGTCATAAAAAACGTCATAGTATAGTAAGGCATTAAAATCGGACAAAAAAAGTCAACATTTTTTTTGACCTCCAAAAGTCATAAAAAACGTCATAGTATAGTAAGGCATTTTTTCGGACAAAAAAAGTCAAAATTTTTTTTGACCTCCAAAAGTCATAAAAAAAGTCATAGCATAGTAAGGCGTCAAAATCGGACAAAAAAGTCAACATTTTTTTTGACCTCAAAATGTCATAAAAAACGTCATAGTATAGTAAGGCGTTTTTTTCGGACAAAAAATGTCAAAAATTTTTTTGCCCTCCAAAAGTCAGAAAAAACGTCATACTATAGTAAGGCGTCAAAATCGGACAAAAAAAGTCAAAATTTTTTTTGACCTCCAAAAGTCACAAAAAACGTCATAGTATAGTAAGGGGTTTTTTTCGGACAAAAAAAGTCAAAATTTTTTTTGACCTCCAAAAGTCATAAAAAACGTCATAGTATAGTAAGGCGTCAAAATCGGACAAAAAAAGTCAACATTTTTTTTGACTTCAAAATGTCATAAAAAACGTCATAGTATAGTAAGGCGTTTTTTTCGGACAAAAAATGTCAAAATTTTTTTTGCCCTCCAAAAGTCATAAAAAACGTCATAGTATAGTATGGCATTTTTTTCGGACAAAAAAATTCAAAAATTTTTTTGACCTCCAAAAGTCATTAAAAACGTCATAGTATAGTAAGGTGTCAAAATCGGACAAAAAAAGTCAAAATTTTTTTTGACCTCCAAAAGTCATAAAAAACGTCATAGTATAGTAAGGCTTTTTTTTCGGACAAAAAATGTCAAAAAATTTTTTGCCCTCCAAAAGTCATAAAAAACGTCATAGTATAGTATGGCATTTTTTTCGGACAAAAAATGTCAAAATTTTTTTTGACCTCCAAAAGTCATAAAAAACGTCATAGTATAGTAAGGCTTTTTTTTCGGACAAAAAAAGTCAAAATTTTTTTTTACCTCAAAATGTCATAAAAAACGTCATAGTATAGTATGGCATTTTTTTCGGACAAAAAAATTCAAAATTTTTTTTGACCTCCAAAAGTCATTAAAAACGTCATAGTATAGTAAGGCGTCAAAATCGGACAAAAAAAGTCAAAATTTTTTTTGACCTCCAAAAGTCATAAAAGACGTCATAGTATAGTAAAGCGTCAAAATCGGACAAAATAAGTCAAAAAATTTTTTGCCCTCCAAAAGTCATAAAAAACGTCATACTATAGTAAGGCGTCAAAATCGGACAAAAAAAGTCAAAATTTTTTTTGACCTCCAAAAGTCACAAAAAAACGTCATAGTATAGTAAGGCGTTTTTTTCGGACAAAAAATGTCAAAATTTTTTTTGACCTCCAAAAGTCATAAAAAACGTCATAGTATAGTATGGCATTTTTTTCGGACAAAAAAAATTCAAATTTTTTTTTGACCTCCAAAAGTCATAAAAAACGTCATAGTATAGTAAGACGTCAAAATCGGACAAAAAAATTCTAAATTTTTTTTGACCTCCAAAAGTCATAAAAGACGTCATAGTATAGTAAAGCGTCAAAATCGGACAAAAAAAGTCAACATTTTTTTTTACCTCAAAATGTCATAAAAAACGTCATAGTATAGTAAGGCGTTTTTTTCGGACAAAAAAAGTCAAAATTTTTTTTTACCTCAAAATGTCATAAAAAACATCATAGTATAGTAAGGTGTTTTTTTCGGACAAAAAATGTCAAAATTTTTTTTGCCCTCCAAAAGTCATAAAAAACGTCATACTATAGTAAGGCGTCAAAATCGGACAAAAAAAGTCAAAATTTTTTTTGACCTCCAAAACTCATAAAAAACGTCATAGTATAGTAAGGTGTTTTTTTCGGACAAAAAATGTCAAAATTTTTTTTGCCCTCCAAAAGTCATAAAAAACGTCATACTATAGTAAGGCGTCAAAATCGGACAAAAAAAGTCAAAATTTTTTTTGACCTCCAAAAGTCATAAAAAACGTCATAGTATAGTAAGGCGTTTTTTTCGGACAAAAAAAGTCAAAATTTTTTTTGACCTCCAAAAGTCATAAAAAAAGTCATAGCATAGTAAGGCATCAAAATCGGACAAAAAAAGTCAACATTTTTTTTTACCTCAAAATGTCATAAAAAACGTCATAGTATAGTAAGGCGTTTTTTTCGGACAAAAACAGTCAAAATTTTTTTTGCCCTCCAAAAGTCATAAAAAACGTCATAGTATAGTAAGGCGTCAAAATCGGACAAAAAAAGTCAAAATTTTTTTTGACCTCCAAAAGTCATAAAAAACGTCATAGTATAGTAAGGCGTTTTTTTTCGGACAAAAAAAGTCAAAATTTTTTTTGACCTCCAAAAGTCATAAAAAACGTCATACTATAGTAAGGCGTCAAAATCGGACAAAAAAAGTCAAAATTTTTTTGACCTCCAAAAGTCACAAAAAACGTCATAGTATAGTAAGGCGTTTTTTTTCGGACAAAAAAAGTCAAAATTTTTTTTGACCTCCAAAAGTCATAAAAAACGTCATAGTATAGTAAGGCGTCAAAATCGGACAAAAAAATTCAAAATTTTTTTTGACCTCCAAAAGTCATTAAAAACGTCATAGTATAGTAAGGCGTCAAAATCGGACAAAAAAAGTCAAAATTTTTTTTGACCTCCAAAAGTCATAAAAGACGTCATAGTATAGTAAAGCGTCAAAATCGGACAAAATAAGTCAAAAAATTTTTTGCCCTCCAAAAGTCATAAAAAACGTCATACTATAGTAAGGCGTCAAAATCGGACAAAAAAAGTCAAAATTTTTTTTGACCTCCAAAAGTCACAAAAAAACGTCATAGTATAGTAAGGCGTTTTTTTTCGGACAAAAAATGTCAAAATTTTTTTTGCCCTCCAAAAGTCATAAAAAACGTCATAGTATAGTAAGGCATTAAAATCGGACAAAAAAAGTCAACATTTTTTTTGACCTCCAAAAGTCATAAAAAACGTCATAGTATAGTAAGGCATTTTTTCGGACAAAAAAAGTCAAAATTTTTTTTGACCTCCAAAAGTCATAAAAAAAGTCATAGCATAGTAAGGCGTCAAAATCGGACAAAAAAGTCAACATTTTTTTTGACCTCAAAATGTCATAAAAAACGTCATAGTATAGTAAGGCGTTTTTTTCGGACAAAAAATGTCAAAAATTTTTTTGCCCTCCAAAAGTCAGAAAAAACGTCATACTATAGTAAGGCGTCAAAATCGGACAAAAAAAGTCAAAATTTTTTTTGACCTCCAAAAGTCACAAAAAACGTCATAGTATAGTAAGGGGTTTTTTTCGGACAAAAAAAGTCAAAATTTTTTTTGACCTCCAAAAGTCATAAAAAACGTCATAGTATAGTAAGGCGTCAAAATCGGACAAAAAAAGTCAACATTTTTTTTGACTTCAAAATGTCATAAAAAACGTCATAGTATAGTAAGGCGTTTTTTTCGGACAAAAAATGTCAAAATTTTTTTTGCCCTCCAAAAGTCATAAAAAACGTCATAGTATAGTATGGCATTTTTTTCGGACAAAAAAATTCAAAAATTTTTTTGACCTCCAAAAGTCATTAAAAACGTCATAGTATAGTAAGGTGTCAAAATCGGACAAAAAAAGTCAAAATTTTTTTTGACCTCCAAAAGTCATAAAAAACGTCATAGTATAGTAAGGCTTTTTTTTCGGACAAAAAATGTCAAAAAATTTTTTGCCCTCCAAAAGTCATAAAAAACGTCATAGTATAGTATGGCATTTTTTTCGGACAAAAAATGTCAAAATTTTTTTTGACCTCCAAAAGTCACAAAAAAACGTCATAGTATAGTAAGGCGTTTTTTTCGGACAAAAAATGTCAAAATTTTTTTTGACCTCCAAAAGTCATAAAAAACGTCATAGTATAGTATGGCATTTTTTTCGGACAAAAAAAATTCAAATTTTTTTTTGACCTCCAAAAGTCATAAAAAACGTCATAGTATAGTAAGACGTCAAAATCGGACAAAAAAATTCTAAATTTTTTTTGACCTCCAAAAGTCATAAAAGACGTCATAGTATAGTAAGGCGTCAAAATCGGACAAAATAAGTCAAAATTTTTTTTGACCTGCAAAAGTCATAAAAAACGTCATAGTATAGTAAGGCGTTTTTTTCGGACAAAAAAAGTCAAAATTTTTTTTGACCTCCAAAAGTCATAAAAAACGTCATAGTATAGTAAGGCTTTTTTTTCGGACAAAGAAAGTCAAAATTTTTTTTGACCTCAAAATGTCATAAAAAACGTCATAGTATAGTAAGGCGTTTTTTTCGGACAAAAAATGTCAAAATTTTTTTTGCCCTCCAAAAGTCATAAAAAACGTCATAGTATAGTATGGCATTTTTTTCGGACAAAAAATGTCAAAATTTTTTTTGACCTCCAAAAGTCATAAAAAACGTCATAGTATAGTAAGGCTTTTTTTTCGGACAAAAAAAGTCAACATTTTTTTTTACCTCAAAATGTCATAAAAAACGTCATAGTATAGTAAGGCGTTTTTTTCGGACAAAAAATGTCAAAATTTTTTTTGCCCTCCAAAAGTCATAAAAAACGTCATAGTATAGTAAGGCGTTAAAATCGGACAAAAAAAGTCAACATTTTTTTTGACCTCCAAAAGTCATAAAAAACGTCATAGTATAGTAAGGCGTTTTTTTTCGGACAAAAAAAGTCAAAATTTTTTTGCCCTCCAAAAGTCAGAAAAAACGTCATAGTATAGTAAGGCGTCAAAATCGGACAAAAAAAGTCAACATTTTTTTTGACCTTAAAATGTCATAAAAAACGTCATAGTATAGTAAGGCGTTTTTTTCGGACAAAAAAAGTCAAAATTTTTTTTTACCTCAAAATGTCATAAAAAACATCATAGTATAGTAAGGTGTTTTTTTCGGACAAAAAATGTCAAAATTTTTTTTGCCCTCCAAAAGTCATAAAAAACGTCATAGTATAGTATGGCGTTTTTTTCGGACAAAAAATGTCAAAATTTTTTTTGCCCTCCAAAAGTCATAAAAAACGTCATAGTATAGTATGGCATTTTTTTCGGACAAAAAAAGTCAAAAAATTTTTTGACCTCCAAAAGTCATAAAAAACGTCATAGTATAGTAAGGCGTTTTTTCCGGACAAAAAAAGTCAAAATTTTTTTTTACCTCAAAATGTCATAAAAAACGTCATAGTATAGTAAGGCGTTTTTTTTCGGACAAAAAAAGTCAAAATTTTTTTTTACCTCAAAATGTCATAAAAAACATCATAGTATAGTAAGGCGTTTTTTTCGGACAAAAACAGTCAAAATTTTTTTTGCCCTCCAAAAGTCATAAAAAACGTCATAGTATAGTAAGGCGTCAAAATCGGACAAAAAAAGTCAACATTTTTTTTGCCCTCCAAAAGTCATAAAAAACGTCATAGTATAGTAAGGCGTTAAAATCGGACAAAAAAAGTCAACATTTTTTTTGACCTCCAAAAGTCATAAAAAACGTCATAGTATAGTAAGGCGTCAAAAAATGCAAAAAAAAGTCAAAAATTTTTTGACCTCAAAATGTCAGAAAAAACGTCATAGTACAGTAAGGTGTTTTTTTCGGCCAAAAAAGTCAAAAAAATTTTTGACCTCAAAATGTCATAAAAAACATCATAGTATAGTAAGGCGTCAAAATCGGTCAAAAAAAGTCACAAATTTTTTTGACCTCAAAATGTCATAAAAAACGTCATAGTATAGTAAGGCGTCAAAATCGGCCAAAAAAAGACAAAAAATTTTTTGACCTCAAAATGTCATAAAAAACGTCATAGTATAGTAAGGCGTCAAAAAATGCCAAAAAAAGTCAAAAAATTTTTTGACCTCAAAATGTCATAAAAAACGTCATAGTATAGTAAGGCGTTTTTTTCGGCCAAAAAAAGTCAAAATTTTTTTTGACCTCCAAAAGTCACAAAAAACGTCATAGTATAGTAAGGCGTTTTTTTTCGGATAAAAAAAGTCAAAATTTTTTTTTACCTCAAAATGTCATAAAAAACGTCATAGTATAGTAAGGCGTTTTTTTTCGGACAAAAAAAGTGAAAAATTTTTTTTACCTCAAAATGTCATAAAAAACGTCATAGTATAGTAAGGCTTTTTTTTCGGACAAAAACAGTCAAAATTTTTTTTGCCCTCCAAAAGTCATAAAAAACGTCATAGTATAGTAAGGCGTCAAAATCGGACAAAAAAAGTCAAATTTTTTTTTGCCCTCCAAAAGTCATAAAAAACGTCATAGTATAGTAAGGCGTTTTTCTCGGACAAAAAAAGTCAAAATTTTTTTTTACCTCAAAATGTCATAAAAAACGTCATAGTATAGTAAGGCGTTTTTTTCGGACAAAAACAGTCAAAATTTTTTTTGCCCTCCAAAAGTCATAAAAAACATCATAGTATAGTAAGGCGTCAAAATCGGACAAAAAAAGTCAAAATTTTTTTTGACCTCCAAAAGTCATAAAAAACGTCATAGTATAGTAAGGCGTTTTTTTTTCGGACAAAAAAAGTCAAAATTTTTTTGCCATCCAAAAGTCAGAAAAAACGTCATAGTATAGTAAGGCGTCAAAATCGGACAAAAAAAGTCAAAATTTTTTTTGACCTCAAAATGTCATAAAAAACGTCATAGTATAGTAAGGCGTTTTTTTCGGACAAAAAATGTCAAAATTTTTTTTGCCCTCCAAAAGTCATAAAAAACGTCATACTATAGTAAGGCGTCAAAATCGGACAAAAAAAGTCAAAATTTTTTTTGACCTCCAAAACTCATAAAAGACGTCATAGTATAGTAAAGCGTCAAAATCGGACAAAAAAAGTCAACATTTTTTTTTACCTCAAAATGTCATAAAAAACGTCATAGTATAGTAAGGCGTTTTTTTCGGACAAAAAAAGTCAAAATTTTTTTTTACCTCAAAATGTCATAAAAAACATCATAGTATAGTAAGGTGTTTTTTTCGGACAAAAAATGTCAAAATTTTTTTTGCCCTCCAAAAGTCATAAAAAACGTCATACTATAGTAAGGCGTCAAAATCGGACAAAAAAAGTCAAAATTTTTTTTGACCTCCAAAACTCATAAAAAACGTCATAGTATAGTAAGGTGTTTTTTTCGGACAAAAAATGTCAAAATTTTTTTTGCCCTCCAAAAGTCATAAAAAACGTCATACTATAGTAAGGCGTCAAAATCGGACAAAAAAAGTCAAAATTTTTTTTTACCTCAAAATGTCATAAAAAACATCATAGTATAGTAAGGCGTTTTTTTCGGACAAAAAAAGTCTAAATTTTTTTGACCTCCAAAAGTCATACAAAACGTCATAGTATAGTAAGGCATTTTTCGGACACAAAAAGTCAAAAAATTTTTTAACCTCCAAAAGTCATAAAAAACGTCATAGTATATTAAGGCATCAAAATCGGACAAAAAAAGTCAAAAATTTTTTTGACCTCCAAAAGTCATAAAAAACGTCATAGTATAGTAAGGCTTTTTTTTCGGACAAAAAAGGTCAAAATTTTTTTTGACCTCAAAATGTCATAAAAAACGTCATAGTATAGTAAGGCGTTTTTTTCGGACAAAAAATGTCAAAATTTTTTTTGCCCTCCAAAATTCATAAAAAACGTCATAGTATAGTATGGCATTTTTTTCGGCCAAAAAATGTCAAAAATTTTTTTGCCCTCCAAAAGTCATAAAAAACGTCATACTATAGTAAGGCGTCAAAATCGGACAAAAAAAGTCCAAATTTTTTTTGACATCCAAAACTCATAAAAAACGTCATAGTATACTAAGGCGTCAAAATCGGACAAAATAAGTCAAATTTTTTTTGACATCCAAAACTCATAAAAAACGTCATAGTATACTAAGGCGTCAAAATCGGACAAAATAAGTCAAATTTTTTTTTGACCTCCAAAAGTCATTAAAAACGTCATAGTATAGTAAGGCGTCAAAATCGGACAAAAAAAGTCAAAATTTTTTTTGACCTCCAAAAGTCATAAAAAACGTCATAGTATAGTAAGGCGTCAAAATCGGACAAAAAAAGTCAAAAAATTTTTTGACCTCCAAAAGTAAAAAAAAAAACGTCATAGTATAGTGAGGCGTTTTTTTCGGACAAAAAAAGTCAAAATTTTTTTGACCTCCAAAAGTCATACAAAACGTTATAGTATAGTAAGGCGTTTTTTTCGGACACAAAAAGTCAAAAAATTTTTTAACCTCCAAAAGTCATAAAAAACGTCATAGTATATTAAGGCATCAAAATCGGACAAAAAAAGTCAAAAATTTTTTTGACCTCCAAAAGTCATAAAAAACGTCATAGTATAGTAAGGCGTCAAAATCGGACAAAAAAAGTCACAATTTTTTTTGACCTCAAAATGTCATAAAAAACGTCATAGTATAGTAAGGCGTTTTTTTCGGACAAAAAAAGTCAAAATTTTTTTTGACCTCCAAAAGTCATAAAAAACGTCATAGTATAGTAAGGCGTCAAAATCGGACAAAAAAAGTCAAAAATTTTTTTGACCTCCAAAAGTCATAAAAAACGTCATAGTATAGTAAGGCGTCAAAATCGGACAAAAAAAGTCAAAAAATTTTTTGACCTCCAAAAGTAAAAAAAAAAACGTCATAGTATAGTAAGGCGTTTTTTTCGGACAAAAAAAGTCTAAATTTTTTTGACCTCCAAAAGTCATACAAAACGTCATAGTATAGTAAGGCGTTTTTTTCGGACACAAAAAGTCAAAAAAATTTTTAACCTCCAAAAGTCATAAAAAACGTCATAGTATATTAAGGCATCAAAATCGGACAAAAAAAGTCAACATTTTTTTTTACCTCAAAATGTCATAAAAAACGTCATAGTATAGTAAGGCGTTTTTTTCGGACAAAAACAGTCAAAATTTTTTTTGCCCTCCAAAAGTCATAAAAAACGTCATAGTATAGTAAGGCGTCTTTTTCGGACAAAAAATGTCAAAATTTTTTTTGCCCTCCAAAAGTCATAAAAAACGTCATAGTATAGTAAGGCGTTAAAATCGGACAAAAAAAGTCAACATTTTTTTTGACCTCCAAAAGTCATAAAAAACGTCATAGTATAGTAAGGCGTTTTTTTCGGACAAAAAAAGTCAAAATTTTTTTTGACCTCCAAAAGTCATAAAAAAAAGTCATAGCATAGTAAGGCGTCAAAATCGGACAAAAAAAGTCAACATTTTTTTTTACCTCAAAATGTCATAAAAAACGTCATAGTATAGTAAGGCGTTTTTTTCGGACAAAAACAGTCAAAATTTTTTTTGCCCTCCAAAAGTCATAAAAAACGTCATAGTATAGTAAGGCGTCAAAATCGGACAAAAAAAGTCAAAAATTTTTTTGACCTCCAAAAGTCATAAAAAACGTCATAGTATAGTAAGGCGTTTTTTTCGGACAAAAAAAGTCAAAATTTTTTTTGACCTCCAAAAGTCATAAAAAACGTCATAGTATAGTAAGGCGTCAAAATCGGACAAAAAAAGTCAACATTTTTTTTGACCTCAAAATGTCATAAAAAACATCATAGTATAGTAAGGTGTTTTTTTCGGACAAAAAATGTCAAAATTTTTTTTGCCCTCCAAAAGTCATAAAAAACGTCATAGTATAGTATGGCGTTTTTTTCGGACAAAAAATGTCAAAAATTTTTTTGCCCTCCAAAAGTCATAAAAAACGTCATAGTATAGTAAGGCGTTTTTTTCGGACAAAAAAAGTCAAAATTTTTTTTGACCTCCAAAAGTCATAAAAAACGTCATAGTATAGTAAGGCGTCAAAATCGGACAAAAAAAGTCAAAAATTTTTTTGACCTCCAAAAGTCATAAAAAACGTCATAGTATAGTAAGGCGTCAAAATCGGACAAAAAAAGTCAAAAAATTTTTTGACCTCCAAAAGTAAAAAAAAAAACGTCATAGTATAGTAAGGCGTTTTTTTCGGACAAAAAAAGTCTAAATTTTTTTGACCTCCAAAAGTCATACAAAACGTCATAGTATAGTAAGGCGTTTTTTTCGGACACAAAAAGTCAAAAAAATTTTTAACCTCCAAAAGTCATAAAAAACGTCATAGTATATTAAGGCATCAAAATCGGACAAAAAAAGTCAAAAATTTTTTTGACCTCCAAAAGTCATAAAAAACGTCATAGTATAGTAAGGCGTCAAAATCGGATAAAAAAAGTCAAAAATTTTTTTGACCTCCAAAAGTAATAAAAAACGTCATAGTATAGTAAGGCGTCAAAATCTGACAAAATAAGTCAAAATTTTTTTTGACCTGCAAAAGTCATAAAAAACGTCATAGTATAGTAAGGCGTTAAAATCGGACAAAAAAAGTCAACATTTTTTTTGACCTCCAAAAGTCATAAAAAACGTCATAGTATAGTAAGGCGTTTTTTTCGGACAAAAAAAGTCAAAATTTTTTTTTACCTCAAAATGTCATAAAAAACGTCATAGTATAGTAAGGCGTTTTTTTCGGACAAAAACAGTCAAAATTTTTTTTGCCCTCCAAAAGTCATAAAAAACGTCATAGTATAGTAAGGCGTTTTTTTTCGGACAAAAAAAGTCAAAATTTTTTTGCCCTCCAAAAGTCATAAAAAACGTCATAGTATAGTAAGGCGTTTTTTTCGGACAAAAAAAGTCAAAATTTTTTTTGACCTCCAAAAGTCATAAAAAACGTCATAGTATAGTAAGGCGTCAAAATCGGACAAAAAAAGTCAAAAATTTTTTTGACCTCCAAAAGTCATAAAAAACGTCATAGTATAGTAAGGCGTCAAAATCGGACAAAAAAAGTCAAAAAATTTTTTGACCTCCAAAAGTAAAAAAAAAAACGTCATAGTATAGTAAGGCGTTTTTTTCGGACAAAAAAAGTCTAAATTTTTTTGACCTCCAAAAGTCATACAAAACGTCATAGTATAGTATGGCATTTTTTTCGGACACAAAAAGTCAAAAAAATTTTTAACCTCCAAAAGTCATAAAAAACGTCATAGTATATTAAGGCATCAAAATCGGACAAAAAAAGTCAAAAATTTTTTTGACCTCCAAAAGTCATAAAAAACGTCATAGTATAGTAAGGCGTCAAAATCGGATAAAAAAAGTCAAAAATTTTTTTGACCTCCAAAAGTAATAAAAAACGTCATAGTATAGTAAGGCGTCAAAATCGGACAAAATAAGTCAAAATTTTTTTTGACCTGCAAAAGTCATAAAAAACGTCATAGTATAGTAAGGCGTTAAAATCGGACAAAAAAAGTCAACATTTTTTTTGACCTCCAAAAGTCATAAAAAACGTCATAGTATAGTAAGGCGTTTTTTTCGGACAAAAAAAGTCAAAATTTTTTTTTACCTCAAAATGTCATAAAAAACGTCATAGTATAGTAAGGCGTTTTTTTCGGACAAAAACAGTCAAAATTTTTTTTGCCCTCCAAAAGTCATAAAAAACGTCATAGTATAGTAAGGCGTTTTTTTTCGGACAAAAAAAGTCAAAAATTTTTTTGACCTGCAAAAGTCATAAAAAACGTCATAGTATAGTAAGGCGTTTTTTTCGGACAAAAAAAGTCAAAATTTTTTTTGACCTCCAAAAGTCATAAAAAACGTCATAGTATAGTAAGGCTTTTTTTTCGGACAAAAAAAGTCAAAATTTTTTTTGACCTCAAAATGTCATAAAAAACGTCATAGTATAGTAAGGCGTTTTTTTCGGACAAAAAATGTCAAAATTTTTTTTGCCCTCCAAAAGTCATAAAAAACGTCATAGTATAGTATGGCATTTTTTTCGGACAAAAAATGTCAAAAATTTTTTTGCCCTCCAAAAGTCATAAAAAACGTCATACTATAGTAAGGCGTCAAAATCGGACAAAAAAAGTCAAAAGTTTTTTTTTGACATCCAAAACTCATAAAAAACGTCATAGTATACTAAGGCGTCAAAATCGGACAAAATAAGTCAAATTTTTTTTTGACCTCCAAAAGTCATTAAAAACGTCATAGTATAGTAAGGCGTCAAAATCGGACAAAAAAAGTCAAAAATTTTTTTGACCTCCAAAAGTCATAAAAAACGTCATAGTATAGTAAGGCGTCAAAATCGGACAAAAAAAGTCAAAAAATTTTTTGACCTCCAAAAGTAAAAAAAAAAACGTCATAGTATAGTAAGGCGTTTTTTTCGGACAAAAAAAGTCAAAATTTTTTTGACCTCCAAAAGTCATACAAAACGTCATAGTATAGTAAGGCGTTTTTTTCGGACACAAAAAGTCAAAAAATTTTTTAACCTCCAAAAGTCATAAAAAACGTCATAGTATAGTAAGGCTTTTTTTTCGGACAAAAAAAGTCAACATT
The DNA here is from genome assembly GCF_017976425.1 of Toxotes jaculatrix. Lineage (NCBI taxonomy): Eukaryota > Metazoa > Chordata > Actinopteri > Toxotidae > Toxotes > Toxotes jaculatrix. The sequence continues at coordinate 5,300,767 of NC_054401.1, read as the reverse complement.
TTTTTTTACCTCAAAATGTCATAAAAAACGTCATAGTATAGTAAGGCGTTTTTTTCGGACAAAAAATGTCAAAATTTTTTTTGCCCTCCAAAAGTCATAAAAAACGTCATAGTATAGTAAGGCGTTAAAATCGGACAAAAAAAGTCAACATTTTTTTTGACCTCCAAAAGTCATAAAAAACGTCATAGTATAGTAAGGCATTTTTTTCGGACAAAAAAAGTCAAAATTTTTTTTGACCTCCAAAAGTCATAAAAAAAGTCATAGCATAGTAAGGCGTCAAAATCGGACAAAAAAAGTCAACATTTTTTTTTACCTCAAAATGTCATAAAAAACGTCATAGTATAGTAAGGCGTTTTTTTCGGACAAAAACAGTCAAAATTTTTTTTGCCCTCCAAAAGTCATAAAAAACGTCATAGTATAGTAAGGCGTCTTTTTCGGACAAAAAATGTCAAAATTTTTTTTGCCCTCCAAAAGTCATAAAAAACGTCATAGTATAGTAAGGCGTTAAAATCGGACAAAAAAAGTCAACATTTTTTTTGACCTCCAAAAGTCATAAAAAACGTCATAGTATAGTAAGGCGTTTTTTTCGGACAAAAAAAGTCAAAATTTTTTTTGACCTCCAAAAGTCATAAAAAAAAGTCATAGCATAGTAAGGCGTCAAAATCGGACAAAAAAAGTCAACATTTTTTTTTACCTCAAAATGTCATAAAAAACGTCATAGTATAGTAAGGCGTTTTTTTCGGACAAAAAAAGTCAAAATTTTTTTTGACCTCCAAAAGTCATAAAAAACGTCATAGTATAGTAAGGCGTCAAAATCGGACAAAAAAAGTCAACATTTTTTTTGACCTCCAAAAGTCATAAAAAACTTCATAGTATAGTATGGCGTTTTTTTCAGACAAGAAAATTCAAAATTTTTTTTGACCTCCAAAAGTCATAAAAAACGTCATAGTATACTAAGGCGTCAAAATCGGACAAAATAAGTCAAATTTTTTTTTGACCTCCAAAAGTCATAAAAAACGTCATACTATAGTAAGGCGTCAAAATCGGACAAAAAAAGTCCAATTTTTTTTTGACCTCCAAAAGTCATAAAAAACGTCATAGTATAGTAAGGCGTCTTTTTCGGACAAAAAAGGTCAAAATTTTTTTTGACCTCCAAAATTAATAAAAAACGTCATAGTATAGTAATGCGTTTTTTTCGGACAAAAAAAGTCAAATTTTTTTTTGACCTCCAAAAGTCATAAAAAACATCATAGTATAGTAAGGCGTCAAAATCGGACAAAAAAAGTCAAAAAATTTTTGGACCTCCAAAAGTCATAAAAAATGTCATATCATAGAAAGGCGTCAAAATCGGACAAAAAAAGTCAAAAAATTTTTTGACCTCCAAAAGTCATAAAAAACGTCATAGTATAGTAAGGCGTTTTTTTCGGACAAAAAAATTCAAAATTTTTTTTGACCTCCAAAAATCATAAAAAACGTCATAGTATAGTAAGGCGTCAAAATCGAACAAAAAAAGTCAACATTTTTTTTGACCTCCAAAAGTCATAAAAAACGTCATAGTATAGTAAGGCGTCAAAATCGGACAAAAAAAGTCAAAAAATTTTTTGACCTCCAAAAGTAAAAAAAAAAACGTCATAGTATAGTAAGGCGTTTTTTTCGGACAAAAAAAGTCAAAAATTTTTTTAACCTCCAAAAGTCATAAAAAACGTCATAGTATAGTAAGGCGTCAAAATCGGACAAAAAAAGTCAAAATTTTTTTTGACCTCCAAAAGTCATAAAAAACGTCATAGTATAGTAAGGCTTTTTTTTTCGGACAAAAAAAGTCAACATTTTTTTTTTACCTCAAAATGTCATAAAAAACGTCATAGTATAGTAAGGCGTTTTTTTCGGACAAAAAATGTCAAAAATTTTTTTGCCCTCCAAAAGTCATAAAAAACGTCATAGTATAGTATGGCATTTTTTTCGGACAAAAAAATTCAAAATTTTTTTTGACCTCCAAAAGTCATTAAAAACGTCATAGTATAGTAAGGTGTCAAAATCGGACAAAAAAAGTCAACATTTTTTTTGACCTCCAAAAGTCATAAAAAACGTCATAGTATAGTAAGGCGTTTTTTTCGGACAAAAAAAGTCAAAATTTTTTTTGCCCTCCAAAAGTCATAAAAAACGTCATAGTATAGTAAGGTGTCAAAATCGGACAAAAAAAGTCAAAATTTTTTTTGACCTCCAAAAGTCATAAAAAACGTCATAGTATAGTAAGGCGTTTTTTCGGACAAAAAAAGTCAAAAATTTTTTTGCCCTCCAAAAGTCATAAAAAACGTCATAGTATAGTATGGCATTTTTTTCGGACAAAAAATGTCAAAATTTTTTTTGCCCTCCAAAAGTCATAAAAAACGTCATAGTATAGTATGGCATTTTTTTCGGACAAAAAATGTCAAAATTTTTTTTGACCTCCAAAAGTCATAAAAAACGTCATAGTATAGTAAGGCTTTTTTTTCGGACAAAAAAAGTCAACATTTTTTTTTACCTCAAAATGTCATAAAAAACGTCATAGTATAGTAAGGCGTTTTTTTCGGACAAAAAATGTCAAAATTTTTTTTGCCCTCCAAAAGTCATAAAAAACGTCATAGTATAGTAAGGCGTTAAAATCGGACAAAAAAAGTCAACATTTTTTTTGACCTCCAAAAGTCATAAAAAACGTCATAGTATAGTAAGGCGTTTTTTTCGGACAAAAAAAGTCAACATTTTTTTTTACCTCAAAATGTCATAAAAAACGTCATAGTATAGTAAGGCGTTTTTTTCGGACAAAAACAGTCAAAATTTTTTTTGCCCTCCAAAAGTCATAAAAAACGTCATAGTATAGTAAGGCATCAAAATCGGACAAAAAAAGTCAAAATTTTTCTTGACCTCCAAAAGTCATAAAAAACGTCATAGTATAGTAAGGCGTTTTTTTTCGGACAAAAAAAGTCAAAATTTTTTTTGAGCTCCAAAAGTCATAAAAAACGTCATAGTATAGTAAGGCGTCAAAATCGGACAAAAAAAGTCAACATTTTTTTTTACCTCAAAATGTCATAAAAAACGTCATAGTATAGTAAGGCGTTTTTTTCGGACAAAAAATGTCAAAAATTATTTTGCCCTCCAAAAGTCAGAAAAAACGTCATACTATAGTAAGGCGTCAAAATCGGACAAAAAAAGTCAAAATTTTTTTTGACCTCCAAAAGTCACAAAAAACGTCATAGTATAGTAAGGCGTTTTTTTTCGGACAAAAAAAGTCAAAATTTTTTTTGACCTCCAAAAGTCATAAAAAACGTCATAGTATAGTAAGGCGTCAAAATCGGACAAAATAAGTCAACATTTTTTTTGACTTCAAAATGTCATAAAAAACGTCATAGTATAGTAAGGCGTTTTTTTCGGACAAAAAATGTCAAAATTTTTTTTGCCCTCCAAAAGTCATAAAAAACGTCATAGTATAGTATGGCATTTTTTTCGGACAAAAAAATTCAAAATTTTTTTTGACCTCCAAAAGTCATTAAAAACGTCATAGTATAGTAAGGCGTCAAAATCGGACAAAAAAAGTCAAAATTTTTTTTGACCTCCAAAAGTCATAAAAAACGTCATAGTATAGTAAGGCGTCAAAATCGGACAAAAAAAGTCAAAATTTTTTTTGACCTCAAAATGTCATAAAAAACGTCATAGTATAGTAAGGCGTTTTTTTCGGACAAAAAATGTCAAAAATTTTTTTGCCCTCCAAAAGTCATAAAAGACGTCATAGTATAGTAAGGCGTCAAAATCGGACAAAATAAGTCAAAATTTTTTTTGACCTGCAAAAGTCATAAAAAACGTCATAGTATAGTAAGGCGTTTTTTTCGGACAAAAAAAGTCAAAAATTTTTTTGACCTCCAAAAGTCATAAAAAACGTCATAGTATAGTAAGGCTTTTTTTTCGGACAAAAAAAGTCAAAATTTTTTTTGACCTCAAAATGTCATAAAAAACGTCATAGTATAGTAAGGCGTTTTTTTCGGACAAAAAATGTCAAAATTTTTTTTGCCCTCCAAAAGTCATAAAAAACGTCATAGTATAGTATGGCATTTTTTTCGGACAAAAAATGTCAAAAATTTTTTTGCCCTCCAAAAGTCATAAAAAACGTCATACTATAGTAAGGCGTCAAAATCGGACAAAAAAAGTCAAAATTTTTTTTGACATCCAAAACTCATAAAAAACGTCATAGTATACTAAGGCGTCAAAATCGGACAAAATAAGTCAAATTTTTTTTTGACCTCCAAAAGTCATTAAAAACGTCATAGTATAGTAAGGCGTCAAAATCGGACAAAAAAAGTCAAAATTTTTTTTGACCTCCAAAAGTCATAAAAAACGTCATAGTATAGTAAGGCGTCAAAATCGGACAAAAAAAGTCAAAAAATTTTTTGACCTCCAAAAGTAAAAAAAAAAATGTCATAATATAGTAAGACGTTTTTTTCGGACAAAAAAAGTCAAAATTTTTTTGACCTCCAAAAGTCATACAAAACGTCATAGTATAGTAAGGCGTTTTTTTCGGACACAAAAAGTCAAAAATTTTTTTAACCTCCAAAAGTCATAAAAAACGTCATAGTATATTAAGGCATCAAAATCGGACAAAAAAAGTTAAAAAAATTTTTTGACCTCCAAAAGTCATAAAAAACGTCATAGTATAGTAAGGCGTCAAAATCGGATAAAAAAAGTCACAATTTTTTTTGACCTCCAAAAGTCATAAAAAACGTCATAGTATAGTAAGGCGTCAAAATCGGACATAAAAAGTCAAAAAATTTTTTGACCTCCAAAAATCATAAAAAGTGTCATAGTATAGTAAGGCGTCAAAATCGGACAAAAAAAGTCAAAATTTTTTTTGACCTCCAAAAGTCATAAAAAACGTCATAGTATAGTAAGGCGTTTTTTTCGGGAAAAAAAATTCAAAATTTTTTTTGACCTCCAAAAGTCATAAAAAACTTCATAGTATAGTATGGCGTTTTTTTCAGACAAGAAAATTCAAAATTTTTTTTGACCTCCAAAAGTCATAAAAAACGTCATAGTATACTAAGGCGTCAAAATCGGACAAAATAAGTCAAATTTTTTTTTGACCTCCAAAAGTCATAAAAAACGTCATACTATAGTAAGGCGTCAAAATCGGACAAAAAAAGTCCAATTTTTTTTTGACCTCCAAAAGTCATAAAAAACGTCATAGTATAGTAAGGCGTCTTTTTCGGACAAAAAAGGTCAAAATTTTTTTTGACCTCCAAAATTCATAAAAAACGTCATAGTATAGTAAGGCGTCAAAATCGGACAAAAAAAGTCAAAATTTTTTTTGACCTCCAAAAGTCATAAAAAACGTCATAGTATAGTAAGGCGTCAAAATCGGACATAAAAAGTCAAAAAAATTTTTGACCTCCAAAAATCATAAAAAATGTCATAGTATAGTAAGGCGTCAAAATCGTACAAAAAAAGTCAAAATTTTTTTTGACCTCCAAAAGTCATAAAAAACGTCATAGTATAGTAAGGCGTCAAAATCGGACAAAAAAAGTCAAAATTTTTTTTGACCTCAAAATGTCATAAAAAACGTCATAGTATAGTAAGGCGTTTTTTTCGGCCAAAAAAATTCAAAAATTTTTTTGACCTCCAAAAGTCATAAAAAAAACGTCATAGTATAGTAAGGCGTTTTTTTCGGACAAAAAAAGTCAAAATTTTTTTTAACCTCCAAAAGTCATAAAAAACGTCATAGTATAGTAAGGCGTCAAAATCGGACAAAAAAAGTCAAAAAATTTTTTGACCTCCAAAAGTCATAAAAAACGTCATAGTATAGTAAGGCGTCAAAATCGGATAAAAAAAGTCAAAATTTTTTTTGACCTCCAAAAGTCATAAAAAACGTCATAGTATAGTAAGGCGTCAAAATCGGACATAAAAAGTCAAAAAAAATTTTGACCTCCAAAAATCATAAAAAACGTCATAGTATATAGTTAGGCGTCAAAATCGGACAAAAAAAGTCAAAATTTTTTTTGACCTCCAAAAGTCATAAAAAACGTCATAGTATAGTAAGGCGTCAAAATCGGACAAAAAAAGTCAAAATTTTTTTTGACCTCAAAATGTCATAAAAAACGTCATAGTATAGTAAGGCGTCTTTTTCGGCCAAAAAAATTCAAAATTTTTTTTGACCTCCAAAAGTCATAAAAAATGTCATAGTATAGTAAGGCGTCAAAATCGGACAAAAAAAGTCAAAAAATTTTTTGACCTCAAAATGTCATAAAAAACGTCATAGTATAGTAAGGCGTCAAAATCGGACAAAAAAAGTCAAAAAATTTTTTGACCTCCAAAAGTCATAAAAAACGTCATAGTATAGTAAGGCGTTTTTTTCGGACAAAAAAAGTCTTACTATACTATGACGTTTTTTATGACTTTTGGAGTCATAAAATTCAAAAATTTTGACCTCCAAAAATCATAAAAAATGTCATAGTATAGTAAGGCGTCAAAATCGGACAAAAAAAGTCAAAAAATTTTTTGACCTCCAAAAGTCATAAAAAACGTCATAGTATAGTAAGGCGTTTTTTTTGGACACAAAAAGTTAAAATTTTTTTTAACCTCCAAAAGTCATAAAAAACGTCATAGTATAGTAAGGCGTCAAAATCGGACAAAAAAAGTCAAAAATTTTTTTGACCTCCAAAAGTCATAAAAAATGTCATAATATAGTAAGGCGTGAAAATCGGACAATAAAAATCAAAATTTTTTTTGACCTCCAAAAGTCATAAAAAATGTCATAGTATAGTAAGGCGTTTTTTTCGGACAAAAAAAGTCAAAATTTTTTTTGACCTCCAAAAGTCATAAAAAACGTCATAGTATAGTAAGGCGTTTTTTTCGGACAAAAAAAGTCAAAAATTTTTTTGACCTCCAAAAGTCATAAAAAACGTCATAGTATAGTAAGGCGTTTTTTTCCGAAAAAAAAAAAGTCAAAATTTTTTTTGACCTCAAAATGTCATAAAAAACGTCATAGTATAGTAAGGCGTCAAAATCGGCCAAAAAAAGTCAAAAATTTTTTTTAACCTCAAAATGTCATAAAATGTCATAAAAATGTCATAGTATAATAAGGCGTCAAAAAATGCCAAAAAAAGTCAAAAATTTTTTTGACCTGAAAATGTCATAAAAAACGTCATAGTATAGTAAGGCGTCAAAATCGGCCAAAAAAAGTGAAATTTTTTTTTGGCCTCAAAATGTCATAAAAAACGTCATTGTATAGTAAGGCGTCAAAATCGGACAAAAAAAATCAAAAATTTTTTTGACCTCATAATGTCATAAAAAACGTCATAGTATAGTAAGGCGTCAAAATCGGCAAAAAAAAGTCAACATTTTTTTTTACCTCAAAATGTCATAAAATGTCATAAAAACGTTATAGTATAATAAGGCGTCAAAAAATGCCAAAAAAAGTCAAAAAATTTTTTGACCTCAAAATGTCATAAAAAACGTCATAGTATAGTAAGGCGTCAAAATCGGACAAAAAATGTCAAAAAAAATTTTGATCTCAAAATGTCATAAAAAACGTCATGGCAAGGCGTCAAAATCGGCCAAAAAAAGTCAAAAATTTTTTGGACCTCAAAATGTCATAAAAAACGTCAATGTATAGTAAGGCGTCAAAATCGGACAAAAAAAGTCAAAAAAAATTTTTGACCTCAAAATGTCATAAAAAACGTCATAGTATAGTAAGGCGTCAAAATCGGCCAAAAAAAGTGACTTTTTTGCCTCAAAATGTCATAAAAATGGTCATAGTATAGTAAGGCGTCAAAATCGGCCAAAAAAAGTCATACTTGAGAACGACCTCAAAATGTCATATAAAACATCATAGTATAGTAAGACGTCAAAATATACCAAAAAAAGTGATTTTTTTAGTAAGACCTCAAAATGTCATCAACCACGTCATACGATCGTAAGGAGTTAAAATATGGCAAAAAAAAATTTCAGTAAGACCTCAAAATGTCATAAAAACATCATAGTATACTAAGGTGTCAAAATATGCCAAAAAAAGTTATTTTTTAATAAAACCTCAAATTGTCATAAAAGATGTCATACGGCCGTAAGGTGTCAAAATATGCCAAAAAAGTGATTTTTTAGTAAGACCTCATAATGTCATAAAACACGTCATAGTATAGTAAGGCTCCAAAATCAGCCAAAAAAAGTCATACTTTAGAACGTCTTCAAAATATGCTGCTCGTATAGTGTAGTGGAAAAATACTTTCCTACTGATGAGAAGTGAAATAAAATTCTTTAGACAGTAATTGTCTTTTGATATTTTATTACAAAATAAGTTTTACAGAGTAATCAATTTTTGCAGAAAGATCAGAGCTCAAGCAGCACCAAACGCTACAGAGGTCTGATCCTGGGTTGTAAGTTCCCAGAGAACTTGTGCTTTTTTCTCACACACCAGGATGGCAGGGATGGCAGTGAGACAAAATAATCTGAAGGTTAAAAAATAGAGATAAAGTGTAAGTATTTTACCCAGAATTGAATATACAAGTTTATAAGAATATATGAATGCTTGATAAGAGTATTTGGTTGTATGATAAATTGACATTACAATTCCCCCTTTCCCCATCATAAAGAGGAGGAATCCAATCAGTAAAGAAATCAGTTGGGTTTTCAACATCTGACAGAAGACGAGTCTCAGCCAGAGAGGCCATCTGGTGTGTGTGACTGACCTATCAATAGACCTTGCATTGTTGCTCTTGTTGGTGACACAGAGCTTTACTCTGTAGTCACTTCGTTGGAGCTTGGCACGCTACTGGTGGAGGAGGGCGCTCTTTCACCCCTCACTCTTATATTGCAGATGGTTCCAACGCAGCTGCAGGTTAGGGGCAGCGCACGGCGTGCACCCCAGTTGTCTTCCTCAACGTCTGGATGAGTCAATTTTCCTTAGACCATTATTCTGGGTCTAGAGAATTTAAGTCGCCTCCTTTGCTTTGATTCTCTGGTGGCTGGTTGTCGGCCTTTGGTTCAGGAACCAGTTTGCAGTGGCTGGCGTGTACCCATGTGGCCTTCTCCGCAAGCTTTTCAGCTGTCTCAGTGGCCAGCAGAACCTGGAATGGGCCCTGGAATCATTTCCAGTGACTGCGCCTGTGATCTTTGATGAGAACCCAATCTCCAGGCTGTAAGTTGTGGAGGACTGCTGTGGCTGCAGATGGCAGGGCACTTTTCACCTTTGAATGCAATGCTGACAAGGTTGTAGACAAATTGGCACAGTATTTCAACATAGCATCATCACATGCATCGCATGCAAGGGGCGTCTAACTGGACCTACACCTGTCTGAGGGGGTGGAACAGTGGAACATCTGGAACAGCACCAGCACCTGCACTCTGTGGATGATATGAACAATGATGACGTATGTCAAACCCAAGATAGTCTGACACTTCTTTCAGGGCCTGGTTGACAAAACCTGGTCCATTAATAATTTCAGTTAGTTGTGCTTTAGCCACAGCTCCAGCATCCTGTTTGGAAGAGGGGAAAACTTCAACCCATTTGCTGAACATGTCAATAATTACAATTAAATTGAATATACGAGTTTATAAGAATATTCGATTGCTTGATAAAAGAGTATATGGTTATATGATAAATTGACATTACATATAGTAAGGGTTCAAAATCAGTTTTCAACAACTTGCTGTTTCATATTTTGCCCACTAGAGTGTGCTGACTGTAAACTGGAAAACTGTAAAATGGCTTGCTCAGTACATATCTTAGTTTGAGTTTCTTACAACCCAAATTTAAGGGATCCTAATCGATATGTTTCATGTCTATCTACTAAAAACTAAAGCTTAATAATTAATTAGGTTCTAGTTGAAAGAACATGAAAAAAAAACAGAATTATATCTTCAATCCTGAAAAAACAGGATTATATCTTCAGTGTTTTTACAGCCTCTGACATTTAAAATATCAGTTTAGAGTTGTAAAGAATCATCATCTATAAAATGATCACATTACTCTGCTGCTGTATTTAAATGTAAACATAATTTTATCACATATCCAATTTTTTCTCTCTCAATTCAAATTCCTCACCTCAAGGGATCAGTTCCAACCCTTCAATATTCTTAAAACATTTCTGATCCATTATACCTCTACAGTTGTACTCATTCCTTTTTTAAAATATTCATTTATTTTTTAAGTTTGGTCAGTTTCGATTATTCATATTTTTACACCGTTTCTTAATTGTCATTCTTTATGGAGGAAATTTTCCAGTTTCTCTTTACTAACCTTGATATTTCTGTTGTGCATCCTGTCCTTCTTGTGGAAAGAGGCGTCTCATCTTATGAGTTCTCTGCTTCTCATCACTTAGTGCTAAAAGTGGAAATCCATACACAGGATCAGTCCATTGCACACTGAAAGGGAAATACAAGGGTAGAAAGGTAAAAGTATCAATACCACAATGTATGAAAATACTTTACAAATACATTACAATACCACATTACAAATCCTGCATTTAAAATCAAAACAAATCTTTTACTCAAGTATAGCTACATACGTATTTGCTGTTTATTTTTATGTTTCATATCACTAGAAATTGAATATCTTTGGGTTTTGGACTGTTGATTGGACAGAAAGTTGATAGACATAATCAAAGGGTTAACCAAAAAAATGATTACTAGATTAATCGTTAACGAAAATAATCCAGACATGGTTTTATCCTAAATGGTCATAAGCCAAAAACGCTGGGTACCACTGGTTTATCTTGAACTACACAGTTTCACAAGAAATCAAGTATTTTAGAAAAACACATTTACAATCACATGCCAACAGCACTTTAGAGCACAGAGTGACAATTTTCCAAGTCTGTCAGGTCACGCTGAAACAGGTTTTGCTTGCTGTAATCATTCCTCTTCTCCATACTGGCTATTAATTTCCTAATGCACTTCCAGTTTAAGTGTTGGGTGGGAGGCAAAATCCACTGTAGAGCTCAAATGATCAACTGATTATTCGATTAGCTGACTGACCCAAATTAAGTCATTTTTTAAGCAGACATGACAGACATTATGTGGCTGTAGTTTCTCAAATGTGAACATTCACTGTTTTTCTCTGTTCTATGTCACTGTTACATCAATATGTTTGGGTTTTCAACAGGCAGTTGGGCGGAACAAATGAACATGTAAATCATGATGAGCATTTGTTCTTCGCATTCCACAGTCTAAACAATTAATCAATTAATCAAGATAGTTGTTGGAAGACCACAGTAATCAATAATGAAAATAACTTGTTAGTCGAGGTCCAAATTCACAGTCCTTCAACTTTCCAAAACTTTATCTGAGGAAAAGGTGAGATGAGAGTTAGATGGATATCTTCCAGAGTTACAGCCCTTTTAGAACAAAATTCAAAGACACAAATTACAGTGAGAGAATTCTGCAATAAAACGACTATAACTTGGGAAAATATCCACTTGATTTCTCTGACTCAGACTGCTGAATCCTCAGATTGTCTTCAGATCATGACTGGATTACCGAACAGGCCTACAGGGCACAGGCCCAGAGGCCCAAAAGGTCACTGGACTAGAGCCTCTGTTTGAAGTGACAGAGCATTTCTTGTTGGAAAATCAATCAAACAACAATAAAGAGAAGCTAAATGATGACCAAGAGAGGCAAAACAACTAAAAACAGATGCAAAATGATGACAAACACGCACAGAATGACCACAGTGACAAAATGACTGCAGAGATTCAGAATGTTTGTAGCTGAAAGAGATGCCACACAACCACAAAGAGACACAAAACAACTACACAGAGACACAAAATATCTACAAAAAACACATAAAACCACTACAAAAAGACACAATGTTTGTAGTCAAGAGATGCAAAATTACCATAGAGACACAAAATGACTACAAAGACACTAAAAACCCACAAATACATACAAAACAACAACAAAAAGATAAAACCACCAAGGGGACAAAAGACACAAGATGACTGCATTCACAAAATGACCACAAAGGGTGAAAAAAGCAAAACAAACTCAGCTAGGAAAACCTGTTTCAGTGTACATCTGGACTCTGGAGTATTGTTTTGAGACAAACCTGAAAAACCTTTCCTTTATGGGCGCTGTAGAAGTGCTCCGCTGAGATGATGTGTGGTAGTGTCTTCTTCGTATATGACAGACACACACAAAAAACCCCATTTCTGTCCATGTCCTAATGTTAGTAAAAATCCAAGCTGACAATACCAGTTGACAATGTGATAAAAGCTCCACAGATAACGATTAAAGTGTGCTGGATGGAGCAAATGCAAAAAAGCACGAGTTTGATCAAAAATACATTGATCGATGTGCAGAAGAGGGAGATCTGGGGGACTTTAATTTCATTTCACTCCGAGAACATCCATCCATTTTCTATACCGCTTAATCCGTCAGGGTCGCGGGAAGCTGGAGTCTATCCCAGCTGACTGTGGGCTAGAGGCGGGGTACACTCTGGACTGGTCGCCAGTCGATCGCAGGGCTGACAGACAACCACACACGCACACACTCGCGTCTACGGGCAATTTAAAGCAGCCGATTAACCTAATGTGCGTGTTTTTTGGGATTGTGGTGAGGAAGCCGCAGTACCCGGAAAAAAAACCCCACGCATGCAGGCACAGGGAGAACATGCAAGCTCCGGGGTTCGAGCCTGTGCTAACCACTGCACCACCGTGCCGCTCCGAGAACATTTCTAGCTCCTAAAGTTTCACAACACCCAACAAGATTTTGTCCCTTTAACTTGAGATGGACTGCACCCAGGTTGTTTGCCTGTGAAACTCCACATTTTTCATGCTGTCTCACCTTGTGCTCTCCCTCCTTCCCTTTTCCTATCCCGACCTTTGACCCTGGAAGTACTTCCAAATCGTTCCTGTCCAGAAAGAGTAACTTTTAAAAACTTTGCTGCATCACTGTAAATGTAAATGATGTAGTCTAAAGTTTGACTTTACCCTACAACGAATCCTTAGAAAGACTAAATAATTATTATGTTTTTTGTTGTGTTTCGACCACAAAGTTTGTTTTTCGTCTAAGTCACAAAATCCTTGCTTTTCACGTCGCTTGTAAATCCCCTGTCAGTCGGAGAGCATACAGAACTGAATCACAATTTACATTAACATACACTCAAGAAACTGCATTTCTTTGAGATTAAAAAATTCATACAATACTTGACAAAAGTCTCAGGCACTTCAGATGTTTAGATTCTTATCTATCACGCAGTACCATGGAGGAGACGTTTGATAGGTCCCAGATTCATTCTGCAGCATGACGACCCCAAAAATACAGCCATTCATCAAAAAGAACAAAGTGTCATGCGTCAGATGGCTGGTTTTAAGCACACTAATGTAAATTGTAACATGAACAAGACATTACATTTTCATACAAAGCCAGTACTTTTTTTCTAAACTGTATTTTCTATTTTAAATTCTGTAAAGCGAAACACTCAAGAGGCAACTATAAAACAATGCATGTTTTTGTCTGTCAACCAGAAACATATGAACATAAATGAAATAATTTTCTGTCAGTGTCTAAATAAGGCCATGTGATGGGCTCCACCCTGCCAATGCATGCCAGAACAGAATAATCTTTTCATATAAATTAATAGATGCATCTAAATAAAGAATACAGTTAATCACATGGTGTTCACAGACTGACTTTTAACAAGTTGGCAGTGCAGCAGCTGAGCTTTTTGAGTTCAGGCATCCCTCGGTGAACAGGTTGGACCGCCTGAGGAGTCTAACCCATTCAGAGGAATCTAAACAGTGAGGGCAGTTCCTGGTTGGCATCCTGTTTGGGGTGAGGAATGTGAGCAAGTCATGTGGCACCACGTCACCTTCACCTTCACCTGAAAACAGAGACTATCAGCACCGGATCTGACAAGTAAAGCACGAGTGGAAAATTTTCCATGTTATGTTCTGTGACTCTGAATGTTTATTTTGGACAATTAAGAAAAACCACAGGCTGCAAGATAATAAATATGATGAAACATGATTGAGTATAAATTTATTAAAATCATGTGTTTTCTTAAAAAGAAATTAAATAGAAATAAATACACAAATGAAACAAAAACAAGCTTTGTCTAATAATATTTACCTGTCTATTGAGTTGAAACAGGTTTGAATTGAATTTGATCTTAATCTTTTCCTGCTGTTGAGACATCCAACACCAAAACCCACTGTCTGCAAAGCACAACTGTGTGTGGTCACACGTGAACAGCTAATCTGGGAGTGGTGACTACAGTCACTCAGCCAACATGGTGTTAACCTGCACTTTATTTGCATAAGGTGTGTGTGGTGAGCATACACAGCTGTTGTGAGTTTCTCCTGTGACAGATTTGAATTAAAGAGGCAATATTTAATCAGGTTTCACATATTTTGGGAAATACACTTAGTTGCTTTCTTGTCAGGAATTAAAGCACAAGATTATTAAGATTATTATGACTGTTATGTCTATGTGGTAAATATGAAGCTACAGCCAGCAATCGGTTGGCTTAGCTTAGCATAAAGACTGGAAACAGGGGGAAACAGGTAGCCTGGCTCTGTGCAAAGGTACTAACTAGCCCACCAGCACCTTTAAAGCTTCAAGATCATGCTGTGGCTCAACTGGTTGGATTTCTGAGTCTTGTTGTGTCCAGGAAGTCGATGCTCCCAACCAGAAACATTGTCTCTTCTCTTGTGTTAGTGGGAACAGTGGGAATTATTCATCAAAAAATACAGTTTTGATTTAAATAATTCAAATGCAAAGATAAGTGTGTTTACTAAGTTAAGAAGACAAAAACAATCATTCACCAGCACAATTTATTTAATTGTGAGTGGTTATAGAAAGGCTCCAGGGTTTGATCGAGGATCTTTGATATTTCTGTATCTGTGGGCAAGCCAAACTCCAAGGATCTGAAGAAAATATAAACAAGTATCAGTTTTCTGAATATGCATTAAGTAAACTTTATCCCAAAACATCAGGACCTACTTCACACCAAATTCAAGCCTTGTCGCTATGACCTTTTACTGACCTCTGTAAAACTGAAGAAGAGACCAAGACCACCGACAAACTGCAGCACCTCCCCGGCATACTGCTGGATGATGTTTGAGCAGGTTTCACAAGATGGTGGGGTGTTCTTAAAGCAACTCTTTAAGGAAGAGGAAGTAAGGGAGAAAAATTCAGTAACTCCCAGAGACATGCTCATATAAATCAAGACGCTGAAGAACAGAAAAGAATATTCAAGACAATTTACTTACAGCAGCACAAGTGCCATTGTAGTCGACATTAGAGAAGCCACAACAGTTCAGCGTTTTTTCTACATCCTGTTGAGTGGCCTCGGATTTGTTCCATCCGACCTCCAGCAGATGGTTCTGTAAATGAAAGTCACAAAGCCTGGTTGTTTTTCTGTAAAGGTAAAAGGTGCACTTATTTGTATAGCTTGAAAATAGCCGGCAGCAGGATGAGGCTGTCAACTGAATCACTAACTGTAAACACAGAGCAGTGGTGGAAGTAGTAGGAGCAGTTGCACAGTGCAGAAATACTCTGTTATTCAGTCAAATTTCAACTTCAGTAAAAGTACAAAGTATTAGTGTCAAAATATACTTAATGTATCCATACGTAATACGTCAACATTTAAAGTACAATATGGTAAGTTTAAATATATAGTAGAATAAAATGGAAATACATAGGTAAAGTGCAAATACCTCAAAATTGTACTTAAGTAGAAGTTAACGTAGACAGTTACTTTCCACCGCTGATACGGATAATGTTGGTTTGTACAAATATAGAACTGTGTAAAATCTACAACATTAGAATAATAATTGATAACATAATTACTGATATGTATGTGACTCAGTACAGACAAAATAAACATACCTGTTGGTCTTTATTCAGGGCCAGACAAGCACAGGACACAGAGAACTGCACAATGAACACTATAAACAGGACCATCATGTACTGGATCAAGTTTAGGAAGTTTACATCAATTAAAGAGTCATGAAAACATCATGAAATAAACTCACTGTGTTGCTGCTACACTACAACCAATAAAACACAAACTCAACAGAAGAATAAAATCCACTAAGAGCTTTGGGTTATTTGCTTTTCATTCTGCCTTGGCACACAAATGACCATCAGAAGGTGTGAGACAACTCCCTGAACCCAAAGGATACAAAGAAGAGCAGGACCTGGTGGTGCTTCAGCGCGCCGCACAGCCCCACGAAGGCAACCAGGAACAGGAAGATACCCACACCGATAACCCCTGCCACCACCCTGATGCTTGAGACTAGACCGAACCATTTCCCCCATGCTGCCACTCCGATCAGCAGCAGACTCACCAACTGAGAATGTTGGCATGAGAGAAGAAGGAAGAATAATCGGTCATTCAACATACTTTTGTCTGTCCGCAGCAGATCATTAATGTCTGAAAGATTAAACTCAGAGTATGTTCACACCAAACAGGATACATTTGTAAATGGTCTTATCCGAGGCTGAAAAGGCACTTCACTCTGTGCTCTTTGTAATAAAGATGAAAATACAAAATAATCTATCATATAATGTCAGGGTTCTATCAAGAACATGAACGTATGTAGGGTTACTGCATTAACATTATTGCGGTTTACATAACATTCCTATTTTTTTTACTCCCAACGCACCGCACCAAACATGACAACGAGCTGTTCGCTAAATTGAAATAAACAAATTAATTAAATGAATTGTAATGAGAGGGAAAAAAAACATTATTTCCCCATAGAGGATTGTTCAAGAGAAATCATTTATGACCACCGGCGCCTGCCTGTTCCACAGCATAGAAACCGGTCTGAAAATATCCCAAACATTTTCATCGCTCTTTGTATTAAACTAACCACCGCAGTGAAGATAATTAACGCCAATTCAAAGCACTTTTTTAAGGACTACACCTCGGTGAAATCTCCTGTAACAACAATAACAACAGCAGCAGTAAATTTCTACTTACAACATAAAGTATATTGAGAGCGCTGAGTGCGTTCTTAGTGCAAATAAATCCGCCGCAAACCATCGCTGCTCTCCGGACAGTCCCTAAAAATATATAACAGAAGACAATTCTACGTCCCCGGCTTTTTCCACAGAGACGCTCTGACTCCCACCTGTCGGTCTGCAGGTGAGCACCAAACCAGGGAGCGTTTCCTGGAAAGATCCCACGCGCTGATTGGCCAGTTGCCTCGTTGCTCTTTATGCAGGTGATTGATTTTCTCCGGTCAGTTACAAATTAACCCGGATCATTACGGGGGAAAGGTTACCGAAATTAGGCCTTCGCTTTAATCCTGTGCTTCGTTTATCTAAAGGTAAAGTTAGGCAATGATATCCAGTAATTGTTGATATTTGTTTTAATCCCTTTCAAGCATGTTATGTTCACTTGAATGACGGGTGGATTTTCACATTAAAGCTCACGTTTCCTCATGATTGTGCCCGATAGTTCCCCCTTGTGGCTAAAATACTCATCGTAGATACTTCTCATGGTGGATTATATATAATGTTTGAACCTATTACTTATTATATTGTTGAGTTTGTTTGGAAAATTAATTTGATTTTAAAAAGTTGTATTTTGTCTCAGTCTTCTGTTCTGTTCATTGCCTGTAATCAAGCCATATACCTATTTTTTCCAATATAAGATTCAGATTCTTTCTATTTTATTTGGTAATTTGAATTGTTTACAATCATTACTTCTTTTTTTTGTATTACTGAGTTTATATTTGCTCAGAGGTAATATTAGTCATGTAAGTGTGTGCTGTAACTGAGGCATGGTGGGAAAACACACAAATAACCCCCCCAAAAAACCCAATACTGAGCGCAATATGTTGGGAACATTTGTCTGGTGTAGGGCACCGAAATAGACCCGAATGATGTGTGATGTTGGACTTTACAGCAGCACAATGAAACTGTGCCCAGTAGTTTGTACATGAATCCTGAAAGCTTGACCTTTTCTGGAAACTGGCAGAATGGAGGTTTGTGTTTTGGCAGTAATGATGCTCTTTGTTTAACTGAAAACTAAGATAACAGTTTACTCTGCTGAGCTGTGAAGTCATTGGGATAAGACTTCACTTCCTGGCTCTATGCACAGTAGCCAGTTCAAATCTTTACAAGATCTGGTAAAGTCACATTTTTTTTCTAGACACAATTTAACTCTAAACACTGATGCAGGTCTAAATGAGTTTTACTCTGGTAGAAGTACAGTATCAACACAAGTATTAGCAATACAATGTACTTTTAGCCATCAGAAATAAAACTACTGCATTTTGCATAAGGGCTCTTGTCAGGATCATAAATATTATAAACATTGAATCATTACTATGTGTTAACATGTAAGCAGTACTGATATGTGTTTTTATGGAAAATTTTCATATAAATGTCATGAAGTTAAAAAGTTCACTAAGTACCTTAAAATTGTATTTAAGTACAGTACTCAAGTAACTGCTGACTGCTGCACTGAACATCACAACCACAGCCATGTTTTCTGACTTGTCACTTATTGATCAGTTTTAACAAATGTCAGTTAAACAGAGAAGTTGAAGCTAAATTCTGAATCCACATGTTGTCTGTAAGTAGATTTTTTAACTTACTCAACTGGTAGACAAACAGTTTTGCAACATATTAGGAGCATAAAGGTCAAATCTGTGTATGTCTATGCAACACTTACGTTTTGCTGTAAAGTCAGTCACATCCCCAATTCCAGTTTTTGGCAACTCTACCCATCTCTGCATGCAAGATTTAAAGAAGTAGGCCCTTCAAACGATTTCTCAAATTATGAGTCAGCAGAGAACAGGAAACAATTTGCATGAATGAAGAAAGACTGTTTTCCTTTTCCTTTTTTTTTTTTTTTTAATCACAGTTAACATTGGGTTGTGTTAATGGTTTGTGGTTAACCTTTTAGTTAATTAATTGCTCATCAAACTGATGTGTTGCAGAGATCCTGCTGTCTTTTTTTTTTTTTTTGGTTTCTGCTTTATTGCAGCGGCAAGGCAACGGGGACAGATACACATCTTAAAATGTGACACAGACAGTGGATATGTATGTAGGGATGACAATGAAATCCTGTCTTCTGCTTTGCCACCAAACCACCACTATGAAGCTTAATGATATCTACTTTATTAAAGCATTTGTTTTAACATGTTGAGAAGCGTACAGAGGCCCTTCAAAATAAAAGGAGCAGTCATGATAACAACCACCTAGTGTGGCAAAGAGATGATTTCACTGCCACCAATTTTATTTCAAGTTTTTTGTTTCGACGTTGCTCCCGCCCATCAGGACGTGACGAGCAAGAACATCAAATCCCCAAAAGCACCACTTGTTACAACATTCAGCCAAAAAAGGAGAACAGCAAATCATGAAATCGGAGTTGGTTTCTCTGCCTCAAAAAAAAAAAAAAACCTGCATTCACTGAAATACATCTACTTCAGTTATTTCAGTTTATGCTTCTGTCTTTGAGGTAAAACAAATAAGTACCGTCTATGGTTATACTGAAAATTATGGAGGAAGAACTGAATTACGTCACAGTGACTTTCAAGCCTAAGGGTAAGGATAAATCATATATTCTGAACTTTTGGACCAAAGTCTGAATTTATTTATCTAATTCTTGAATCCATGTGTCTTATCGAGTTTTGACTGTTACACACGTAATGTACTTATTACAGGTTTGATTAAGTAGTAGTTTTTTTTATGACTATTTCTGTTCTTTGCAACTCTAAAGTTCCTCCCCATTACATTTAAGAGGGACACAAGGTATGTTTTAGTTCACTATATTCGCTTCACCATTACCTCCTACAACACTGAAGTGCTGCCAAAACAGCAATGCATGAGCAATAATAAAGTATATATGAAACAATATGTAATAATGAAACACTGTCAGGGTTCATTTTGGTGGTGCCTCTTTCTTAAGCACATTTTACTGATTATGTTTGTATTTGAGTAGGGTTTTGATTTCACTTGTATTTGTATAATAGTGTAATTTTGCTGTATTTCTACTTTTATCTAAATAAAGAATCTGTGTACTCCCTCTATCACTGGATTTTGAGGAGGTCACTGTACATGTAGTACCAGGCAGCTCCCAGACATACTGTAAAATATTACCATACTTGTATGAAGCTCTATGAGTTTTAATGGAGCTACCTGAGGGTGTGTCAGAATTTAAGAGTTTAAGGAAACATGGACTAATACACTACACTACAAATCACTTTAAACAGTTATGAAAGAGCTATTAGGCCATCTTATTGTTTCATTTATGTATTTTTTGTGACTTGTTTGTGATTTTTTTGTGACCTTGTGCCCTTTTCAGCAGCTTAAAAAACATATTTAACATTATCTTATTGGCTTTATGATTCATGACATTCCCTAATTTTGTTGAGAATTGCTTAAAAACATGATTTTGAAATGATATTTTCCAGAAGAAAGTGAAACATTACTTCTTTTTAAGCATTAGAGACCGGAGCTGCAAAATATGATTAAATATTTCCTAATTTGGTGAAACCATAATGCTTCATGGCCATTTTCATATCTTTTTAATGAATCTTCTTCTTCAAATGCATTCCTAAATATTGAGTTTTAACTTTAAAACAAATCAATAACTGCAAAAATTGACAACTCATTCCCTTCAAATATATTTTTAACACAAAGCAGTGGACCCCAAACAATGATGAAGTAAAGCCAGAGGAGCCATAGTGTCTGATTGCAAAAATATATCCAGTGTTTTGGTAAACATTAGCTTCTGCTGTCAGTAAATCATAACACAAGGCAAGAGTCATTCTGTTTGTTAGTGTCTTGAAATACAAGTTTTGGTCAGACGTGACCAAAACTGACTACTAGACAACTGAAAGTTCTCATTTCCTTACAGCTGTTTTGTTTTTACAGAAAAGCAAAACGACCTGGAAGGAATCTATGAAGAGATGATGACTAAGGAACAGGCAAAGGATACAAATCCTGTCAAACAAGGTTATTTGCAGTTTATTATGATAAAAATATGATACTTGTTTTCCATAAATCTGTATAATAAATTGATTGATTGTTGTTTTTGGTAGAAAATAAAAAGAAAGCTCCGCAGTATAGCCTGCTTCATCTGCTGGCAGCAGGTTTGGGGATTATTTGTGTCATCTTGGTGTCAGTCGTCATCATACTCAGTATCCACTGTAAGTCTATGTACCCGTCTACATGTTTTAAAGGATTTTCAAGGCAGTTTGACAACAATAAGAGAGTGCAACACTAACCTTTTCTTCCCTCACTGCAGTGAAAACAGTCAGGTCAGAGCACAGGTCAGAAAATATCAATTTAACAACGCAGAATCTGCTGCTGCGGAAGGAGATGACAGACTTAAAGAGAAAGAGAGAAGAGCTGACCAGAGAGAGAGATGGACTAAACTGGACCATCAGTGTCATCCTGGAATATGAGAACTTTCCAGTGCATAGCCACTGCCCACAGAAAGGTGAAAAAATGGTGCAATTTATGCAAAAAACTTGTTAGCTAGTGTTCCTACTCCTCTTTATCCAATGAACCTCCAACCTTTAAGCCCCTAAATTGTAAATGTAGTTGTTTCACTCAAGTTTTGTGTCATTTTGATTTTATTTTTCTGGTTAAACTGAATTTTCTCAATTGTTAAGATGGTTATGATTTTCTTATTTCATTCTTGTTTAACAGTGTGTACACCTTGTCTGGACGGCTGGGTACCTTTTCAATCAAACTGTTACATGTTCTTTCAATCTGATTATTATTACTCTTGGAAGACGTGGCAAGGAAGTCGTGATTACTGCAGAGAAATGACCGCGGATCTGGTGGTGATTGAAAGCCAGGAGGAACAGGCAAGACTGATTTTATGATTTATATTTTCAAGCTCAAACAAGCTATAAGGCACTTCACCTCTGTCTTGACAGATAAGTGGTAGAAGAAGTACTCAGATCCTTTAGTTAAGTAAAAGCACCATTACCACAATGTAAAAATACACCATTTCAAGTCTAGCATTCAAAAGTGCACTCAAGTAAAAGTAGCTTAAAATTCTATGTAAGTACAGTTCTTGAGTAAATGACACAAAAAACGATTTGCTTGAATATTTAGAGTAAATCCTGTCATTATAATAGTGTAAACAAAATGTTTTGCTTTGTACCTGCAGTAGAATTGCAAATTTAAACAAAACAGGAATAAATATGGTTCACAGCTGCTTGAATCCCCCTTTTTATTTGACTTCAGATCTCTATCATATGTCTCTAATCCTTTCTATCATATCATATCATATTATCCTAGTGAACACTGAGAGTTACTTTCTTTTTTTTTTTGACAACTAATACCTGTATCACAAATGTAGGAATTCATCAGCAGCCATATTAAATCCTATGATGATGAAAGGCATGGCTATTGGATTGGCTTGAGCAAGGAAGTGATGGACACATGGACGTGGGTAGATGGAAGCAACTTCACTGTGAGGTAAGCTTACTACTTTATCATTACCCCAAACAAACTGGACCATCTACAAAGAGACTGGCAGCCTCTTCCCTCCTGCATATTACACTTCATGTGACCAGGTTATAGAGAAATCTGATGGACATGGTGAATGACGCAAAAATCTTTTCAGCAATGCCAAAAACAAAGCCTTTCTGAAAAGAAGCAAAGACAGAGGGCACAACAAGACTCACGGAAAATGTCTTTTCCAGAAACACTGCTGCTGGTTTAAGGTTATCTTGACAGTGGTCTAATTTGTAAAGTCTAGGCATGAAATCACTCTGACAGTGAACAGACACCTGTATGGGGCGATACTGACAGTATGCAGACTCACACATCACCTCACTCTCACACATAAAACCCACAAATCAAAAATGAAATATGCAGGAGGGTTATTAGCATTAAAAGAATAGCTTGGCAAGAGTTATATTACTTGAAGCTTAGCTTAGCTCATAAACTGGGCATCTAAAGCTTAACTGATTTGTTACATCCTGTTTGTTTAATCTGTACAAAAACTGATATGTAAAAACAACAATTTGTGTTTCTTTGGGGAGTCTGAGCAGAACTATTCCTTGGCTGTGAGCTGTGACCTCCTGGAGATAACAAGATAATTGAGCTACAAATCAAAGAGTTAAAAACCACAGTTTCTGGACACAATAAGACTTAAAACTCCAACCAATTAAGATACAACCCCTATTTCAAGTCTTTATTCTAAGCAAAGCTAAATGGCTGTAGCTTCCTATTAAACAGACAGACCATGAATGGTATCAATCTTCTCATCTAACTCTTTGCAAGAAAACGAGTAATTGTATTTCTCAAAATATCGAGGCGGAACAAGTTGGACTCATGTGAATTATTTTTCACCAGGTTCTGGAAAACACAACAACCTGGCTACAGAGTGTCTTGTGCGCTAAGTCTGCCAGAAGTAGATCCTCAGGCCAACTGGTACAAAGCAAGCTGTGACATGAGGAACCGCTGGATCTGTGAAACAAGTGCCTTGATCAAACCAGTCTCATTATCAAAACAGGATCTTTAACTTTTGAGAAATCAAATTATCTCTTTGTTTGTTTGTTTTGTTTTTTTGACTTGTAAATTGTTTTCCCAGTTTTCAGAACTAAAGATATAAGCTAATGTCCTGTTTTTTTGTATTTTCCACATTTATTGCATGTATCGATAGTATATAAATGTTTTTCAGTCATTCAGCAGCCAAACATACTTAAGGCATTCTTTGTACAATTTGTAAATTAATGGAATTATTCAGAAAGTTTGTCTTAACGCTGTAGCAGAAGTTCCTATAAATGTGTCGCACTTGTAGGCTTTTGTTCTGGGTCATTATCTTGCCTCAGTCACTTGCCTCTTTCTCGTCATTGGGGTGGGAGGGTGTAGTAACACAGTTTGTATAATCATAGTAGTACTAATAATAGTATAATAGTAGTAGCCAGAGTATATAATCATAGCAGTAATAACTTTGAGAATGTAGGAGGACTCACTTTACCAAATGGCAGTTGAAGTTTAGTGTCTTGTGCAATAGCACCTATATGGCCTATATGGCATACCATGCTGAATACTATGCATGGAAGTGTGTGAGCCTGTGTGCACGTGTATGTCAATATATGTGGAATTACAGGAGGGGGGATTGAATGTGTATTTCTGGACTGTATATGACTATGTCTACCATATTTGTTAAGTGAAATGTTCTTCTTGTAAGACATGAACACATGCAGTCTGTAAGAACGAATTCTTCTTTTGTGTCAGGACACGCACTTCTGAAGACAGACAATACAGATATCACGTGTAATCAGTCACCACAAAGCCATATCGTAGCTGCAGTATCACTGTTTGACATTGTCCGGTAAAAACGTGTCATTATGCAAACTGGGAAGCTGCAGTGTGGGGGAAAGAGGAAACTCTTGTTTTGTTCTCTATGGGGTACTGCATCACTGCCAAATTTTGTTCAGTCACACCCTTCAAACATCAGTTTCTCTTAAAACCTGCTCTCATTCTCTGCACTGGAACAGTATGGAGGAAGAACTCAATTATGCTACTGTGGTTTTTAAAGATGGTGGTGGACCTCCAAAGGGTAAGTTACTCCTTCTTTATTAAAATAAAACACAATGTCGCTGGGATTCAAATTGTTCTTTTATACTATTTTCGCAAGGGTTTTGTGTGGAAAAAAATCCCACTGAAATTATAAATGAATTTTTAATTTTACTTGTTTCCGTGCCATGGATTTTAAACTTAAAGTATCATAGCCATGCTGAAAAAAAAAACAGTTTATATTTCTTGATGGGCTGGGAAAATACTCCCAATTGCTGCTGCTGCCGCTGTTGCTGGAGCCTCACATTGTCCAACGTGACTCTTGAACTGCTGCCTCACTTCTCACCTCATATTGTCATACCCCGACATCACAACTGAATCACCTACTCTTTCTGCTTCTCTTTTTTAGATTAGCTAACAACTAACCAGCTTGGTTTGTCCCTTTACATGCACATTTATACTGATTATTGAGTCCTAATGTTCTCACACAGACAGTGAGTCAACACAACGCAACATGTATTTCTCTTAACTGGAAACAGGACTGAGAAGCAGAAGGCTCTCATCTTCACATGCAATAATAACTACCAGCATTCACATAAATGATCACCATGTTGTGTCCTTTCTTGCTTCAACTGTCCCACATGTAATTCCATTTTGACATTGTGAAAAAACATCACTGTTGACTGTCTATTATCATTTCCCTGTATTGTTATTATCATCAACCAGAGAAAAATGAGGACTCGACAGTTTACTCTGCAGTAAAATCTAAAGGGCTTGCTACTACTGAACCAAGTAAGTTACAAAATCTGTTGATGGTCTTATTTTCAATTAAGTATAACCTCAAGTGAACTTTTTTATTCTAATACTAAATGACAAGAAAATTTCCAGGCGACAGTGTCTATAATGAATAAGATGATTATAATTACAGTCATCATTTGAATGTGTGTTTTTCTCATTACAAGCAGATGGTAAAGCAGCTGCATGCTCTCAGCACTTTCATCTGTTGCCGGTGTGTCTGGGGCTACTTAGTGCCCTCCTGGTAGCAAGCATCAGTGCCATCATCTACAGTGAGTTTCATTTCAACATTCTAAATTTTAAGGAACAGTTGTAGCCGCTTACATCAAATTTAGCCCAGCCGAGTCAATATGGGGCGCCTTTTCGTTAAACACAAAAAGAGGAAGCAATATAATGTAATGACTGTGAACTTTAACTCTAAAGTGCACCTGTTCACTCAGGGTCAGTCTGTATTTTACACTCCTGGTTTGCTTTGTATTGTTTGGCTTTTTTAGTTTTTGGTTGGTTTGATCCTTTTTTTATGACACATTTTGGTGTTAAAAGACCATACATCATGTTTCAGTTTCCTCACTAAAATAAACCATGCATAGCCTATTGTAGGATACACTGGTAAAGCATACTCTGAGTTTTTATATACACTTCTCAGCAGTCGTTTGTGTCACTCAGTTTTACTAAGCTTTTAGATTAAAATCAACTTTTGTTGTTTAATTAACTAAAAAGCAACCCATTTGAAGCAAGAAACTAAGGTCAAAAATCAAACATGTTTATAGTTGTTCAGAACAATTACACTGAAAAGCCAGCCATCATAAAGAATGCGCAGGGACACAGTATTATATATTATATATTATATATAAAAGGCTGATGTATATAAGGTTGATGCTGCACTCATCCATACATTCTGTCCTGGAAGACATTTGTAGTGTTGCAGTCTGTGGATTCACATGAAAAGTAACAGAAACCATTGTGTCAAGAATAAAAAAAAGAGCTGAAGAGAGAAGTTCAAACTCTCACCTCCACACAGCTCACCAGCTGTAGTATGAAGAAGTGTGAATGTCAGATTGTTGGTTTCGGAAAGTCACAGAACTGGAAACACGCAGCCCTCCCTGCCCCAGTGTTGGAAAGTTGTAAGGAAGGGGGTTCTGAGCGTTTTTTAAAACGGCCCCTGTACATGCAAAGTGATTTTAGGGGCGGCATTAATCGGAAAATAATGCGTCTCTGATAACACCAAATGCATCCACTGATTGACTGACTGATGTGCTGTCTCTTTCTCATTGTCACCACAGTCAGTGTGGCAATGAACGAACAGAAAGCAGACTTCAGAGCAAACCTCCGCAACCTCACAACAGAAAACCAGCAACTGATCATGGAGAGGAGCATCTTAGAGAATAACACAGAGGAGATAAGCAGAGCCAGAGATGATCTCAATTGGACGCTCAGCTTCATCATGAAATTTAACACCTTTCCCGTAAATGAATACTGCCCTACGAAAAGTGAGTACTCTACTAGGACCACTCAGTATGTCTCGGTCTTAACTCTTCACATTTAGTGCTTCAAATAAGAGACTGAAGTTTTGTTCCCTATCTCTGCTTGTTTCATGAAAACAGAGTGTCAGCCATGTCAGAAAGGCTGGATTCTGTTCCAGGAAAAGTGCTATCTGTTTTACAACAATAATCCTTGGAAGACATGGCAAGAAAGTCAAAAGTATTGCAAAGACACAGCTGCTGATCTGGTTGTTATTGACAGTCTACAAGAACAGGTGAGCTCTCTGAATGTTTCAGTTCAGATTTTGTGATTACAACTTAAGGGCTAAGTTCCTAACAAACCAAAATACATATTCACATTACTACCTTAGCTTAACAAAATGCAATGGGGAAAAAGTTTGTATTTGTTTTCAAATTCTAAAAATTAAACATGCTGGAGGTGTGGAGTTTTTAATGTTTGCTCAGAAACAACGCCTAAAAGTGTGATAGAGTACAAAATGTGTTTTTGATGATCTGCCTTGGAATGACTTACAGGAGTTCCTCAGTAACCACACAGAGTACTACTACGACAAGTATCACGGATACTGGCTGGGATTACATCAGTCTGCTGACGAAAACTGGCTGTGGACCGATGGACGTAATGACACACTAGGGTAAGAAAACCTCAGTGAACGTTTGAATTTACTCATCTCTGCCTCATGAGCATCTGGCAGGTTTCAACTGACAACAATCATAATACAAAGCAAGGCAGCTTTTACAAAAACAAAAAGTTAAATAAATAAGCTAAATACATTTAGGTATATATTCCTAATTGCTTTCTTTATGAGTTAGTCGAGAAAATCAAAACCACTTTCATGTTTGTGTGGTAAATATGAAGCCACCAGTGGTACTTCAGGACAGTACTTCACTTCTTATTGTCTGTAGTAGAAATTTTATTAAAAGGTGCTGATCTTCATGTTCTGTGTTTGTAGGTACTGGATGAGGGAAACACTTGGTGATATTGGTAAATGTGCACTGATGATCCCCAGGCTGCATTCCACATCCAACTGGGACCCAGCAGACTGTAAAATGCGCAATAAGTTCATCTGTGAGAGAGAAGTCCTGATAAGGTCCAATTATTAAGTCCCGTTATTTTTCATAGCATTATGTTCGTTTTCTCAGTGTATTCTTGCGCTACATGTTTGCTGCATGCTAAACTAAATTTCCAAAATTGTATCACCAGTTTTTGAAAATGAGAAACACATATAAAAGAATAATAGATCAGTGATGTTCCTCATATAATAATGTATTTGTTCATCATTTTGTGCACCTAAATAATAGTTTTGTTTACCTGTAACATTATTTTAAAATGTTGTCTATTTAATTAGCCATGGTGTCAGATGTTGCATGTCGTGCACTTAAAAGTTTGGAAATGTAAAAGTGTCGGCAGAAGTTTTTGATGTTACATAATGGCTTATGCACACTGTGCTCAAGTCACTGCGTTTCACATTAGACTGGACATATAGGAGTCTGTGTTGCCAATGAGCTGAGACTGGTATGTGCAATAAGGTAGTTTCACATCCAGGAACATTGCACGCATTTAATGCGTCTTTTGAGTGAAATCTGTTGTAAGCTACTGAGACAGACCGTTGACACACAACCTTGCGACCTTCCGGTCTGATTTCTCCATCTCAATCTGCCATGTATGTGATCTCTGAGCGGCCAAAGATTTTCAGGTTCTGGAAAGTTTAAAGTTATTATTTGTAGTAAAAAAAAATAAGAAAGCAAAAAAAAAAAACTGAATTGAAATTGAAACAACTAAAGGGCAGAGTTATAAATATCAGCTTCATATTCATATGTTGATACTGTTGCACTAACAGCCTCTAATGTAATGCAGCCTCTTCAGAATACATGGCACTTTTGGTTACGTGCCACTAAAAAAATTTAGGTATTTGTCTTCACCCCCAGCATTAATAAATCTGGCCTTTTGGGTCTGGCATTGATATTTTGTATTTTTGCATCCTGTGAACAACGACAATGACAATAAAATAAAAAATATAAACAACAAGAAGCAGTCACTTCTTCCAATTTTTACACGAGTGAAGTTTCATCACAAAAACTG
Organism: Toxotes jaculatrix; assembly: GCF_017976425.1. Classification (NCBI taxonomy): domain Eukaryota; kingdom Metazoa; phylum Chordata; class Actinopteri; family Toxotidae; genus Toxotes; species Toxotes jaculatrix. The sequence goes on along the minus strand of NC_054401.1, from coordinate 5,271,925 downwards.
TACAACACCTATCCACATAAGCCCCCAAATATTTCAGTTAACATCCTTTAATACAGTTAACTAAGTATGTAATGTTCTGGACTTGCAGATCCACTACTGAGTCAAATGGTCATTTTAAAGATACAGTACTTTAAAGCACAGTGGGAAACTTGGAGTTCTTGGATTGTAGTAGACACTGACTCAAGCAATTCAATATTATATATTGTGTTTGATAAACCAAGTCCAAGTTATCCAAATCTTGTGGCAGATGTAGGTTGTCTCCTGCTGCTGTGACCCACATGCTTTGGACGTACTTTGGTCGTACTTTGGTCTCAGGGGTTCGATCTTTATAGCTCTGTGTAAAAAAACATTTTCAGAGTAGAACCAGAGAATGCTCTTGGTCTGCAAATATGTAAAACACAAATATGTTGTTACCTCTCTGTAAGCCCCTCATCTTATACTAAATTAAGTGGGTCAAACATTTTTACATGGTCACACGGATAAAAAAATTTCAAATAACTAGTTGTTCCCTCCACGTACAGGAATTTAAGATGTATTGTTATTAAGACTATTGTTGTGTATATAACTAATTTGCTTCCTTTTTTTTGTAAATCCTATCATAGCATTTTTTCTGTATGCTGGGATATTGTATCGCATATAACTTGGACATTTTCATAAAGAGAATAATAGAACTCTGAAAATTATAAATCTGAAAGAATCACACAAGAACACTTGTCATATCACGTCATTCATTTTTCAAAATTCAGAATTTCCTCAACACGGGAAACTTTTAACGAGCTCCATGTCGCAATCGACAACACTTACTTGATTTCTGATGTCAGTCAGCTGAAAGTGCTGACTCGTCAAAACAATTTACAGCAGATTTACAGCATCAAACTAAAATATGAATTGACTAATTCAGCTGCACACATTTCATGTTCATACAGCCAACAATCTTAAAAAGCCTGCATCAGCAACAATAGCCAATAAAGGACCAAACTGACCTGATTTTGTCAGTCAGCTATACATCTGCAACAGGCTATTATAAATACAACCGCTGGATGTCATCTTGTTACCGGTCTGAGTTACTAATTAAAAATATTCTCCAATCAGTGGAAAACACCTGAACTAATTCTCAGATAAGTCAAATCAGAGAACAGCCTCCATAGAGTTCATGTTTCGCACATAATTCAACAAAGCTGATTTAAGGTAATGCCAAGTTTCCCGATCAGCCAAGATAAATCTGTTAATAAATTTCCAGACCATTCTTTTTAAATCAGATACGAGTCTTTAGACTTCTTCTTTTTCTTCTTCTTTGGGGGAAGCACCTCCTCATTTAATCTGTCATCTACAAATAGTTCGCCCTTTTTACATTTTTTCCTTTTTAGCTTCACTGCTGTTTCTTCCTCCGTAACTTCTGCTTCCTCCAACAACACTCTAGCTTTTGTCTTTTTGATTACTGAAGCTCCGCTCTGGACCAGATCTGACTGGCTGGACTCTGTATCGTTACTCTCCTCTTCCTCACTGTGGTGTTCGGAAGATTTCTTCCGCTTCTTCTTCACTTTAGTGTTGGCGTGCAGCTCAGCTGACTCCTCCACACTCTTGCTCTCTGCTGCAGGTGAAGGTGCTTTTTCGTCTTTATTCTGCTCTGAGCGATCTTTCTTCTTTTTATGTTTCCTCTTTGTTTTGTGTGAATGGTCCACTTCACTGTTTTCTACACACATAACATCTCCCTCTGCAGAAACTGCATCGGTTATTTCCTGAGCTTCATCATTGCCTTTCTTTCTCTTTTTCTTCTTCTTGGGTTTAACATCTATTTCAGGAATCTCAGACACTTCATTACCATTTAACTTGCTAATGCTCCTAGTGGAACTTTTCTTTTTCATCTTTTTACTCTGAGTGTCCTCAGCTGTCTGCTCCTGCCCCTCCATCCTATGGTCCGATGACTTGTTGGGCAGTGGAGATGGTGTAACACAAACCTGAGAGGCACTTGCTGGTTGGTTCTTCTTGCCATATTTAGCCATGAACTCAGCCTCCTGCTGCTCCAGTCTGGCTAGCTTGGCACTCATGGTCAAGCCATGTCTGGCTCCTCTGAAGAACACAGGCAGAACAGAATATTAGGTCACGTTGAAATACTCAACAGTTCTCAGTTTTGTGATTTTTACTGAAAACAAGCCTTCAGGGCATCTTTATCCTTCCACGTGGGACTTAAAATTCTACAAATTTGAGTCCTATCAACTTACTTGTGAGCTGTGCGCCCTCCGCAAGCTTTCACTAGATCGGCATCAGAGAGCCTGTTGGTGTCAATGAATAACTTTAATTTTATGGCAGTATCAGAAGCTTAGATCACAAAGTGCTTCGTAGACAATTCAAAGCTAAAGAATAATCTGAATTGAATGACAATATTTAAAACAACTGTTGTAATACATTGACAAATACTGTAATTACCACTTAAAAATGACCTTTTGTCTGCTTCTAACTACATTAAAACATATTTTAAACCATTTATTATAGAGGGACTTCAGTAAAGTGCTCATAGAAAACATAGTTTTAATCTGTTTGAGATGAAGGGCTTACTTGGTGGTGCTGGACAGATCCAGTCTCTCGTCGTCCTCCTCGTCTGAGCTACTGCTGTCATCTGAGTGGGAAGACTTTGGCTCTGGCTGCTCCTGACCAGACAGCAGCGTGGCTGACTGAAAGAGAAGCATGCAAACAAATGCTGTCGAGGTCACTGAACACTGAACTATTTATTTATTTGAACCGTCACATTCTTAGCATCAATGAATGCATGTGTTTGCCATTGTTTTTGTTTGTGAATTAAGCAGCATTAAATTACAAATACATTCTCAACCAGTAGGAAACACTGGAACAAATGTCTTTCAGGTTGGTTATACTGTATGTGCTGTAGCAGGTAGGACAAGAACTCACTGGATATTTACACAATAAATGAGAAACACACAGATTACCTTGACAAAGCATCCATAAAGTTTGGCTTTAGCCAGTGCGGCCTTGCGTGGCTTTTTGTTGGAGATCATGCCATCTTCTTCATTTTCCTCCACTGTCTTCTTCAACTTAATACCGTTCTGGATTGTAGAGAAAACCAGAAAACCTTCTGTTTAAGACTGAACCAGCTGATTCCATTCACTGAGAGGACAGGAGGAACTAATCAGTGTAGTCAGGAATACTTCAGAGTTGTTTCTCTGACACATTAAGCTGCTCCTAGAAATATTCTCACACTGACCAGAAAAAGTGGCTAATAAATGAGCTGATTAAAGCAAGTGATTATTTCCTCATTCTGAAAGAGGTCACCCCGTTACCAAAAATAAAACCAACAAAAAAATATATAAATCACATGCTAATAACCTTTTAAACATGGCATGACTGCATCACTACCTTTGGATAAAATGTCCACTCCGCTGATTATGCCGTATAGAGTGTAGGTGATTGTCTTTGAGTGTGTGTTCAGATATTTGAAGGCAAGACCTACTTGATCAGACTCCACCTGCAGACTGGAAGAGGCTTTATTGAAGACATGATCCCACCAATGGAAGGTGAACTGCTCTCCTTCCTTGTGGCCAACCTAGAGAAGAGCAACGGTCTAGTTAAGACCACAGCAGAGATCGATGTGCATCATTGATCCTAAAGACTGAAATCAAATACCTTCATGTGTCATTGTACACTCACCCCTCCTTTGTCACACTTCACTTTGACCTTGATAGCTTCTGATATGCCATTCTCAGCTCGCCCCAGTCCTTTACCTGAGGACACAATGGACTGAGTAAGAAACCAGAGTTTGCCCCACTGCGGTGGTTGGATTGTTGTACAGAATAGACCAAAAGCATCTTACCGTGTTCCCAGCCATGACGCAGGAGTTGCTGCTCTGCAAACTTCAAGCCACGACCTTTCTCTGGTACAACTTCTGCCATCTGTGACACTAGCTGATGACGTATGTGACTGTGCTAAGGTACTGTTTTTCACCAAGAGACTGAAACTCACCCTAAGACGATAAAAAGCAAAGAAAAGAGAATAAATATTATTTCTGCAATACAAATGGTTTGTTTGGTGTTTCGTTTTTTCCTTGTTAATTCTCAATATTTTTTTTTGACATAAAAATGACAATAATTGTACCTCTTCAAGGCTTCAGAAGAATTTTCAAATACAGCAGTGTGACATGGAAAAAAATGCATTTTGGATAACTTTTCACAACTTGAAGACAAAGCTTGATTTAAGGGGAACCACTGTGTTTGGACATCTATAGTGCTGTACAAACAAGACAGCTTGATAACATTGTGAGAGGAAAACAAAAAAAGCCAAGTCAAAAAAAAAGTCAAACAGGAACAAAATCCTGAGCACATAAAATGTCAAACACTTCTCACTTACTATCAGGTAAACAAGCTGTTTCACATTTTCACTGCAAATGTTACACTACTTAAAATACTTTTCACAAACTGCAATCAAACCTGCAACTGAAACAACTGCACTATTAGTTGATCAACAAACCCGACTTACTCAGCAACAACCCGCTTTCCAACAAGATAGAACCGCTTGTAAACACAGCAGCAGCTAAGAATCTTTCACCCACTTTTTCTGTACATCAGTTTAAATTCTGAGATATTTCAAAGCTGTCTTGCAGGTACAGCATGTTCAAAACATTCTGCTTATGTGTCCAGAAGCAGTTTGTGGTGGATTTTGAGGTCTGCTTTGGATCACTGTCCTGTTGTAGGAGCCAGCGTCTTTTCAGTTTAAGATTCTTGACCGACTGCAGGACATTTGCGTCCAGGATTTGCTGATATTCGGTCGAATCCATTCTTCCCTTTATCCGTTCAATGTGTCTCCTTAGATGTTGACAGGTAGAAGTTAGCTGCTTGGTATTAAAAGTCAAAACTGGCACCATTCACAAAAAAAATATCTCGCCGACAGCCTTTCGTCGGCTAACGTTTTATAATACCACGCTAACACAACAGAAACCGAAAGCTGACATACCTCTCGATGTCCTGTTGCATCAAAACCTCTTCGCCAAAAACGCCAGACTGGAGAAATATAGATTTAAACGCGGCAACAGAAGCTAGCCATGTGGTTGCCACACAGAGCTGACATGACACCGGAAACACGTCACAATGGATGCCTTCTTCTTCTCCGCATATATTTCTGCAGCAGAGCAGACGCTCTTAGCAGAGAGTGCGGTTTCTCCCCATAGGATTAAAGCGGAAAATAGTAGGAGACTTTGAATGAAATCCAGTATGACAAAGAATCCAGTATGCCTTTTTATACGTAGGTACAATATATAACATCCCTCCATTTCACTGTAATAATACAGGCCTGCAGTCGGAGTGTTTCAACCAATGGTAAATGTGTTTTTGATTGAATTTACATTTGACCTTATTTTCTGTTTAGGTAATGAAAAATTCTACTTACTAAACAGACCAGTAGACATGGCTGGATTAACCTCATAGGAGGACGCAAGGCAAAATAAATTAAAAAATAAAAAAAAAAATAAAATAAAAATAAAAATTTTGGGTCCCTACTGACCCCCACTGCATGGCAGCTTCATAATTTCCCCAGGCGCCCATAAGTGATTGATTAAATTAGTGGACTGGCAGAAAATGAAAGGAGAACCTGTCATAGTTTTTGTTCTACTTCAAGCAGTGAAAATTTCAAACAAATTTGTGATTAATCAAATTATGTACATCCAAACAATTCTGAGAAAACGTGGGGATTTTCGAGCCCCTGGGCTGCTACAAAAACAGCTTGTTTCACTTGTTCATTGAAACTAAATTATGTTTAAACTGAAAATAATCAGACTTATGACTTCATGCTTTTTATGGCTGCATCATTCCATTAAACGGAAATATTCTACAGGTCTTGTGCTTATTTTTCTTCAAACCCCAGATTCATCCTAACGTATCTGATTTCTCTGAAAATGTTTTGATCTCCACTGGAAATAACGTTTTGTGTGGTGTTAACAATGTTTGGCTTCTCATTATTTATAATGTCCCAGCAGTGAATCGGTGGATGCAGTAGCCAGATACACCAGTATTCCAGTAGATGGCAGTATTTCACACAGAAAAATAAAATTATTGTCTCAAAAGCACCACAGGTACAAACATTTACAGTTCTTTACATCAGCAGTATGTGTTCCTAAAATACATTAAATAAGCAATATGCAATAGACATATAATAATAATAAATAATAAATATTACTTGTTTAGATCTGCATGCATTTGCAAAACTGATCTAATGGCTGCACTCCACTCTGATCCCAACTTATCTGATAGATGCATTATGGCTTGCAGGATTTGGGATCTCCCTTTATGAGATTCCTGGTCAAAAGCCAGTTCACTACCTCAGTTATTCTCATACTTGGCTGAAAACAGATTCAAGCTCTGTTCTTCCCAAACAATTAGACAATACAGGCCCAAAAGCAGGAGTTCATTATACACTATCATTAATAATTTAATATCTTCTCTTTAAATATCTCACCCAATAAAGCCTGTTTCTGAAAGCAGATGATGTTTTCAGCCATTTAGTGTCTCAGCAGGCTCTCCCAAAAGCTCATTAACGAAACTACTCATTATTATCTGTTTATCTGACATTTTATTTTTGTTTTATTATTGAATTTAGCCCGCAACTATGAAACTAGTAGAGCTAGACATTTGATTGCACATGCCAATGATTTTTTTTTCCAGGATGAAGAAAGGACAGATTTAAATGTTAGGAAGGATATTTGGGTGTAACAGATAGCTACACTCAATGATACAGTGTTTTTTGTTTGTTTGTTTTAAAAAATACATTCAACACCTTTTTTGACATTATAAGTAAAAGTAACACTAACATGATGGAACCCTATCTCAGCATGGGATTGCTGGTCAGCCCATGATGTCATTCACAGGAAACTATTTTATTTCCCTTTGGTGTTGGTTTCCGTTCAGTGAGGATGTTTGCTCCACCAGGCCTCTGTCCGTGAGTTGTTTATCTGTGTCAGCACTCAGTGGGGGGGGGGGGCAGTCCTGAACAGGCTGGTTATCATGGCTGACCTACTGTTTGGGCAGAAGCCCTCCAGCTGCTGGCAGCAAAGGCTGACTGACAGTTATCTTAGACACAGAGAGAGAGAGAAAGAACAATATTGCCAAAAATATGTGGACACTTCTGAGAAGGCCCTTTCTTGTGTCAACATGACTGTGCCCTCGTGCATAAAGGCATGGTTATCAGAGTTTGGTGTGGAAGAACTTGGTCGGCATCCACAGAACACTGACCTCTGCAACCACATCAAGGAGCAAAGAAAGAGTTCAACATTTTGGGAGCTGCACTTACTTGGTCTCTTGCCGAGAGTTAGACGAGAAGATTCTAAAGATTTTTTTTATTGTCAATTCACTATATGTGCAGGACATACAGACAAATCAAAAATTTGCATTTGTATATAAGAAATATCAGAATCTAATGGACAGATTGCCATTAAACTTACAGAGCACACTCATGCTCCCAGGAGGATAAACCGTTTTCATCTAATAGTGCCATCAGACCACAGTTTCATATTATCTCATTTTTCTGCTCAATACACACACTCACACATACACACACACTTACACATCAAGGTCTGTAGGCGTGCTGGAGACAAAAACAACTCTCAATCCCCCCACCAGACCTCCCCAAACCTCCTCTTTGCCCCATCCCTCCTTTTTTTTCTCCTCTCCTCCTCCCTCCTCCACCAGTCCCCGTGCTGTCACAGATTTTCCAGTTTCTTTGGCTCCACTTCAGGACCCTCCCCCGTTGGATGCGACTGCTCTCTTTCTCTCTCTCTTTACACTATTCTAAATGTTTATAGCGCTTGAAGATTTTTCTAAGTGTGTGAGCCCTTAAAACAGACGCCTTTTCCTTCTCGATTTCGTCCATGGAAGTTGGTGTCTAACTGAAGTATCAGAGCGACGAATGATCCGGGAGTTCTTGGCCGGCAAGGTGAGTAAAATGTTGTCAGTGATTTTTTTTGATTTTTTTTTTAGTTGGTTTTATTATTTGTCTTAAAGCCACTGATTTTTATGACCACTGTGATGATACATGTGACCAGTTAACAGGATCGAATAACATAGTTTTAATATGTGTGTGCTTTCAACGAACTGTTTGGGAATGATCTATTATGGAAAATAACAGTGGTGCAGCATGTACTACAGTCCCTAAAATGGTGAAAGATGCAGCTTTAGACCTTCGCCAGTTGACTATATAAGGGACTTATAGTGCAGCTGCAGTCTTCTGGTGTAATGTTATAGTTCATCTGTTTTAATTTGCTGTGCACGAACTTTGCCAAAATACGCAAAGTCTCTCGCAATCTCTCGTCACATTAATGTCGCTTTAGGCTCTATAGGAGGACAACAGGTCTTTACATAAGGCATGTTTTTTTTTTTTTTTAAAGACGGCGCCTCCCACATGTAGTTGTGAACAGTGGTTGACGAAGTGCTTCTGTACTTTTATTTAAGCAATAGTAGAAGAAGCATTCAGATCCCTCAGTAAAAGTACAGCAAAGTAAAATATATTCCATTACATATTTAAAAGCTTACTTAAAAACAGTGATGGAAAGTAACTACAGGAGTGAATGAGTAGTTTTGATATTTTCAGTAAATTTTGCTAACAATGCATAGAAACGTTTACTTACGGCACATTTACTTGTAATGGAGTGCTTTAATATTTAAGTCTTGCTACTTTTACTTGAGTAAATACTTAAATACTTTGTTCACCACAGCTTAAGTAAAAGTAAAAGCACTACCAACAAAATGTGCTTCAAGAAACAGTAGTGAAAGTACTCATTATGCAGAATGGCCCTTCTAAATTTATTTGTTTTTACACCTAAAGAGTGTAAACATGATTTAAATGTTGCAGCTGGTTGAGACAGAGAAAATTTTGTCTACATTACAGGAAGGCTGGTCCATAACAATGGAATCCTAACTCATATTTTAGAGGACAAAAATTAAGTACAGTGCTTGAGTAAATGCACTCAGCTGGATTACACCAGTGGTTGTGAAAGTGTGTGGATCACATTTCATAACTGTTTTTGGCATATTTCTCACAGTTTGGTGTTTTTTATTTATCTAATGTGCTGTGTGAAAGGACTTCTAGTTTACACAGTGTAACAACGAAACCATATAAGCAAGTGAACAGATTATCATTAGTCAGCATATGAAAACATAGCCAGCACTTATCAGTGAGTGAATTAATCCAGTTGTTCATCGTTGATCATCTGACATTGTATTGTCACTTTATGCACTTGCTGCACTTTTCCTGCCTGTTTTTTTTTTTTTTTTTTGGCATCTGTGGCTCTGGTTTGAAACTTCTCCAGCCACTATCAAGAGAGTGTGACTCAGAGAAGCTGTGCTCCTCTGGTATGTCTCCTCTATCGATTCATTGCAGAGGAAGTTGCTGGGAGTAGTTCTGCTAATGTTTCCTTAGTGCTCTGCCTCTGCCTCCTCCTCCTCCTCGCCTTCTGCCTCCGTTGTGTTTGATTTTCATTAAGTCATTCAGACTGAATCCAAGTGCTGGATCCATCTCTTGGTCTGTGTTTTGGGTCATAAAGGAGCTGTGACTGAAGCCAGTGAAACGTGGCAGCGGGGTTGCATGCTCCCCGTACAATTGTGTGACATCCTGTGTTTGATGGTGTGACTCAGCTTTCAGGTCTTGTCAATGAAGTTAATCGGATGAAGCAGACGGAGATGGAGTGTTTTTTTTTTCTCTGCAGATGTGAGAGGCTGCAGTGGGTTGTTAATGCCTTTGGGCTTGTTATATGCATATGAGGGGAGTGTCTCTGATAGTGTTTCTGATACATAAGAGGTCGTTGATTAAAGGAAATACAATACACTAAAGACACATTCAAGCACCAGTGGTGTGCTCATTTTGACTGATGTGATGGATTGCTTTCTTGAGATGGTGCAGACATTTTGCTCTAGATTTTTGGAAGCAGGAAAGTTCAGTGGAGTTTTCAACCAGCAGCACCAAATTAAAGACAAACTACTGTATTTAACGTCTGTTGTTCATAGTCAGTTCTTGACAAATTGTCTGACACTTTTATAGTCTCACTCCTGTGTAAGTTTAAAGCTATAAAATGATAAACTGCTGTACATGGAAACATGCTGTTTTGGAAACAAACTCCTCATTTCTGTTCCTCAGTGGAGCTATAAAATCACCCTTTAAATTCGGCATTTCTACACATTCACACTTATTGTCTGTGACTCATGAATGAAAGACTTTTGATTAAGGAGGCACTGGCACCGTTCAAGTTATAAAAACATCTGTGAGGAAGGCAAGATGTGATTAACTATCAGAGTAAATCTCAGCCACCTGGTCTGGACTCCTGACCTAGCATCTGCTTTGGCAACCAGAAATCCCCAGGAAGTCTCTCTGACTGCAAACTGAACTTTCCTTTGTCCTTCTCCAAGTATTCCTAAAAGCACTGTGCCATTTTTAAACGTGCCATTATTTACATTTTAAGGAGTTGAGTTCTGTAGGTGAAAAATAACCCAACCGTGGCTCCCTGAAGAGGACCGTCTTTGCGTTTCTTCAGTATCCTCATATGAGATCCTCATTAGTGGAAAAATATCATCTCCTCCTTGAAAATGTGTCTGCCCTCCTCCAGACTGTTTCAGCTATCAGTGGTATAATGGTGACCCATTTTTTTGTCTGGTTGAGCAACAAAATCGTCTCTTGTCTGACAACTGGAGATCTGGCTGACTTACCATCTGTTTGTGCAGGAGAGCGCTCAGGCTCAGGCGGGCAATTGGATATGTTTTGGTTTGAGATGACACCGGCCAGAGACACAAAGAGATGAGGTAGAAATAGAAAAAAAAGTAACTGAGGTAAGATTCATTAGTGTTAATTTGATCCCTCAGTGCCTGGAGTTTCCTAAAATTTATTGTTGCGCCATACAGGGCACCCAGAGTGTCTGCAAGTTGTCTTTTGAAAGCCACAACTTTTCTTGACATGTTTATACCCAATGGCCACACACCATTTGTGTGTTATTTAAGTGAGATCACAGCCTGACGTCTTTGTATTGTCCGTCGAAGCGTGGACTCTGTGCTATAGAATTACCTGTGTTCTTTAAAACGAAGAAAATTCTAGTTTTTAGCCAAGCTAGTGGTGTGGCTGCAAGGATCGGTCATTAAGTTCACCACCTCCGTCCAGACTGAAACATGTCAATACATCTGAATAATGAATTTACAAGGCATTTCGTGTAGATATTCGTGTTCCCCCAGAGGATGAATTCCGATGACTTTGATGATCCACTAACTTCTCCTCTAGCGCCACCATGAGGTTCGCATTTGAGATTTTGAGTGAAATGTCTCAATAACCACTGGATGGATGGCCAGGAAATTTGGTACGGACATTCATGATCTCTGTTTTTCATTTCGCGCCATAATCAGTTCAAATTTTTAATTTGTACAATGCTTTGGTTTATGAATACAAATACCTGCAAAACTAATGACGTTCTCATGAGCTTCAGTTGTACTTTGTGCTTACTGCTAATTGTAGAAAATGTTAGGACGTAAAAAAGTTGCTTTCCATTCTTACACATCGATAAAGCTTTTATTTTGGAAGTTAAGTAGATATATTTTAAAAAATGACCTTTGTTTTCTCCCCAAGCTTCTATTTTTGATGTAAAAATAGTCCTGATGAAAAAGACAAAGCGCACAGGGAATTCAAAAGGAGGTGACACGGGTTGAATATTCCTACCACAGGCCTTATATAAGCCTTTCAACCCCATGTGCTTTGCAGCCGTGCAAATAATTTGGAGCAGATTCGACTGCAGCCCTCCAGCTCAGGGGTTTTGGGTCACTCGCTCTGCTCTGGCTGTGGAACATGTACAGTTTCATTGGGCTCTGGCTCAAATAACCAATCATAAAAAGCAGAGGTCGGGGGGTTTGGGGCTGGAACAGGAGGAGGAGCCAGCAGCAGCTTGATGGAGTGACCACAGACTACTTGTACTGTGGTGAGGGTCTTTCCTGAAGTTGCTTATGTTGGTGGTTGGTGGGTGGTGTTTGGGGTGGTGGGTGGAGCAGCAGTGGAGACATTGTTCATTAAGATTTCTGGGGCTTTCACTGGTGTCTATGTCTCGCTGTGGTGTCTCTGCAGGATGACTGGAACCAAGTGAAACCTGAGATGTAGAATTAGGGGAAATACAGCACCAGATTCAAGGCCCCAGAGAGCTTCTCGTTTTTTGTTTCCATTTCGGTGATGAAAATGGGGTTATGTTTATGTTGTTGTTTGTTTTTAATACTAAGAGAAACTGGTTGTGCTGATGGAGCACAGAATGTTTATTTTGTCAGTTATGAGATGAAATATCATGAGTTTACCATCCAAGATGAGAGGCTTGCATGTGAAAAACAAATGGCCTTTATGTCATGCTTGGCACCACGCAGACATGAACTGCTAGAACTCTTGATGTTTTTCTTGAGCTCAATCTCAGCTCCACTCCGCCAGCTGTGTTAAGCTATGACTCCGAGTCGTCCATCTTGCATTTTATGAGAGGGCTTATTTTCTTTTTTTGTATTTAATTTTCCAGGCCACTTCTGAAAGACAAACCTAGGCTCAGGAAAGGCAAGATGACAGATTATCACTATTTGTCAGCATCTTCATTACTCAAAACAGTGCAAGTTCTGACTGTTAAAAAGGGTTCTTTGTGAAAAAGGACACAAAGAAGCCAAAAGGGATTTGGTTTTGGAAAATGTGGGGGTAGCAGAGGTATAATGGCAGCGTTCAAAGGACTTTTTTTTTTCACAACTCATTTCTGTTTACACGTCAAAGAGCATGAGATGCAAACCTGGATGTACATGCAAGATGTTTCCTATCGGCTTCCTATTGTTTGTCCCAGTTTTCATTCCCCTGGTGCTCTGCAATGACGATTGAAGACAGAGAAGAGAACCCGAGGAACTGTGGGGACAGGGATTGATTTTGTTGAAAACCTGTTATTCCTTTGCCCTGTAGAAAAGAAACTAAAAGAAATTCAGCTGAAGAGATGAAATTATTAGTTGTAGACAGATGGTAACGAACCAGGGAGTTGTAGTCAATTAAAAAGTAATGAGAAAAGCATGTTATCTTCAAAGACATCATCAATAAAAACACTGACAAGTTATTGTGTGGTAACTTTTGCTTGTGCAACGTGTTAACAGCAAAATTGCATGCTTGCTCATTAATTGGTAAATAGTTGAATCTAATTTGCAGTAGTTTTTAAAAAGCCCAGAGAAGCCTCAGTGTGATAAAATAATAATAATAATAATAATAATATATTCCTCCATGACTCACAGACAACCTGCTGCTTCTGTTTGCCTCTGGGCACCCAGAAGAAGAAAAGTGTTGACAGTTTCCCCTCCACTTAGTTTCCTTGAGTTGTGAACATCATACCCAAACAAGATGACAGGGCCCTGGAACCCTCTCTCCCACCTACCATTGTCAGTGTTTGCCCTCCCACTGTGTTGTTTTCCCAGGATGTCCTGTGTGGTGGCTTGTGTCTGGCTCTTGTCTCCTCTTTGCCCCCCGTCTTCCTGTTGTGCTGGCCAGATATGCAGGTGTCATACCAAAAAGCCCCCAGAGGCAGATGTGTTGCACAATACAGCTAAGCATGCCAGGGTTTTCACTTAAGTAGAGCACATTTTCTTTCTAGAGCACATGTCCTTCTGGCTAATGAAAGACTTTCATCTTTCATTAGCCAGAAGGACATCCAACAAAGTGAATTAATGGCACCACCTGTGGGGACTGAAACGCTTTCGGAGTAGTGGCAGTGCTGGGAAAAGCACAGAGGATCAGACTAAGTAAAGGAACATCTCTGAGGGTTCACCTTCAGGGTAGCACACGTGGCTCAAGTTTTTGAGTGAAGAAAATAAGGCTTTAACTTCCAGATGCTCGCAGAATGAAGCCCATCTGGAGAGAGAGGGAGGGAGAAGGAGAGAAGGAGCTTTTTGGGTTATGTGTTAAAAAAAAAAGAAAGAAGGAAAGAAAAAAAAAGGTGCTCTAAAATGATCACTCTAATAAGTTGCAGGTTTCCACCTTGTCCTCCAGAAAGGCTGCATGTGGCCTATAAATCAATGGCCTGTAAATCAGTGCAGTTTAACTTGTAGGAATTTACTGGCCCAGGCTGGACTTCCTGGAAATAGAGATCGAGAAAGAAAGCCAATAGAGATAATAAGTGATAACTGTTCTGGTCAGCTCTATCTGTCTTGGTGGTATTCTGCTGCTGCTACTGCTTGTGTTAAAGTTTTGCCTAGCCATTCCTGGTTATCTAGATACCTCTGTTACAGTAAGACGTATGACCACATGGCATTAACTGAAATGCACATCTGTCTCCCAGAGCGCAGCTCCCACTCTCCTTGCAGAATGACTGTACCACCCTGCAGGCAGCAGCACTCGAGTCTTTGGTAAATCACCCAGGTGTCACATTATTTTTCTTCGGAGAGGAGATGGTACTATGGGTTAATCCCAGAAACAAATGGCAGAAAAAAAAAAAACATCATCAACGGCAACAGAATAAGATGGCCACTCCAGCTCAAATAGTTTCCAGCTCTCTGTATCGTAGCAGCTGCAAAGAGAAAAAAAAACAAAGCTGCCATCCAGTCACATTAAAAGTGTTGTCTTAATCGAAACCAGATGCGGCGTGGTTAAAGTCTGTTACTGTAAATTGCTCTCTCTTTCATGCAGCCACGACTTAAAGACTTATATTAAAGCTCTTGCATGGGAACCTTATCCGCAGTATGAAAAATGTTGTTCTTAAAACTTGTGTCACAGTAAAGGATGATGCTTCCCCTGATATTATTCAGACGCTGCAGACATTCAGAGGGATCCGTATAATCTTGTCAGTTGCCATAGACCTCCCAGGAAGCCCATATTTTATCGAACATCAACAACTGTGAATTGCCACAAGCGTTTTTATACAGTAGGACTCAAAAAAATAATTCTTTTTGAGAAAATGAGCCTTCTCATTAAGTGGAGCATCCGTATTGTTGAAATATGTTTACGATTGAGTTTTTCAGACACTGTAGCCCATTCAGCTTCTTTGCTCATAGAAGGCTTTGCCAAAGCAGATGGGGTTTGATTTCACACCTCTCCGACAGAGTTTGGACAGCAGCTCCCCCACCACTAGGGTCAAGACCACAAGTGTAAGCAATCTGCACGCTCCTCAGCCAAAACAAAGGTTATGATGGAAAGAAAAGAAAGTAGTGGGCCTGTGTGTGTATGTGTCGAGAAACATGGAACAGACAAGGTCTGTGTGTGCACATCTGTGTTTATGTCGATGTTCGATACAGAGTTTTGTGATGACTCGGCAGTTTTGGCTGCCTGCAGCGGCTCAGCGTTTCCCTTTAGTGGCTGCAGTCTGATCGTCTGTTTCCCCTCGTAAGAAACTACAAGTCAAACAAGTGATTGGAGAACTGCACGCCAGCGATCAACCAGCCCATGAGGGACAAACTGTAAAGTCTGACAAAGCTCTTAAAGATTCTGATTGTTTTTGCATGTCACCACACATGAAGTGCGTCCAGATGTGCACAATGCCCAGGATGACACCTTAGTCACTGTATGTGAGTCTTTGCACCAAACACAGTCAATGCATAATTACAGTGTGACTAAATACTAAAGACTGAAAGCCATGTGTTAGTTCTTCTTTCAGAGCTTTCTGACTTCCCTACGACAGCTAATCAATTATGGGTTAATTTAAAAAAAAAAAAGGCTAAATATTTTTGTAAATCAGCTGTGTACTGTATTTGTAGTAAATGTTACTCAGACAGTACTAAACAGTGTATTTGCTGGGGATTAATACATAAATGATACTCTGCTGAATCTTTACGGCAGCAGGACTGTGCGTCTACAAAAATAAACTACATTTTCCATGCTCATTACAACGAAAAAAACATGTCACCCAGTGCAACCGTGCGGCTAATTAATTTGTTTTAATAGCTTTTGGAAAATAATAAAGTTCTATGGCACAGGGGAATAAGCCATATCAGGGTCTGGCTGCTCAGTGAACACTTAGGATCAATTCACTGTTGGTTTTGTTTTTTCATGGAATTTTTTGATAATAAGAAAAATGTAGAATATCACCAGAGTTATCTTTTAACTATTGTATTTGCAAACTTTGCAGATAGAAATATAACAGAGACCCCACAGTAAATAAGAACTAAGTTTCCTCGTGGACAGACACACTGCTAGATACATTCAGTCCAAACTGTGTCAGATTCAAAAGCAGCTCCAAGCAAAGTTCCTGATGGTTTACAGATCAATTTGAGACCAAAGGCAGAATAAGTCAAGTCAATTTGACCTATTACGACTCAAGAAAACAAATAATAAAAGACAGAAAATATACCACTGGTGTAGTTGAAAGGTGGACAGTTTACATTAGTGAAAAGTAATTATTTTTATGGTGTTTCTCCCATGATGAAAAAAGATGTTTGTCTAGCTTTGTATCAGCTCTACACAACATCATCACATACAGAGGTTTCTACAGGTGGGATGTCATATTGTTTACATTAACGGTGAGAAAGTGGTGAAAAAAATAAACACCAGTGCAGTGACCCCACACTTTTTGGCAGCAAACAGCAAAGACACTGTCCATTTGTGGCCAAGTCCAAATCAAATTAAGTATAAAAGAGAGGACTAAACCAAGACAACAAGTGCTCTTTCACCAATTAAGTTTGTTTGCCTGTTTAATATAATTACTGACTCTTTTTCTCTTAACAAAGGAGTTATTCTGCTCAGAGGCATCACAGTTTGTGACTGTTGTGGGAGTTCAGTGGAGGCTGTTTCTGTTTTCTTAAGCTCCTCTGAAGATTTCAAAGGCCCTTGACCCTGTGGCATGTTATGTATATACTGAGGGATCTCCGCATGCTAATAAATATGGATGAATAAAGATTGGCCTTTGCTTGGTTTCATCATGGGAAGACACAACAACTACAGCTGTGTTTCCCACAACTTTCTGACCCTGAAAGAGGAGGATAATAATTTGTTTTTGAGGCAATACTAAGCAAAGAGAAAGACATTAAGATTAAAGAAATGAGCTTGTCATGGTGGGAAAATCAGCATGAAGATGACGCTCTGATGTGTAAAAAGAATTAGGACCAAAACATCAGAGGGGTCAATGGCTGAAATGTTGGAGGGCAGACCACAGGGTCAGGAAAATGTCACTGTGCAGCTGTAGCTCTTTCTGAACTGGGTTTCTACGCATTTTGTATGAAAAAATTAGATTTTTTTACTTTAAAAAATTTGTGGGTTTGTCAATAAAATCAATAATAAAGTTATAGGACAAAATTTAAGTTTAAAATCCCATAATCCTGCTTTTTAATTTATTCCTAGATAAGACTGTGGTCAGTAAAATGGGAGTAACAATTATTAATCAATTATTAACTGATTAGTTGAATGACGATCAATAATTGATGATCAATTAATTAATGTAAGTCATTTTTCACATTTTTCACATTTGATGGTTTCTGGCTCAAATGGTTCTCTGGCTTTAATCACTGAAAATTTTAGATTTGGTATCTTTGGTCAGTTTTCTAACTAATAGTTAGTGGCAGCCCTAAAAAGAAGCCTTTTACACACAGCCGACATTTTATTAAATTCATCGTCATTACTTAATCTATTATGTGTTTGTGGAGCACTAAAACATCATAGCATTATTTTAGTAATATTATCCTCATCATGGCCTTATCGTAAGATAATACAGCGACATTGCAAATTAAAAAAAAAAACAGCCTGACTCACAGAAACAGTCATGGCAAGAATGTAGAGAGCTTCCTGAATGGCAGCGGAGGGCCAGTTATACAGCAATGCGCAGGAAGAGATGAAGAGAAAGTGTATGTCTGAATCAACAACCTGCCTGTGATTCATACTGAAACAATGGCCATGACAAGGTCAATCAAGCATCACAGTCATTAGAAATATCCTGCTTACAGACTCATTATGGCAGAGATGTTTTCAAATTGTTGGAACGTGATACAGTGAAGTTTGAAATTCTTGTGTTATTATGTGGTCAATGTGTTTTTCACTAAAAGGACAAATTCAGTTCATTACAACTTGAGTCGTATTTTTAGACACACTGGTGACGTGGATTTAGGGATGGCATTGTTTGGCCGTTCAGTTCACCACTTTGGTCCAAACTGAAATATCTCAATACATAGAGGATGAATTGCCATGAAATTTCGTACAGACGTTCATGGTTCCCAGACAATGAATCCTTTTGACATTGGTGATCCTCTGACTTTTCCTCCAGCGCCAACATGAGGCTAAATTTGTGGTTTTGAGTGAAATGTCAATAACAACTGCTGGCTTGTGATAAAATTTGGCACACACATTCACGTCTCCCCTCAGGACGATTTGCAATAACTTTGATAATCCCGTCACTTTTCATCTAGCACCACTATCGGGTCGAAAATTTTAATTTGTCCAGTACTTTGGTTTATGACCAAACGCTTGCAAAACTGACACCCCCATCAGCCTCAGCTGTAATTAGTGTTTAGTGCTTGAAAAACAATTCTGCTCTATTACAACTTGGGTCTTATTTTCTTAGCTCCTAAGAAATTATTTCTATCATTTATCAACAAAGTAATTGCTGAGATCTGCAGACCCTTATAGCGTAAGTTGTAGCTGTAGCTGTAGTTGTTTTAGTTAAAGCTGATCTCCTTTCTGGGGATTCCACACGCTGTGAATTTTGAAAGTGCTCCTTACATTTGTTACGAGCTGCAGCCTTCTAATGTTGTGGACAGAGAGGTTTTTCGCCTGTGTTCTTAGTGTGCGAGTTTACAATGCACAGCGATGTGTTTTGGTCACGGCTTGTGGAAAGGCTGTGTTTTTTTTTTACAAGTGCTTCATGTGTCTCTGCACCAGTATGATCCACAGAACATTACAGCACATATAATTACAGCACTGTATGGTCATGTCCTTCTGAAACCTCAGCCAGGGCCTCCATTTTGGGTTTTCCACCATTTCACTCCTAAAAGTTTGGATTTAAAAAAAACTTTCTTAAAGTGACCAGACATGGTTTCAGTCCAGGTGTGAGAGTCTGTGTTTTTGTTTGTTCTGCTCCACAGAGGTGAGTCGGTGTATTTATCACAGTGTCTCAGTGTTTAAGCTTGTTTTTGTGGACCCCTCTGTTTTCTCTGACCAATGAAGCCACAGTCATCCTGCCTGTGGTTTTGGTCTGGAGTGCGGAGGACCAGGCAGCAGTTTGCACTGTGGGTCTGCGTAGGAGAGCGCACGAGCCTCAAACGTGTCAGAGTAATGCAACAGGGAGAGCAAAGGCCTCCAACTGGCAAGAAGCCCAGTGCACCAAAAAAAAAAAAAAAAAAAAGAGAATTTCAGTATAAACCACATCAAATCACACACATCTGCTAAAAGTAAACAGTTCATGAATGAAGAAAACAAGGATTATTTATTTGTTTTCTCATCAATGTCTCCAAAGAGTTTAGTTACAACACTTGTTTTGATTTTCTTTTATTACATTTAACACATTTTATTCCCTGGGCAGTCGTACTTTTGTATCATGTTAAATATTTGGTCAAAGGAATCCATGTGTGAAATTGTCTTTGAGTATTAAATTATCTTTGATAATAGCACAAAACTGGTTAGTGTGTCAAATGGGAAGGCTATATTTACAAGTGCTCAGAGATGGAGGATGGTGCTTACTATTAGCAATCTCCATCACAAGACATTTTTGTGACAAATGCTGGAAAAGCAAATCCCAGGCCAGGCTTCTAATTTAGCTTCTGTGACTGTGGTCTGTTGTGGATCTGCAGGTCTTTGTTTGAGTCAATGATCCAGTCACAAACAATGGGACTGGATCAAGCTTTAACCAAATAACATGACTAAAAAACAATCAGCAGGGACTCATTCTGCACCTGATTGGCGCCACAGTTCCGTCTGTGGGTTTTACTTCAGGTTTTTAAAAGTAGACAAAGTCTGGCAGTTGTTTGGGAAACATTGTCCCACCAAGCAAAACAACAAACGCAGGTGTTTCGACAAATGCCCCTAAAACACATGCAGTAGGTTTGAAGGGCAGTTACAAATGATGCTACTTGCTGTTTAATACTTGTTGGATGACAAATTAACCATTCAGCTGCTGAGTCATGCATAATTTTAGATCTGCGATATCAAATTTTACATAGATCATAGACCTCACGGCTTGTTGTCATTATCCAAACCACTCCCCATAGCAGAGTGACTGGTCATCTTCCAACCCAGTTGATTCTAGAGTTACACTGGTTTTATGAAAGTAAAAACAATTTGTTTTTAATCCAAAAAGAATCCCAGTATTTGGAAACTGAAGCGTGTTCAGTTCGAGTTCTGCCAGTGTTGTTGCAGATCCTGCTGGTTGCAGACAGGAGTCATTACAAAATCTGCCTTGCCTCGGCTCTGTGTGGAACTCATGTTGATGTCCTCATGTGGTCCAAAACAACAACGCTACCATGGGAACCTTATCACACCAAGCACTTATCCATGGGCTCTGCTCTCTATCACCATGGGGACAGAGGCTGTGACATAAGCTCCAGTACCTACTGACCTCACTCATAAAGACACTGTCCAACATAAACAGGCTCTCTCACACACACACACACACACACACACACACACACACAGAACGCACTTCACCACGACAGGAAAAGGCGTGGTCATTGCACATTGCATCCTCTTGGATTGATTTCTGCTTTCATGTTCTGACAGTTAAGGTTAAATTTTTAGGTTTGATTTGTTTTTTAAAAGTTATTAAGTTTGTTCCCGTACTCGAGCCATTTAATGGGTTGGTTTTTATGTTTACGCATATGTCTGCAACTAATGATTATCTTCATTATCAAATGATCTGCCAAATGTTTTCTCGATTAATTGAACAATAGCTTTGTTTATAAAACACCAGAAAAATGTGATGTTATTTAATGTCTTGTTTAGTCTGTCAAAAAGCCAAAGATATTGAATTTACTACAATCCTAAGACAAGGAAATGTAATTATACATACATATATTGAATGTCTCATGTTTTATTTTTAATTGGCAGCTGCAGGATGAAGTGATCAAGTAAAGTGAAAGGAAGAGAAGTGATGTTTGGCTGAACAGTGTTTGGTTCTCCCTGAAACCCAATTTGAATTAATATAATGGGGGACCAGGAATGGGGGACACATGCTATATCCTGTTTTTCTCTGTTAAATTAAGTATCCCAGACCACAGTGCCTGGGGTTGCCAAATGAAATCTGGCTCAATGTTGTTGTAGAGATGACAAAGAGTTGACACGAGGTGATTTCATTACTTTTTCCATTGCAATTAACAGAGCTCTAAAATGACTCGAACTCAACGACAGATTGGCAGGCTGCACCAGGCATCTGTCGATGTATTTAAGAGCCTGTTTGTTGACTATGATCCAAATTATTTATTCCCATGTTATTACTGGAAACTCTAGCAAAATAGTGGGGCAGATCTGCTGACTTAATTATAAGATACAGCTGCAGAGGATGGGGTCAAATTAAGACAATATAGCTGTCTGAAAGGGGAGACAAAAGGAATGAACTTTTCAAAGTGCAAAGGTGTGCAGTGTTTCTTAAAGTTCAAAAGGTCAAAAGTTCAAGAACTCTCAGCTTGCTTGCATGAATCTTCAAGATAGCAAAGACTGCAGAACTCACTCAGCAAAATTCAGACTTCCAAGATCTGTGCTCGGCCTCCCCCTCCTCTCTCTCCCTCACTAGATCATCCTTTTGTCACGCAACTCCCCCGAGAACCGTCAACGGCATTTGAGTTGCCAAGAGTTTTCCACTCAAAAGCTTTTTCCAGTGTGGGGGTTCAGCTTTGTGGCAGAGTACCACCTTTTACCGTATACGATCTTTACTGTAAACGGAGTGAAACATTTTAATGTAGGTGTTGTTCAACCTGTGTTTTCCACAGGTTAATATTGATAATGTGACAAAATGAACGCAAAGAAACCTGTGGCTGTGTTTCTCTTCAGTTTAACGTGTTTTCTCACATTTCTGGGTGTGGCATGTAATTGTTTCCCCAGTGTGTTGTTGAGGGTCTCTGCCCCCAACTCCTACCACCTAGCCCCCCCCCCCCCCCCCCCCAACACACACCCCCACACCCACCATGAGGCATAGCAGCAACTGGGGAGTGTGTGCCAGCCTCACTGCGGTCTAGCAACCGAACTCGTCCTGTGCGCCAAGACGAGAACCCAGATGCAAAGGATTATGGGTTTTATATTCAGTTTACAGTAACTCTGGTTTAATGTGAGGGTGGGATGGGGAGGAGGGAGAGAGGGGACTGTGGCTGCGGTCGGTGTGTCACATGGAGGACTCTGGCTAATTTATTCCAGTTTCTGTCAGATTCTGCCCTCGAGCAGTTTTATAGATTTGTTATTCCAAGAGCTGAACTGTAAATTTGTGACACAAACTTTTGGCTGTAGTCTCCTGTGGAGGGTACTTTTTGATACCCATCATGATCACAATCACAGAGTGATCATTTAAATCTCCTTAAGGCTCTGATACACACCGCAACTTTAAGGGCCAATTTTTAAGTGTAATGGTGCACAGCGATGCTTTAATCATGTGCAGTGCGACCATGTTGTTGCCAGGAAACATTTCAGTTGATTTTTGTCCTTTGGTCTCTCCTCCTTTGTCTCTTTCTGGAAGTTTTGCCAGTTTAAAATGTTCACAATTGTGCTGAATGCACTGGTTTCCCATATTTTAATGTCAGGGGCCCCTTAAAAGGCTTTGCATTAAGCAGCGGGCTCCTGTTTGCTAAGATTTTGTCTCAAGGAGCTCAATTTGAGGAGATTGTACAGAGTTCACTTTGGGTGGGCAGAGCACAGGGGAGTAAAGCCTGATACAAGAGCAATGATCCTTCATTTCTTCTCTCTCATTGTTTAAATGCCATTATAACAGAGTTTAACCACTCCTTATCCCTCCCTTTGGGAACCACTGGTTGAGTAAATCACTTCTTAAGGTTTGGCTGTATACTGATGGGTTGGGCAGGCAACTCTTATTTTGAAACTGTCTTGCATTGCAGTGACTAATTACCTATTAAAACTATAATCAGTAATTCAAGGGGTTATGAAAACTTAAATACGTAGTCTGATTACTTTCTTTTATTTTGTAATTTTTCACATTTATTTGCATTGCAAGGACAAAGTCCAGGAAATTAATCTTCTGTTTTTATTCATTTTATAAAGAGCACCTGTCTTCATTTAAATGGCGTTCCAAGTTTCTCGATTTTCCCTTAAAACTATTCCCAGAAGTAATCTTCTGTTTTTCAAAACAATTATAATTGAACGCATCTTATTTTGCTTTATACAACAGTATCCAGTTACAGTTTTTTTCTATTAAAACCTCAACAGAGAAAAAAAAAAGCTTTCTTCGCTAACCTTGCATCCATTGTCTTCAATTTAGCCTTTTTATGAGTGACCTTATTATGAACTTTTTTATTTCAGGCATTAAACTGTAGTGGTAATCTGGTGCTAATATTAGAGTTACTTATTACCGTGATGGCATGAAACAAAGCATAAATTCACTTAGATTCACACTACGATGCCACTTAAGAATGCATTGCACCCGCAGGATCACGTGTCATAACTCTAAAGGAAGTTTGCAAGAAAATCTACAGTATTACACCATGTAGTCTTTCTTTGATTGCCTGGTTGAAGTTTTAAAATAGTGCACAGAATAAAAGCATTTTAAGTTTTTATATCATTGATTCTGGAAGAACATGTTTGAGTCTGCAATGCCAAGAGAGGCTCAGAAGTGGCTCTGAAAAAAGAGAAAATGAGTTAGGAAGATGGAGCTGTATTCTGTTGTTTCTCTGTCTGGCATCAGAGCACCTCCACATGGAAATGGACTTGTACTTTGCAGGACTGTGTCTCTCTTTTTCTGTAGCTGTCTCTCTTAACACCCCAGCCAATATGTTATTCCACCTATTTTATTTTTCTTTCCCCTGTGACTTTTCCTACCAGTGGGTGACAGAAATCTGAGGTTAGATGGAAAAGAAACAGCAATGGTAGCTTACTGTCATCTTTGTGTGTGTGAGTGTGTCCTTAATTATTGTTGAAATACTTAAAGTGACGGGTGAGTGCTGGTTGTTATTAAAAATCAATACATCAACATTTTTGGAACAGCACTTATTTGCTTTCTTGCCAAGAGTTTGATATAATTCGCGTGTCATATCTCACTATGAAGCTGAGCTATGCAGCAGTGGGTTAGTTTAGCTTAGCATAAGGCAACACGCAGCCTCAGAGTGATGACAAAACTAAAGGAAGTCCGTGCACCCGGCCAAGAAAGAGTTCCACACATTACCCTCAATAAACCACAACTTGTTATTTTATACTTTGTTTTTTAAACAAACGAGACATAATGTGTTTATCAGTAAACTCTAGATGTGCAGGTGTGTGGGTTTTGTTAGTTTTGAATGGAACCAGGCTGTTTTCTGTGACAGCTGTATCTTCTCATCTAACTCTTGGGAAGAAAGCAAACAAACCTACTGAACTACTATAACGTTTAACAGGTTGTTGTTACTTCATGCTTTCGATAATCATATTAGAGAATGAGATCTCTCTACATGGGTGTAGTCACTGTCCTGACTGCTTAACTAATACAAACACGCAGTCTGATGGGAATACTCATCTGTCGAGATAATGGCTCTCTTGCATGAAATTGAACGAAAATAAATTTTTTGTTGTCAGCACTTATGCGTCCTGAAGGGCCCTTGATTGAAACGGAATATGGTAATAACATGGGTACAAATGCCTAGTGAGATTAATATAAAACCAGTGCATCTGTTTTCATTTGGGCTTTGTTTTCACCGAAGCCCCTGTGCGGTTCTGGAAAGAGCATTGTGGGGCCCTTAAACAGCTCACAGCATTCCTCAGTCAGTACGATGTGTGTATGCGTGGGCCTCTGCTTTGGGCCTTGACAGTATGAGTCAATAGAAGCCTAGTGAATTAGCAAAATGTCCTCAGATACTAAAAATAGTTTCTCTCTGAACTCTTTTCAGCGTATGGGACTAATTTGATGTGTGTGTGTGTAATGTCGCCAGAACATGAAAACACAAGATCAGTCCATGAAAGAGTTAGAAACAGTGTAGTGGGTGTTGCAGTGTGTATGTGCATGCATGTGGACATTACGTGTGTGTGAGTTCACGCACTGGCAAATAGGCCTGTGTGTGTGTGGCATTTTGCCTATTTTCTATTGGTTTATAGAGCCACATGAAAGTTTCACTGTGCTGGATGAGATTGTCTGCGTTTTTCATTACAAACAAGATCAAAAATATGTTGGAGTAACCTCTACTATTGTGGGTTTTTTTTACTGATCTTGGTCCAGACTGTACCTCTTTGACCATTGGTTGTGAACTGTAGAAGTGCGCATACGTTACTGCCAGTTAGCTATTAGCTAAACACATCAGAATTGAATGGAAAAGCTGTTGAGGTACATTATGCTACTTGTGACACTTGTGAAAAGGTTCAGAGCTGCGGCCTGGATAAAGCTCAGAGGAAATGATGATAGCTTACAGCTGAATGTAACGGAGTAGAAGGGTATTATACGAAAAGGAGGAAAAGGGAAGAATCAATCAGTCAACAGCCGCGGTGGAGTTTCATGTAAACCTCCATTTTTAGACTACCTGCCCTTCTTTATTCCACTAAAAAGCGGGGTTCCCTCCTTGGAGAGCCCAGTTTACAGATGATGATGCTACCACCTGGAGCTCCAGCAGCTCTACCTGCCCTCCACCCACTGTAGGTGACCCCAAACATGCAATGCAAACAGCAGCTGAGCTCGACTTCAAAACAACTCTGTCTGCACTCATTAAGCTTTCTTTTTCAGCATTTGAGAATTCCCATGCGGTTTGAAGCCGTTCTCTAATGAAACACAATTAAAATGAAAAGAAGGTAATGAAAAATATTTACCCCCAGTCCAATGAAGTGGCTGGTGGAGCTGATGACTCCTCTTAATAAAAGCCATATGCCTGTTCTCATAAAACTCTGTTTTTGCGGCACAGATTTCTTAGGCGTTAGCGTCTGTGCCAGCGAGTGAATTAACTCCTGACGGTGGGTAGGAGGGTAGCAAGAGGCACTTTATCAGAAGCAGAAGATCTGTGCACTCACACTGATTTATGCTGCAGACTTCACCAAGCCAAATCTCCAGCAGTGATAACCAGCCACTGGACAGAGTTAACATCAATGTAAGTCTGATAAATGAGCTTCTGATTGATTGTAGAGGTGTTTGTGGTGGGCAGCTTCTATAAACAAATCAAATAATCCTTATTCTTAAGTGTATTTTCCACCAAAAGTACCAAAAAAAAGAACACATTTTGTAAACACACATGAAGTTGTACTGATGGGAATTGAACCACTGACCTTGGCAGTGTTAGAGTAATGTATTATTCACCAAGCCACAGGCAAATCTTTTTCTCATCTCAGGAAATGTCCCAAAATTTCCCAAGCACCCAGAGTTTAATGCAAATATGTGCATGAAACGTGAGAGAAATATGTTTCTCCACCACAAATAGATGACATGAAGGAAACAGGGTTATAAAGTAGTTTAACAGTGAAAT
Source organism: Toxotes jaculatrix (assembly GCF_017976425.1). NCBI lineage: Eukaryota > Metazoa > Chordata > Actinopteri > Toxotidae > Toxotes > Toxotes jaculatrix. The sequence goes on along the minus strand of NC_054401.1, from coordinate 5,245,424 downwards.
GACTCAGTGGATTCTACTGGAAGAAGCCGGGGTCTAATTTCCAAATTATCCTTTTTTTTTTTTTTTTTTTTAATGATTTAGTTTTGAGCTTATCATACTTAGCCTTGGCGAAAAGCTATTGTAGGTGAAAATAGTCAAACACCTCAGAAAAGAAAGAATCTGTGCACTGAGAATGAAAGAAACATTTTTCTTCTCATGAAACGAAAGTGACAGGGCTAAAAACAGGATGCAGTCTGACAGAGGAGTGATTTTTAAGCCTTAATGTATTCTTACTGTATTCGTTTTGTATTCACATCCCTTTCAGGATGAATGGTAATCATTTTGGAGACCCCCCTGACTTTTCCTCTAGAGCTTGCATCAGGTCACAATTTTATTTTGTACTTTATACTTTAGCTTATGACCAGATTTCTGCAAAACGTGTGATATTCCCATCATTAACAGTTGTGCTTTACCTTTTAAACATTATGTTAGCAGTGCTTTTGCAAGGATGTTAGCACTTAGCTCAAAGCACCACTGTGCCCACAGCCTCACAGAGCTGTTAGCATGGCTGTAGACTGCTGATTTTGGCTTTAGTTTTTAATAATACTAATCCTTGCCCAAAATCTTACCCCAGCTCTTATAGTAAGACATTGGTAAAGTTTTTAGTTGCCTAAACTTAACTCTAAATGAACTTCCCGTGTGACGTCAACCAAGTGGCTGAACAATATATAGACTGTGAAATTTTAGATGGGTAAAGATCTTAAGAAGCACTAAATTTCCATTTGTTGTTACTCCTTCTTCTGAGATGTTTTTTTTACATATCACTTGACCAAAGAAGATGATCTTGATCTGTGGCTGCAATGTCACTTTCCCAACATATCAGAAATCTGCCCAAAGCCACATGTAGATGACATGGGAAGCTGTGGTACAGTAATTCTGTCAGAGAGGACTTGTTGAAAAAACAGTTGGGAACAGGCTTGACCAATCCTATGTCAACACGACGTCCCCGTTCTCTAGAAAATGTTGTTATATTCCCACAGTTCTTTTACCAGAGGGCTCACAACACTGGCCTGCTGAACTTCTGTTCATTTCCACTGGATATTTTTAAGGGGAAAAAAGGAAAAAAAAATGCCTCCCTTTTGCTCCCTGAGAGCCTAACAGGGTCCCTGTGCCGTGATGCTCTCTTGGGCCGATGCACTGATTGGATCCAGATGCTGCTGGAGTGTGGATGGGGACAGCAGACGAGCGTGGAGGCTTCACTGCAGCACTGATTGATAGGGGTCAGGATGAAGTTTGGAGTCACATTTCTTTACTCTGACCCCCCCCGCCAACACACACTTTCTTTCTTTCTTATGCTCTTACTCTGTTCCATCTATCCTGTCAGGTTTTCGCCTGATGCCTGTGTTTTATGTACTCTGTTGAGACGATGTGGAGCTCAGCAGGGAGCAGACAGTGTTACGCTTCAAGTCTGGCTCTTTGCCTCACCTCTGCTGAGCGTTTAATGAACTCTTTTACAATCAGGGGCTGACTCTTAACCACAGTTTATAGGTACCAAGAACTAGCTTTCAGTGAATCTTTGTGTCCGGGAAACACAGTGAAGCGTTGATTATTGTACACGAAAAACAAAAACATTTAACGCAAATCTCTTGTTGAGAGCAGGAATAGAATCCTTTTTACATTTTCCATCTGTGTGTGCAGCATATGCCACAGTGCGTTTGCCTCGCAGAGTACTGCAAAGTAATTGCGGTGTTTTCAAGGCTGCTCAGATGTGTCCCTCAGTTAGAAAAAAAAAATACAGAAGTATGTTACTTGTGTAGGGATCTACAATAATTTCCAATATAAAGCAATCCACTTAAAAAATCTCAAATTACCATAGAGTTAAGACATCACCTCTTAAACAAACTAAACATTATATGTTTACACATTTGTTACACAACCAGATTGCACTGAATTATAGAAATGCTGCTTGTATTGTGTCCGTCTCTTGCATTTTCTTCTCTAACAACAATAGCAATATATTGTGGCCCTGTGCTGTCTTTCTGAAATCATATGGTTTTTGTGTCCCTTTGTAAATGTCCATTTGTTTGGGTTTTTTTTTTCTTTTCAGGACCATGCCGACCATGCAGATCTCCGCCGTCCTGCTCTTTTTAAGCTTCCTGATTGGTCTGAGCTGCTCCCTGAGCCCAAGAGACCCGAATGTGTGCAGCCTGTGGGAGAGGTGAGACTAGTTTATCTATGACAAACAAATACATATAAAACTCAACATCCACTTTGGCCTTTCTGTCAGCCAAACTGGTTTTCAGAATAGAAACAGCTGGTTACCTGGACACCGGCCTATCACACTTATCAGGACCTAGTATCTGCCAAATTTTAAATTTATAGCCACTGGGGATGTGGCTGGTGCCATTGTCCAACCTGACAATCCAGTCAATAGTTTTTGAGACATTTCACTAAAAACCATAATTGTCAGCCTAATGACGGTGCCAGAGTAAAAGTCAAGGGATCACCTAACACAAAGGATTCGTCTTCTTATAACCCTGACTGTCTGTACAAAATTTTGTGACAGTCCACCCAGTAGATTTTGATATATTTCACCGGATAACTGGAAACGTTGACCTGCTGAAGATGCTAGAAAGAAAGTCAGAAAATCACCAAAGGAGGATTCATCCTCTGGAGACCAAAATGTCATGGCCATTCAGTCTGGACCAGAGTGATGGACCGACCAACTGAGCAGGATAACTTTTCTCTTTCTATTTCTATTTCTATTGTCTCGCTTTTCAGCTTTACCACCTCAGTCAAAGAGTCCTACTCACATCCTTATGACCAAGTGACGGAGGAGCCCTGTTCGGACCCTCGGACTTCCTACAGATGCATGCGCCACAGGTAGCACTAGCATGATGACTCATTTCCTGTTGGGTTGACTTCCTCTTCCTGTCAGTGGAGGGTCAAAGCATCCTGTTTGACTATGTTATTCTTTCAGGATCACCTACAAGACGGCCTACAGGCAAGCAGTGAAGACAGACTATCGCAAGAGGTACCAGTGCTGTCCAGGATATTACGAGAGCAGAGACAAATGTGTCCGTAAGTAATTGACAGAGACAGAGGTTTTAACCTGTGGTTTTATACACCATCCACCAAATAAACACCAAACTTGTGAATCAACTTCTAAATCAGAATAACATTTGGCTGAATGTATTTGTCACATTTATGCTTACACAGACACAGACAGCCACCAGCTTACATTCCCGCCTGTCATTATAAAGAACTTCATCTTTCTGATTATTTTCCTTTGACTCCACTAATCTGGTTCCATAAACCAGGGTCTTTAACAGGATCTTCTTTTTTATTTAATATAAAATAATCTATTTAATACAGCTAGATTTCTGAGCCAAGTTATTTGACATCGTCCACTAAAGCCTAAAGGTGCACGTTTGCAAAACCGATGTGTACACAGGCACTAGTTAAACAAAGTAACATGATGATGGAGGAGTACAATCAGCAGCAATCAAGTGCAATGCTAAAATGGTTGCTAAGGTTGTGGTTTGCAAGTAAAACAATGTCACATTTTGTGCACACAGTTACTCATTCTCATTTTTCACAGCAAGCTGTTTTATTATTTTCTTTTTTTCCACCCAATGTGCATAGTCAATGAGTAGCATATGACACTGGAATTACCAAAATTATGGGTTTGACTCTCACTGGGGCTTCTCTTGCTGAAAATGCACACTATGTACTGGCAGTACTAGCTGGAATTTTAAACTTTAAACTGTGCGTTGCTGTGTTGAAAACCCTGATGCTCCCATCTTTACCTCAGTTCAAGGATTTCACATCATTTCAGTAACTTTTTCCATCAGCAAAGCATCTGTTAGTGATGCACTCAGAGGTGTGGCACCCCTGCCTCAACAACAAAAACTCCATCACATGAACAATATCACTAGCGTTCATGTTCGTGAACACTCTCAGAGAACTGGGATCTACACTCAGGTCAACTTAACACCAGGGCCAGAGTGCGTTCATGAATGAATACGATGTAAAATACTGTAAATATCTAGTTGTCCAAAACAAGAATATTGGATTTTAAAATTTTATTGTTTAATTTTATGTTTTCTGGCTGTCTTTAATGGGTTTTATAGATCTGTGTATAAATCAAAACAGTTTAAAGTGAAAAACTTTGCTTCACTGATTCATGTCTCAGTTACCATGATAAAACTGTTTATTTATCTAACCCTAAAACCAACCTTAACTTGATATACTTTTATGTGCTTAAAATAGCCTTCACAACAAACTTAGGTCCAGTCGTTAAAATAAGTAACAGATAGTTAGTTGAATATTGTTGTAATCTGAAGACACCAAACTGATGCCGCTGTCAACACTTTGCTGACAGTCAGTGGCAGTGACACATGCATAAAGCGAAACCATACATGGCCTCGCATAGGTAGAGAAAATTCTACCTTAGCTTTACAAACTGTCTCATAAATCACTGGTTCATCTCAGAGATGATGATGGTAATTACAAGGCTTTTCTGTGTGGCTGCCTCAAAGGCTGGCATTGTGGAGAAAAATGTTTTTTTTACCAAGCAAAGATGATATGCATTTTTGGTTGCTGATTGTCGAGCTTCTTTCTTTTGTAGCTAAACACAAAAGCTTTTGGTTTTGCTGACATCGGAAAAGTCAGGATGAAGCCTAATGAACGCCGTTTTGCGTTTTATAATTGAAACATCTCTTCAGCGTCGTCTGTGACTCCACCTAAACCCAATATCTGTACTTTTATTTTTTGTTGTGTAATACATATAATTAGAGAGAACTGTACTTACATCGTTCATTTTTAAGTTGGTAGCCTTTTCTTAGATCCTCCAAATCTCCAGCCTCCAGTGTCCACATAGTGTCTCTCAACTAGAAAGAAAATAATCAGTGAAATGATTGTTTACAGTATTTGAATGGACAGGAAATAAAAATGTGTATGTACAGCGCATGTTTCTCAGTGCCACATGTGAGAAAACAGTTGTCTAGTGTAACAAAAAATGAAAAGCTCTCTGGCAGAATTATTAGTCTTCAGTCAAAAATGCATGTTTGAATTAACTTAATTAATAGCAGAACCATTTCTAATGCTGGCATGCACACAATTCAAAGAGTCTCTAAGAGGAAGCTCCTTGACAGTATGAATGGCATCCAGCGCTGGTGCTTTCAATGCTTGGTTGAGCCCAGCTGTCGGGCTGGCAGCTCACACCCGTTTATGATGGGTGGAATAAATATTGAGGGAAAGAATGCAATTCAGCTGAACAGACTGTTGATTGAATAAAAAGTACACTTGTGAAATAGATTTAACAGGCACACAGTCTTTGACAATAATAATAATAAGAAGAAAAATAATAAAAGTACCCTTTTAATAGTATGTACTTCAAATTTCAAAGAGCACAAACAGGACACAGACCTTGGGAATATTACAAAAAGCAAATATGAACAAAGTGATTTCCAAGTAACTTCACAGGAAAACAGTGAAAAAGTAGTGACTGAAACTTGAAAAAGTCGATAAACTGATTTTTCAGTGAGCAATTTATCTTGCACAAATCCTGAAATAACATGCAGTTCAATTTGAATGAACACTTCTGGAACATGAGATGCTGTGCTGATGGTGGAGTCTCCGAGCTTTTGATCTTTTCGGGTTGGGGGTACATCAGAGATTTAAAAAAAAGTTGGGATCCAGTCTTATACTATCTGTACTTCATCCTGTGCCGTCTTCAGATCACTGCTCACTTTTCCGTATGTTATCAGTTGCATTTTATATATTATTTTCAGAGGTTGAATGTTTCCCCACAAAGCTAGGTCAGTCATAAATTATGTTTCTAATCCACAGCTCGCTGCACCAAGGAGTGTGTCCACGGTCGGTGTGTGGCTCCAGACCGTTGCCAGTGCGAGGGAGGCTGGCGTGGAGACGACTGTTCCAGCGGTATGAATCAGCCTTTTGCCCTCGTTCACATTTTCCTCACTCTCTCTTATTTGCTTTTTCCCCCATCACTCTCTCTCTCTCTTTCTCCCTCTATTCAGGTGCACACACAAAAACACAGTTCACATACACAACAGGAAATGACACCTGGCCACCAGACAAGTGGCTGATCTTCACACACCAGAGCCCTTTCCAATGGAAACAGCAAGGGAGCATTACCGCATTCACAGCAATGAGTCACTAATGTCAGCCTCAGTCCAGAAACCGGTTTACTAGTCCAGAAGGACTGCACCTCCACCTCTCACTCACAGTTACTATTCTAAATTAATAATAATAATTATGGCCATAACTTCACAACAGTGATTGTTAATAAAGTTGTTAAAACATGTTAAAAAATAGTGTGAGAGCAATAAGTTCTGAGTTAAATGCTGCATGATGTACTGAAAGTAGCTGTAGTCCATAAAATAGAGTTAAGACAAACATTAAATCTTCTCCTTCTGCACTTTATGATTTCTTCTACAAAACTAAAGTCAGCAGAAATAGTTATATAATAGCTTTTCAAGGCACCGTCTCCGAGCAGTGAGTCTAACCCTGTTTGTCTTGTCTGAAATCTCCTTAAATCTGATCGTCCAAACAACGTGGAGTGTGAAACCAGGACCGCATTTCACAGGGCTGCTGTTCCCCTGACTGAAAATGAAGTTTTCCACTACCTTCAGCGAGTTTCATCTCACTCAGCTGGGTCAATAGTACACAGCCCTCCTCCATTTTCCCCTACTCCTCTGCAGAGAGAAGGAATTAGCTTTAACGGGTAGCGGTTGATGTCTTGACAGGGGGATGATGGGAAAGGGAAATGGAAAATGTTACCCCACTCTCTGCCTTGCATGGGCCAGTTTTTCACCATCTCTCCTTACACTCGCTCTCACTTACGTAAATGTTCTTTCTTTGTTTTCACTCGTTCACTCAGCTCTTTTCTCTGAAGCCTTGGCTCCACCGTATCGACCTATAATGGAGCCTTTTTGGCAGAATAAGACCTGACACTTCCTGGATGCCTGTGTGTTAAGCTATCTAACTGTGGGAAAGAGGAGAGGGGCCTGAGGTTTTCATACTGAACACTCTTAGGACTGTTTGTCCATAAATTTTGAGAATAGACAAGAGGAGGGAGAAGAGTACTCAGTGTTCATGAAGGTGACAAAAAATGGGGAGGGGGTGAGTTGAAATGGACGAGAATGAAAAATGGGAGTATACTGATAATCACAGTGACTAAGGTAAGAGAAAGGCAGGAATGGGGCTTAGTGGAAATTAGAAAATGTCATGTCAAAGTAATTTTTGCTTTATATAAGCCCCATTCCAGAGAAGATTTTGAGCTGAAGGCTCCTTGTTAAATGTCCAGGAGATTATGTGGACTTTGGACACAAGTAAAACCCCAAACCACTGCTCGGACAATTCACAGGGGAAAAGGAAGAATTTTCCCACCATATCAGTGTGCATTCCTTATAAAACAGAGCGAGGAGATGCCAGTTCTGAAGCGTGTGTCAATCAGCGTGTTTACATGCACGCAATGTTACTGATACTGGTCATATTAAGTAGAGGTCGTATTAATGATACTCTCTGGATCTTCATTACAGAAACTAACTTAATTTGAGTTTTATTTATTTAGGAAATCTACTTAGATCAAGATCTCCTTGATTTAAGTTTGATAATTTGATAATTACTTTGATAATTTGTTCTCAGGTCTCCGCGAGTACCTGAGTACAGAGGAGATAGTTCAGCTTTATGATAATTTTAGAGGACGTATACTGACACACATACTGTACGTTTACATCAGTGAGGATAGGCTACCAAACTGAAAAACCTCTCTGTACAATGCAATAGAGACTCAAACATTTTCTGTGTGTGTGTGATTATAACCTTCTGGAGGGTGGGAGTTATTGGAGGTTCACTTCCTCAGAAAAATCACAAGAAATGGACAAAACCAACAAAACATCTGTTGAGCCCCACAGTGGAGATCTGGAGTTAAAGTCCAAAGCTAAAATGGAGCCTGAGACCAAGTGTCAAGATCAACTTAATTCAATTTTATTTTAATAACAGACACAGATAATGTGTACTTTTTACTCAAGCACATTTATTTAACACCTATACATCTATTTAATGTTCAGATAAAAAATTTATACACAAAACATATGATTAGTGTATAAAATATGATGCATTGTTATAGATTAAACTTCCAAGCAGCTGTTTTGTTGATGAAAAAAATTTTTATGTTTTCTGTTTTGTTAACTTGTTTCTTAGAGATTTTCTGAAATGTTGTGGTTTAAACTTTAGAGCCACCACTTGCTGTATCACTGTGATAAATCAAAATGCAGCAGGTCATGCAACTATCAAACACAGGTGTAAACAGAAGGAAAAGTGGCCATGAATTCCCCCTTTTGGTCAAATCTCAAACTTCTGGGAACTTCGGGTTGATCTTTGCTCTCCATTAAAATGATTAAATCAAAGCTGGACACACTTAAGCGTAAGTGCATTTGATGAAGGTAAACAAACTCAGCAGCACTGTGAGAGGAAAACCTGCACTTGGTGATGTATGTTTACATGCACGTAAACAGATGGGAAGACTTTTGATACAGGCCAGTGGAGGTTGTCAGACTCTGCCAGCTGGTTGCTCAAAAATCACATGTCCAATATGGTAAATTTCACCCATTCACTCATCTACTGTCTGGATGTATCAGCCCCCCCACCCGGTTCTTACACCGACAGGGCTGCAGACCCTTCAGTAAATATCCCCTGCTGCCCTGGAGAATGTCTATGTAAACATAATTGCCGCTCCAGCTGAGTTACTCATTACTCAACGTGACACACTCCGGCAGTACCCCTCTCCAATGCCCACAAAGAGAACAAGTGAAGTTATGATTCATTTAAACAAAGAGAGGCAAAGGGTCCTGCTCCGAGTTAGTGCAATAAACACTACAGTTCATGGCATCATGCTTTACTCCAAACCAAATTTGGCGCTATACTCTGCTCTCACTGTAATTATTGTCAAAGCAGGGCACATGTGCACATGTGGGGGGGCGACTGGACACATGGAACATGGACACATGCAACTTGAAGCTCAGGCCTTGGCGCACAGTTGATTCTGCGCATGAATGTCTGCAGCTCACAAAAAAAGATGATTCACTGAGGTCAGCATGAAATTGTTGGCATCGTTTTTAGCTGGAGAGAAGATAACTGACGCCCATCCATCTGTTACGTCAGTGCTATTGGATATCACATTTTCTCCACGATGTCCGACGTCCAAGACAGTCAAAGTTGTTGGTGAGAAATTTGAGGAATGAGCCCATGACCAATGTGGGTTCTCTCAATGGATTGAGATCTCTTCATCATGAATTGAAATCCAAACCTTGTGTGAATCTCCACTGCACGCTAACCTCCAACCCCCCTACCCGGAGCTGATCTTTAGGCTTCTGTAAAATGAAACGTTTAAAACTCGTCCGTCTTTTGAGCTCCATGCAAATCTCCCTGCCAATTTGAAATTACTTGTTGGTAACATAACACTCCTGAGCGAAAAGGGGCCAGATCTGGATGTGGAGGGGATCCATAGTAATGTGTGGAAGACACAGTATGTCCCCCACCCTCCCCAAGCACTCTTGTCCTCTTGTTTTTGTTCTGTTGTTCATCTCTTCGCTGCTGAGCGCATTGAATTTAATCAGATTTCTTTCTGCCTGTTTTTCATGATGTCATATTTCTGTACACACAGGGATGTTTGGGAGGAAAATTTACTGAGGAGAAACAAAACTGACAAAATGATCACACTTGCTCTGAATGCAAGTTAGAATAATCATAGGTAATGTTATTTTGCCTTGATGTTTTTATTTAATTTCCAGCATTGCAGAGTAGGTTTGACTCTGTTTGGAGTAGCAGGCATATTACTGGAAGCCGACTGCTTTGAATCTTTGGAAAATGTGGGCAATGAAAGTGACAACCTCCCTGGTGCAGGAGTGGGGTGGTGCTGAAAAAATATTCTTCTGGATAACTAAGTTTTAGAATCCAGAAAACAACCAGTATTCTTCATACTCTATAAATAACAGTTGTCTTACTTTTCAGCCTGTGATGACAAACACTGGGGCCCAAGCTGCAGTCAACAGTGCAAGTGTGAGAACGGAGCTCTCTGCGATCCTGTGAAGGGGGCGTGCCAGTGTCCTCCAGGGTTCAGAGGACGCTACTGCGAGGAGTCCTGTCCAGCAGGCACCTTCGGGAAGGGCTGTCTGCAGAGGTGCAAGTGTGGGACTGGAGGGTCCTGCAATATATCAACAGGAGAGTGCAAATGTCGGGTCGGATTCACTGGGACATTGTAAGTGTGCAATCAATCAATCAATAAATCAACCAATCAAACAAACAAACATAAATAAAGGGAGCTTAGCATATAAGGAGATTTGTTCCAAAATGCTTTAAGAACATTGACTGAAAGGCACTGGTGGTGTTTCTCTATTTACAGATTATTTTCAATTCAATTTACCTTGTTTTTCCCTCAAGGGGCAATTTAAGGCAAGTGGATTAGAAAACACACAAAAAGTAAACTAAGGGATCTCTATCTATCCATCCATCTATCTATCCATCCATCTATCCATCTCTATCTATCTATCCATCTATCTATCTATCTATCCATTTTTTTCATGATTCTTGCCAACAGACCTAGAATCTATAGCTATGCTAGCGGCTCATCCAACATGCATTTAAATATTTCACTAAAAAAAAAATGTTCGGGAAAAGTCAGGGGAATCATCAAAGTCATTATGATTCATTCTGTGGGGACCATGAACGCCTAAACCAAATGTCATGGCCATCCATCCAGTAGTTTTTGAGATATTTATATTGGGGCCAAAGTGGTAGACGAACCGACAAACATTGCCATCCGTAGGAGCCACACGGCCACTGTAGCTAATAACTGACACAATCTCTCTTGTATGTACAGTCAATTACTTCATTTGAAAAGACATTTGATACCTCTCTTCCTTACACATCACTTCATTACACTTTACTTCATTATCCTCATTTTCTCATTTGTCTGGCAGACATAGATGTTCCATGGCAAACTACATTATTTTTCCACAACTTAATTCTAAGATAGAAAAAAGACACTGATGTGCTACACTATAACTGATGAGTCATCTGTTACGCCCTGTTTTTTAGATGCCCCTGAGGATGAGTAAGCAATGAAAATTCTTCCCGAGTAGATATTAGTGGAAACTCGTATACTGCCAATGTGAAAAGCACAACACACCACTTTGAGCTAAATAAAAAAAGGGGGCTTGGCAACATTGATTATGGGTTAAATCTCCTTGATGAATTGTGTATATCTTAAGTCTGTCCATGTTATTTCACCTCCGGGGTATATTAGAAAATATAATAAACTAGCACTGCATTGTGATAAAGGTAGTTAAAGCCAAGCAAAGACACGTTCCAACTGTGCTGATGAATCCCACAAAGCTGTTGCACTGCCAGATCTTACAGTAATGAGGCAGCTACTGTTTTTCTTTCTTACTCTGTCCTTTTTTTCTACTTTTTCTACTACTGTTCTTCAGAGAAGTTTGAAGAGAATAGAACAGGGCCATAGGAATTCTTAAATGTTGTTTATAAGTGTTAGGGTTACATGACTTCTACATTTTTAAGCTATGAAAGTGGTAGTGAAGTTAAGTGTACAATATACCTCAGAACCGTACTTAAGTTCAGTATTTGACTAAATATACTTTCCACCACCGTTTGTGCCGATTTTGTGCTTGTTTTGTGCACTGTAGAACAAAACATTTACTCAAGTCCTCAGGAATGTACCAGGACACATGGAGAGTTTTTGACTAAAGTGGTCCATTAAGTTGCTATTAAGCATCATCTTCATCCTTCTCCCCAGCTGTGAGGAGGCGTGTCACCGGAAATGCCAGGCACGATGCCCCTGCCAGAATGGTGGCATCTGTAAGGGCATAGGGATCTGCGACTGCCCCCATGGATGGACGGTACGTTTTAAACTTGCATTGATAGTAACCTTTTGTGTTATCTGTGACGGTTTCCAGAGTTCAAGTAAGATCATGTGTTATGTTCCAGCTGGCTCCAAGTGTTGGACAAACAGCCTCTTTCTTAACACTGACTTATTTCCAAAGTCATTTTGAAGGCAACCTGTCATCTCTAGAGACATGCAGATTCATGGTTTTCCACTAATGTCAAAAATAAATCATGAGGTTTCTTTGCTTTCGGAACACACACAAGAGAAGGGCAGACATGATTGCAAACCCATCAGAAAGCAAGCTAACCCGTTATTTTGAGTGTCTCATTCCAGTTTTTTGCACTGATGCACTCACAATAATTTGATATTTTTCTTTCTACTACTACTACTATTATTGAGTGCTTTTTTTCCTCATTTCTCTGCAGGGCACAGTCTGTACGGAGCGATGCCCGGAGGGAAGGTTTGGACAAAACTGTGCTGAGGAATGTGTCTGCCACAACAGGGGCAAATGTGACCCTGAAACTGGACAGTGCCAGTGTGCTAAAGGTTTCACTGGTAACAGGTGTGTTGTGCAAGGGCACCTTTAGATGTGTGAGGATGTGCCTGCATTTGCATTTTCTTGCTTTTTTGTGAACCAAAATACAGAACTGATTTTTTTTTTGGCAGTAAGTGTAATTAAATCCTTGGTCAGAGAAAGCCTGGTGAGATGTTTTGGCATTGATGTGCTTTGATATAAATCATTAGAGGCTGGGGTTTGCATTGTACTGATGTCACATTGCAAGATTTTAGTCACTGAACAGTTGTTAATTTAAGCCATATTGTCTTTTTTTAAATGTCAAATTCCAACTATTTAACAAACACCAGAGACAGAAGAACACAGATTAATGGCTAACATCATACTGGCTAGCCACAACACAAAACAGAAGTTTAGAATTGTCTTGTGGTTCATGTGTGAATCAATAACAGACGTGTGCATGATTCCTCATTTGTCAAGCTCGTATGTGCATCTATATGACCTTCTGTGTTCTGCCCTCAGGTGTAATGAGGAGTGCGCTGCAGGAAGTTATGGTCAGGACTGCAAAGGTGTGTGTGACTGTGCAAATGGCGCTCGGTGCTACAACATTGATGGGGGCTGTCTGTGTGAGCCAGGCTTCAGTGGTCCACACTGCAGGGACAGGATGTGTGCACACGGCAAATACGGCATGCACTGCGAACGCACATGCCTCTGCCAGGACAAACACACACTCAGGTGAGAGGGTGCTGTCAGGAGAAGAAGGAGGAGCTCGCGCTGTACAACCATTTCTCTGAGGCACTGCTACATGTCAGTGAAACAGAAATACAATATTGTTTGAGGTAAACCAAAATAAGTGGGGCCAAAGAGACACAAATTTGGGCCAGTTATCTTGCAACTGGTAGCCCCAGTTAGACCTCATTTCATTGACTCAACAGTTTAGGGTACCAGATTTCAGCTGCCTTTTTGCAGACACTGGGGAAGTTTATCCACCAGTTAATCCTCATCCTTTAAGATCTCTCTTCTGATAAACATGAAGCAATGAAGCATGCTGTGTAAAAACACTTCCAATAAACCACAATCTTACCTTTTTAAGGCTTGTCCAAGTACCGTGTGTTTTCAAGTCCTCAACACCTCGTGCTGGTGAGCCTGCTGTGTGCCACCTGCGTCCAAAAACAACAAGGAGTCAGCTGATTCTGATGACTGCTGAATGGCCACAGTTCCCCTTCAGACAGGGCTCGTGTTAGCCACCTGTTAGCTGAAAAAACAATGCACTGTGGTCAACATTAGCAGTGATCGATAAAATTATTTTTATTCCTGAAGAAGAAATAAAAACTACTGAAGAAGGAGCATCAAAGCAGCTAACATGACTGGCGAGTTGGTAGTTTGAACCGAGTAGAAGTCAACTAGGCTTCATAATACTGTGGCTAACATTAGCTCTGCTCCTAGCTCTCACCTGTTTTGACCAGGTTTTGCTCTGCTGAGGCTGAGTGGCTGCAGTCATGGTACAGCCTCACAGCTGTTTTCAAGATGTAGTGGAAGTCAATTCATGTATCCTAATAATAATAATGAGGGAACACCTCATTATGTGTGTGTGTGTGTGTGTGTGTTGGTTTGGCAGAGTTGTTAGTTTCTCACCACTCCATTTCATCACATTTACCCCTGTTTCTATTGTCCAGCTGCCATCCAATGAAAGGGGAGTGCACATGCCAGCCAGGGTGGGCAGGACTCTACTGCAATGAAACGTGCGCTCATGGTTTCTACGGTCACGGTTGCCTGGAGCCGTGTCTGTGTGTGAATGGAGGGGTGTGTGATAGTGCCACTGGCCGATGTCAGTGTGCCCCAGGGTTCACGGTGAGTGGAGCAGCTTGGCATAATTTAGCTGTGAATCATCGGATGAGCTGATAAATGATAATAAGGTTTAAGAATCAATTATATATATTTTTCACTTTCTACTGCGGTGAACTAGCTCCCAGATCTAAGGACTTAACCTATTTTTATGTAACATCAAGGTCTCACACATTATCTGCCTAAATATCGAAACTTAAAATTATTATTTATTATTCCAGGGGACTCACTGTGAGAATCCATGTAAAAGCGGCACCTATGGCAAAAATTGCTCTCTGGAGTGCTCCTGTGAAAACTTTATTGACTGCTCACCAGTCGACGGGACGTGCTTCTGCAAAGAGGGTAAAACACTGAGAAGGCCACTGATAAAGAGGAAGTGAACTTTAGATCAACCATGTAACCAATCCAGCATGCCTGACAATCCATTATGTGTCTGCAGGCTGGCGAGGGCCAGACTGTTCCACCCCCTGCTCTGAGGGAACCTGGGGCCCAGGATGCAACGCCACCTGCCACTGCACCAATGGGGCAAAATGTAACCCTGCAGATGGATCTTGCACCTGCACAGCCGGCTGGCAGGGGGCGCACTGTGACCAACCATGCCCTGTAAGTGCCTAGAAATTAAGCTTTTCAGCTTAATTTATTCGTATTTACATAGGAAGTGGTAAGGAGTAGGACAAACTCATATAGAAAAATCCATCAGATAACGTCAAACCATTTTTTGGCATGTTAATGTTAATTCCCTCTCACTGATTCTCTGTTTACCTCCTAAAGCAACAGAAAATGTGCTGGACTCAAGTCACAATACTGTATGAAAACACCTGGCACTTTGTTAAATAATACAAACTCTACAGGATAAGATAAAATGCACTTTATGTTTATTCTATGTCAAGTTGAGAAGACAAAGGAACTATCTTTGATAACACTAATATACAAATCATAAGGGTGATAATTACACAGAATGTGTTCGTTCTGCTTGGACAGTCTGTAGAAGTGTTGTCCAGCTTTTCATCCCTTACCTCACCCTCTGTATGCTTTAATCTGCGTTTTGGATGTGTGTCCCCTTTGCCTTTGCCGAGCCAACTCACAAGGCTGCCTATATAACAACACACACTGCTAGTGTAGTATTTTGTCTGACTCTCACTGAGTTGGCCGAATGTTGAAGAGATTCCCCTGACAATTTTTTTGCCCGTTGGCATTTGTTCACATGTGCAGATGGGCACATTTGGGCCAGGCTGCCTGAAGAGGTGTGATTGTGTTCATGCCGACGGCTGCCAAGCTGCCACCGGGGAGTGCCACTGTCTGCCAGGTTGGTCGGGTAAGTGGTGACGTTGTCCCGGTGTCGCTGCCAGCTTGGCTTTGGTATAACAGATAAGTCTGGTCCAATAGAAATGAGTGAGCCACAGGTTTTAAACCACTCTGTTTGTCTTTGAGTGTGATTGCACTGTTCTGTGACTTGAAAGACAACCAGTAAAACCGAATATTTTTGCCTAACTTAAATCACCAATACTTTACAGATGTCAGCCAGTTTTTTTAGGTTTTCCTACCTGTTACGTTTATTATGTAATAGAACACATACATACTTCTTCCATCCCTACCCCAAAAGTTACACCACACTAACTGTGCAGCTTCACTGCTTCATTCATCATTTTCCTCTTTTTTTTTTCTCCAGGTTCCCGCTGTCGTGAGCCGTGTTCAGAGGGCTTGTGGGGGCGCCACTGTAACCAGACCTGTTTCAAGCACTGTCCCAACAGTGACACATGCTTGAGGGAAACTGGAGCATGTGTGTGTCGTCCAGGCTACTGGGGAGTCACCTGCCAGAACAGTTAGTGCTGTTTATCAGCTGTTTATACATGACAAAAACTAATCAGATCTACTGTGTAACATCTTCCTTGGCTTGCTCTTTATCTTTTTGTCTTCCAGAATGCAGAGCTGGTATGTATGGTGAGCAGTGCAGTATGTCCTGCCCATCCTGTGGACAGTCGTACCGCTGCCATCATGTGACAGGAGAGTGTGACTGCCTACCGGGATACACTGGACACAACTGTGATCAGGGTTGGCATTTTTATCAATAATTATACAGCTCACCTGTGTGTAAATCCTCCAAACTCATTGATCTCTTTTTTTTCTACCAGTAAGTGAGATTTAATGTAAAGGAACGTGGCTGAGATGTTGCAGAAATCTTTTTCTATTCAGTCTCCATATAAACTAGTGCAGGTAATTTAATGTGTGTTGTTTTTTACAGTTTGTCCAGCTGGCTACTACGGCAAACAGTGTGCTGAAGTGTGTGTTAAATGTGCCAACAACTCCACATGTGACCACCGGGACGGTCACTGTGAATGTTTGCCTGGCTGGACTGCTACTGACTGCTCCATACGTGAGTGCTGCATGATTTCATGTAGCAACAAGAAAAATGTATTTTCTGGAGGAAATGTCAGATAAAATATAACTGCAGTGAGGAGAGTACAGATGAATTCTTATTTTCAACCAAAATGACAAAGAAAAGCAGAAAATCTTGACATTACAGAAGGTAAAAATCAGAATACGTTTGGTATTTTTACTGGAAAAATGACTATTCTTAAAAGTGTTTCTAATCAGTTCTGACTAATATATTATTCAACTAATCATTGCAGATCTTCGGTCTAATATTTCTCCAAAATTCAAAAAAAAAAAAAGGAATTTAGACAGAGGAAATAGAACAGAATATTAACAAAGAAATTGTAGTTGTATTCAGCAATGCACCAAATTCCACTGATTGCCTCAGATGTGGTGAAATATGTGGATATACTGTGAGTACCTTGTGTTTTTCAGCCTGTAGTCCAGGACGTTTTGGCCCATTCTGTACGCAGACCTGTTCCTGTCCGGCCAACCTCGTCTGTGACCGATTTACTGGAGACTGCGTTTGTGAAAGTGGAGGAGATGACTGCAAACAAGGTATAGACACAAACAGGTTTTCTCATGAATACAGGAGTTAATACGTGGTCTTTCACTGACTTCACAAGGCAGTCAGCCTCTCATCCTTCACACATGTTAAACAT
This sequence comes from Toxotes jaculatrix, assembly GCF_017976425.1. Classification (NCBI taxonomy): domain Eukaryota; kingdom Metazoa; phylum Chordata; class Actinopteri; family Toxotidae; genus Toxotes; species Toxotes jaculatrix. Next base: position 5,228,119 of record NC_054401.1, on the reverse strand, counting down.
TTGCAACTGAAGTAAGTCTTTTTCTTGAAAAATTGTTGGATAAAAACTTCACACCACTGCCTTGATATTCCATTTGTAAATTTTGTGGCCTGTGTGGCTGTGCTTGTCGTATTTCAGAGGTGGAAAGTAAATGAAAGCTGCTTTAGTTGCTGAACTTGAGTCCTCCTTTCACGCCATGTTTGACAGACTCGTCAGAGCAGTCAGGGAGTGTCATGATCCCTCTTCCTCCCGGTGAGAGGGAGTCGTGGGGGGCCATAGGTGGCATTGTCGTGCTCGTCATCCTGGTGGTCTTGCTGCTGACTCTGCTGTTGCTGTACCGCCGCAGGCAGAAGGACAAGCAGAACAACACGCCAACCGTCTCCTTTTCCACCAGCCGCACCGTCAACTCCGAATACGCTGTTCCAGGTACATTATGATTTGTGAATCACTTTATTCACACTTCTCTGAAATTCAGCCCGACAAATTTGGCGCCATTTCAAGTCTAGAGATTATGTTGATCTATGAGAGATCAAGAGACTAGAGGTGAAATGTCTGGCATTTAACAACTGACAATATCAATGCTATGGCAAAGACGGCAGCCCCTATCTTGTGCAAGCGCTATTGTTAGTGCTTGTATTTCTCAAACTTGAAATTACATTTCCTATAAATGTCATTGCTGAGTTTTGCAGGGAAGCACATTGCTATTTATTGATTTTAAACTGATGCAAGTTGTACTGTTAAAATTTTAATATGCCCACTGACATTCTAGAGTGAAATGCAATTGAGTGAACTCCTTTCAAATGCTGAGCAGAGAATAGTGGGTACCGTTAAGGTTTTCTTCAGAGGATATGTAGCATTTTCAAATGAAATTATCATTTTATTTTGATGTTTTTATTGTTGTTCTCGTTCATGATGGTTTTGGTTCTCCTGTTTGTTTTTTTAATTAGTGTTTCACAGAGATGCATTTTATTGACCTTGAGGTAAATTAATAGCAGCAGACGTGATTCCATATGTTTGTTTTGGCCTACAGATGTTCCTCACAGTTACCACCACTACTACTCCAACCCCAGCTACCACACACTGAGCCAGAACAGGCCTCCACTGCCGCACCTCCCCAACAACCACGACCGCACGATCAAGGTTAATGTCAAGTCTGTTATACCACTTCACGGATCTGATACTTTAGCCAAAATATTCAGCAGCTGAAGTGCAGTACTGGAACAAATATGTAATTTATTCAGTCAACAACAGCTGGTCATATATTCAGGGCTATGAAATCATAAGACACTATAAAACGTAGATGCAGTAAACAGCTCTTTTCCATTACTCCATGTCAAAAGCATGTTTTTACTTGGTACATTTGCTTCACTTTGTTGATTTCTCATTGGTTTATTATTCTTTCTGTCACACAGAATACCAATAATCAGCTGTTCTGCAGTGTGAAAAACATGGAGAGGGAGAGGCGAGGTCTGTTTGGGGTTGAGAGCAACGCTACTCTGCCTGCAGACTGGAAACACCACGAGCCGCGCAAAGATTCAGGTCCGTGTGGGTGACCCTCCAATGTGTGATTCACATTAAGGATCGGTTACAAAACATTTCATCCATTTAGTGAAGACACTTACGCAGAGAGACCTGCAGCTGTAGAGTAAAATGAAATGAGTGGATTAACATTTACAAGCCAATAAAAGTAAGGAGCTGGTTTCCTGACCTTCTGACCACAGCTACATAAAAATAATCAGTAAAACCTGCATCTTACTGCTAATGTAGCTTTCTGCTAACACACCTAAATGAATTTCCTTATTCTGTCAGTGGAAGGCTTTAGTCTCCAGTAGTTTATCACCCAGACAGAACAAGCTGTCAGGAGAAACAACTGTGTTTAACAATAAAACAATCATTCTAGAAGAGACTGTATAACAGCAGAAAATATCAGATATCAGTGGCCTCAGATTAACAATACCTGCATTGACAATGGTCTTCAGGACCTCAAATGTATCAAAAGATTCTTACTACAAAAGGAGTATGAATGTAGAGAAAATCAAGTCAGGGTCATCCAATAATAGCTGGGGAGAAAACTTAGAAAGTACTTTTTTATAAAGTCTACAGGAAAGTTTATCGACCATTACATTTCCTTTGGACAGAAAATCACTTTAGTCAACAATGTGCATCTGACAAGAGACTATAAAAACAATAAGGACTTCATAAAAAGTGATAGTTGGATTGCCAGCGTTCCCTCACCTGGTATTGATTGCGCAGGCTTCCAAAGCGTCTTGTCTGCTTTTGATTAGTTTGCCATCAATGAAAATGAACACGCCAGATTTGTCTTTTATTGTTTACAGGGGCTTTTGGAATCGATCGGAGCTACAGCTACAGTGCCAGCCTTGGAAAATATTACAGCAAAGGTAGTCCATCACTTCATTTTGACCCTTTTTTCTCTCCTATTACCTACCACTGAGAAGTAGGAATACTAAAACTAGAACGTGGTAAACAAAACGCCTGCTTAAAATCAGCATGTTAGCATGCAGATGTTAGCATTTAACTCAAAGTACTGCTGCACCCAAGTAAAGCCCAGGGCGACTAGCATGGCTGAAGATTTTTGTTTTTCACTTTTGTTGAAAAACAACCTTTGAAAATAATGCACCATGTATAAAAATGTTACAAACATTCAAATTTCATAAAAATGATTTAGATTATTCATGGCATCATTTATTTAAACCACCTCAAGAATTCAAAACCTATGGTGGCCGAGAAAAGCCACGCAAATGCAAACGTCGCAACCATAGACTGTATAAGACATGGACGTGGCACCCGTGACGTCACCCATTGGTTTCGAGGAGTCGGTTTTGGGACCAAACCCTGGGCATTTGAGCTGCGCCATCTTGGATTTCAGTGGGAGTGTACTTTCCAGGCGGTTACCTTATACAGTCTATGGCGGTTACTCTACGGGTCAGCCGGCCCAGAACCCGCCCATTTAGCTCGGAGAAATATTTAATATTTACCAGCTTTCACCGCTGCCTCCATCCACTATCCACTTACAGTTACAGCAGCACAAAAACAACAGCAGCCGCGTACTGACGGCGACCATAAATCGGCAATTAAGTCATAAGCCAGCTACACAATATGCTAATACATGCTAATTAGTGCAAACATCCAGGTAAAATAGTGAGAAATTTACTTACCGAAAAAACTGCAACACAGACTCCTTCGACGGTCGGTTAGTACAGTCTACACTACAACAAGCCATATTGTCACAAAAACCTATCCGAACATTGGCAAAAAAACACGGACACTGCAGCCCCTGGAATTAGCCGGAGGCCTCTGGATGTAGCCGCCTAGCCCAGCCGATGATTTAGCAAAGAGCTAACTGCCAGTGCCTGTCTATGCCCCCCCCCCCCCCACCCAGTGTTCACGGAGGTGGAAACTGCCAATAGAGACCAAAAACAAACAATGTACCAGGCTGTACATGTGTTTTTTAGGCTGTAATGTTGGCTATTTTAACATGGGGGTCAATGGAGAATTGCTCACTTCTGGAGCCAGCCCCCAGGAACCGCAACTTTTTGAACACGGAAGTGATCCTCACTGCTGAAACCTACAACTCCCCCCTTGGCCATAACAACTGCAAAAGCGTCACAACGAGTACTAGAGAACTAGAATTACAGTTTAACCTTGAACCTGCGGCTCATAACGTGTCCCTTTGCATGTTGTGTTGTGACAGAGCTGAAGGACACGGTGGCGGTGAGCAGCAGCTCTCTGAACAGCGAGAATCCTTACGCTACCATCAAAGACCTGCCAGGTCTGCCCTTCTGCCCCCCGGAGAGCAGCTACATGGAGATGAAGTCGGCCGTACCCAGAGAGCGAGCGTACACCGAGATCAGCCCTCCGCCGTTCAACACGGCCACCTTACACAGAGGTGAAAAAAAGTTTAGACCTCTATAATGACGACTGAAAAAAAGGTTATTCAAGATAATCAATATTACAAGAAAAAGATCAAGTAGTTGGTCACATGGCACTGACAGCACAGTTTTTACTGTGAACTAATCTAATCAAGATACCAGCACTTTTATTTTTTCGCCTCAGTAAAGACTCATTCTTGGAATTTATCCTCTGATTTTCTTGATTAATCATTTGGTTTATAAAAAGTCAGTTTCATGAAGCCCAAAATGACGCCATTAAATGTTTTGTTTTGTCCGAACTGTCAGGGCGGTCAGGTGTTTCCTTTTAACAGCAAAAATTCACCATCTTTCCTCCTTTAATCAAAGGCAGCCTATGCACACACACACGTCTGACACACACAAGACTTACAAGAAGAGTTCACTTCAAAATAAAAACTCTTTTAGAGTCCTGATCAGTCAAACTTGAGAACCAGATTTGTGCTTGTGGCCTGTCTGACAGATGGGGAGGATGGGCCTCCTCAAGGCACAGCCTGATGAGCGAACAACTGTTTACATGGAAGTGAAAAAAAGACACTGTGTTGAGCTGACAGTTCGTACATCTTTATAAAAGTGGTTTTGTGTGAGAAGTAGGGCCTTTGCTTTACAGTGTATAAGTGTATATTGTAACAGAGGTTGTCCTGTTAGATAATTGTACAATTGACTAGGAAAACCACAAGTCAAGTGTAAGACCAAGGCCAGTGCAGTTTGAGTAAAAATCAAATAGCAGGAAAATAAAAGGTGTCATTAATAAATATACAGTTGACAGTTATGATTTAATTGTATTGCTGGGGAGAAAATAATCATAGATGGACCAGTTGTGGAAACATAAAAACAACTTTGATCATTTTAGACAGGAAACATTCATGTCAGCATATTGCCTAGACCAAAACCAAAACATCAAAAAAGCGATGAGTAGTAATTTGATAAAGTGGAACATGTATGTACTGTATGTCTTTAGAACTCTATAAAGCTGGGTCCTGCTGTCTTGTGATCAGCATGTTGCTCATCTTTTCCCCTCAGAACGTCAGAGCTCCCTCGGTCACGCCCCGCATGAGGACCCGCAGAGCCACTACGACCTCCCTGTGAACAGCCACATCCCGGGACACTATGACCTGCCACCAGTCCGCCGCCCCCCATCCCCTTCCCCGAGGAGAACACCTCAGTGACACTCAAAGCAGCACAGCAAGTTTCCCTCCTCCTCACTTTGGGGATGATTTCTGGCCTGTGCTTGCAAAGAAAGAGCAAACTTAACGCTCTTCTCTGACAATCAGAGCTGTAGACCACCCACAGAGCTGCAGCGAGGCCCCTGTCCCACTGAGGAACTATTGTTTACTGTGGATGGCCCCCTTTCAACTCAATACTGCCCTTCTGTGGGCTAAAGAGGTACTCGCTTCACCGTGACAGACTTGTCATCCAGAATGGGGAGCCAGCAGGCTGTGGTGAGGAAGGCTGGACTGTGGCGACGCCATTGGGGCTTGAGCTGCATTCACCTCCCATGGGAAAAAATACACCAAAAGATTTTGAATGGTTAAAAGCAGAAACATGGGAATGTTTATGTGTTTGAACTCATCTAAACATGCTGTAATTGAAGTTTTCCACTCATTTTGCTTTCTACTGATCAGGCCCCTTTCATCAGAAATCAAATTTTCTCCTGTCTTTGTCATTAGAGATGACAAATGTTGTTTGACTTTTAAGTTTTTATTTTGTTTTTTTGTTAAATTTAAGTTTACTGAATCTACAAAATTCTAACGTTTATAACAGGCAGCTTTGGATGAACTCATCACAGCTGGACTTTGTTTTGATCTGCTCCTCGTAAAACCCTGTTAACCTCAAAAAAGAAAAGGACTTGGTCCCTTTTAAAGACGTCTTATGATGCATGAGTTCATGACTTACACCAAACTGAAGATCAAACTGAAAAATCCTGCCAGTGTTTGAGTCTTGTCACAGACTAGTAACCAAAATCTTTATGGCTGATATCCAGGAGTCTGGAGGAATCTAGAGAAGCCTCCTTTACCAAAGCACATTTATTTACAAACCCAAAGCCAAGATGAACAGCATTTTTTTCAATTATCCATATCACAGTTTTTTTTTTTTTTGGGGGGGGTTCCCAAATGTGGCATTTAGAGACACAAGTATACATGTGTGGCTCACTCATTGCTGCTGTCAGATGAAAACTTTGTAAATATAGAAATGTATTTTTAGCCTCACAGTAATGTAGAACAACAGCCCTATTTTAAGGTGAACATGTTGTTAAGGGGTTTGTGTGTCTAAAGATCATGTACATTAATAGATACCAAAAGGTCTGTGAGCACAGACACTGTTTATAATAAACCATCTTCAATCTGCAAAGTACATGCCAGGTCAAAGCAGCATAATGAATGTTAATACAGAGTTCTACAGCAGCATCAATACTATGAGCACCACAAATGAAATTCTATTCACCTGGAAACCTGTGTAAAAACTCATACAAAATAAAACCAAAACTATCTGAATGACTAGATACTGCTAAACATGAAAAATATATTTTTGTAACATGACTGAATTGACTGTTTAATCAGCCAATTAGTTATTTTACCAAAACTGAATGTAAAACAGTAAATCATTTTTATTAGCTTCAAAATGTTTTAAAACATTCTGGGGAAGAAATCAGCAGGCCTGTTTGTATGTTTGTCACCATCTCTAAATTCTTTTTTGACAACCAATCTGTTGTGTTGCCTCTAAGTTATTTTAGAAATGATGATGAATTGTTTTTGTTTTCTTTCTTCTGTCAATAGTGAACCAAAGGTTCATTATCCTGCCACTTACATAACAGGATCCCTGTGTATCAGCAAGAATGTACATTGTGCTTTAAACGCTACAGCTTTGGGTAGAGCTTCAGTTTTTTTTTTTTGTTTTTTTTTTTTAAAACAACATATGACCATATATTTTTGAATGTAACCATGGGAACGTGTATATAATGTAAATAAAAATGGCTGCACTTTTGATCAGTGCTTTTGAATGACAGTGTACTAAATCAAGGAAATAATCACAGCAACCAAACACTGAAAAAAAAAGGGTTTTACTCAGCATTATTTGTTAGAAAAAAAAAGACATTCATTACATCAACTGAATGTAATGTCCATAATGTTAATAGCATCATTGTGATAGATATGACACAAATCCCACTTCAAGCTAATCACAACTTTGGCATTAAAGACTTGCAACAACAAATCCCTTTTGGTAACATTTTAAATCCTCAAGTCCTTCAAAGTGTTTTAGTCACATACAACACATCTGTGGTTTGAATCTGCGTTTCTAAGTGTCCTGGATTGTCATGAACGTGAACTAACATTGCATATAAATGTTAAAGAGTTATTAATGTTTTTCTGTCAAACAGGCCTCTGAAGAACACTGAAGGGATCACTGAATTAATAGTTGTGCACACAGTACACAAATACATCCACTAATCATGTCTCGTAACATGTACATTTACATGTACATATGAGATAAATACTATGTCTGTGTCAACTGTAAATCTGTGTCAAAGAGGCCAAATACTTAACATCAACATCAGCTCTCTAACGATTGTCATGGACCTTTTAAGGCACTTTGGGGATCATACTGTCAAAATAAGACATCTAATTAAAGCAAAAAAAAAAAAAAAATCTAATACGGCAGAGATACCATCGAGCAAGTAAAACAAAAAATACCAAAAACAGCAATCAAGTATTTTCCATAAACGCTTTGATATGCTTTTCTCTGGAGTATAAATGACTTAAGCTGCCAGACTACAGTATAAATCTACCTGCTGTGCATAATTGGCAAGGCCCTCAATAAAAGCAGTAAAGCCAAAGTCACAAAGTCTACAGACCCACAGTCTTACTAAGATCCCAAAATCATGCCTGGGGATTTACAAAGCCAGTAAGCTTAGAGGAAAAGGAAAAGAAAAAAAAAAAAAAACGCCCTTATGACCAGTTTTAGGAGCCACACAAATCAGAGGACAGCTGACAGTCACAAGACTGCATTACGAGGCATGTGAGCAAAGAACAGTGATTGTTGACGCCTTTTTTTCCTGTTCTCTGAAGGCACATTTGTATTTTTAATCTGTGAAAAAAACCAAAGCTTGTTAAAATGTTTCCAAAAACTACTGTTGCACGCTCTAAAAAGCAGCATTGATCTGATTTGGTTTAATAGGCTAAGAATTCTCATAAATATATACTGTATATATGGCACCAAATTTGTCAGTAAAGAAGTGTAGTTCCTACTCCTGAAATTTCCCCAGGTAGACAGCAAACTCTACACTTTTCTGTCATCATGACAAAACACCTCTGAACTTACTTAAAGATAAGGCAACACATTTAAATGTACATCTAGCCGAGACACTCTTGAACCTCATTTAAGCAGGTACATTCAACTTATCCAGCAAACAGTAATTCCATTCCACACTTTCAAAAGTATAACCAAATACATTTCTCTGGGGCCAAGCTGTGAGTTGAAGAAAAAAAATATATTCATCTTTTATATTCAATTCAAAATATTCAACAATTATTTTCTCTGTGTGCACCACAGCTGCCCAACCATGAGATCTAAATCCACATGGAAAATGTACTACAACATGTTTGTTTAAGGCTAAGGTGGATAAAAACAACCACATCCTGCTGTACACCCTGAGTTAACAGTACTTTGGCTTTTTTTGGACAATTTTCAAGAAAAAGCTTTGTTAGTTTATTTTCTCTGTATAATATAAAGATAGCACAATATGGTTTCAAAAAACAAGGCAAATAAATTTCTATTGTAAACATAACCAGCATCTTTAAATAAAGATTTTCTCTGTTTGATGGGAGATAAACATGATTACCAAACCCCACAGGACTCATTTTCCTGTTGTCTGTATGGCTGTATTCCTGACAGGGTTCACTAGCTGTGCGTGTTGAGTGTTGACAGCCTGGCCATTAAATGTGAAACCCCAGCTTGGATCGAAGCACAAGCACTGGTCAATGGAGCTCTGTGTGTGTATAACTGTGAGTGTGCAAGCAGAGCAGAATACAGTACAAGCATTAGCACGGAACACATGCAATAATGTAACTTGAATACACAAACTCAAAAGCTGAATATGAAAATCCTGTGCCCTTTGCCAAAACCTTTAAGCAAATCTAACCTGCAGATTAATCTGAATACAAAATAAGACCATATAAAAAAATAAAGACAAATGTCTCAATGGTAGAAAATGATTCTCCTATGTGGGCTACAGGAGGTGGTGGGTTCAGGTAAGGTGCTGTTACATGATGGAGCAGTTCTCCGGCTTCACGCGACCCTGAAGGAGAAAGGAATAAAATGTAGAGTTAAACATGGAGAAACTTAGAAAACTGAACAGGATATTAACACACCACACCAAATCAAGCAGCAAGATCCAGCCATAGGTCAAATCTGTCAAGCTAAAAAACTTTTAAAACTTTTTCCCAGTAAACCACAGTGAAATATGCTGCAATCACAGGAAAAGTGCAATGAATTGCTTTTATACTGGTCTGATTGTGTAATACTGAAAAATCTACTGCGTTTTATTTTTTTGTTGGTAACTAAATAGCTGTTTTTGTTTTGCCAGGTTTTGTCATGAATACAGGTGAGTTTGTTTTCCTCAGCTGAACAACAATGTAAGTTAAAAAGTAATTAATTTCCATTTAATATCATGATAATCTCCTGAAAAGTTTCCTAAAAATAATGATGTAATTTAGTACTAAATATAGAAAAAAGTCTAGAGACAGTTTTCTATTGGTATGCTGTGAGATTCCTCTGTTACCTTTACACTATTTAAGCCACTTTAAGCAATTTAAAGGTTCCCCATAGATTCCTGCCACTCTATGGGAAGTGTTCCTACACACAGACATGGACGAAACACGATTCCAAGTGTCTCAAACACTATTCAATTGTTTTCTTTAAGGACAGAGAAAGTATCTGCATTCTTAGATTTCACGATTTGTGCTTAAATTAACTGAAGATGTCTTTTGCCAAAACTCTGCTTCAAATCCTTCTATGCTTTCTGTTCTTCAAAGATTCTAGAGATTTATTGGTGCTATAACTATTATAATCAGTAAATAAAAAAGTATAAAAATATTTTTTATGCAATACAATACAAAGCCATTTTTGCCTTTTGCACTTGTTGTAACACAATGACGTAATTGTACAGTACCTGTCTGGGCTCATTGGTGCCCATGAAGAAGGAATGTCCCACGAGGCCTTCAGGTAGACCCCCGCTGCTGCAAACACCTGAGCCGCGCTCCGACGGCTGCCCGCAGGAGTCGCAGATCACTGTGCGGCTCCGCAGGTTGTACTCGTTATCTGCACCGCTCGTGCTGTGAGCTCCCTGCAGGGGGAGACACACAACAAGGTGAGTTACTTAACACTGCTGCTCCACTGGGAGATGCGGCAGTCGCAGTGAGCTGAGAGTCTTGTTGTTCCTGATGCATGATGTATGAGGTTTTCAGATTTACTGGATTATTTAGGAGTCACCGAAACAGAAGAGGAATTTACCATGTCATCATCTTCATCATCGTGGAATAGAGTGCGAGTCACTTTCCTCATGGCCATTTCCTGGTGGTGAATCGAGTAACAGCATGTTAAGTTATTGCAGTTAAAGGAACAGAAATGTGTAATAAAGGAAAGTGAAGTCAGACCTCTCCATTGGCACTGATAAGGATGGTCTGCAGGAGGTCACCGGTGCCCCAGGAGTTCTGGGTCTTCCACAGAAGGTCAGTGGGAGGGTTGTGGGTTCCACCACCAGATGCAGCCCAGATCTGAAAAGGTCAAAGGTCTCAGAGTTTGCAAGAGTTCATGCACGTGACTATTAATTGTTGAGCTGCTACTAACATGCACAAAAAAAGAGAAAGAAACAAATGACTAAAGACTTAAAGTTGCCCTGTGGACTTTTATTTATGGAGTTTATCTTAAGTGGTTCCCACCAATTTCCTTCAACATTTGCAAAAGTAATTTTTTTTGAGCATTGTTTGCATCAGTGGCACAAATGTGGCTTGCGTTACATTTATGTGCAAAACAGGGACACGCTCCTCAAAACAAAGCTTCATAGCACTAGTAGTGGTTAACAAATTCACACATTACATCTAAGAAAAGGCAGAGGTTAAATTTAAAATGGAAACATCAACAAACAACTTGAGTAACTTACAGTCACAGTTCCTCCAGCCTTCAGGGTGAACTTAGGCGGAAACTTGTAGACGATGGGGCTGGAGTTCCCAACTTGTCTCTTTACCTGCCAGTTGCCCAGTGGTTGATCCTACATGAGAGACAAGGGAACAGAACATTTAACCCACAGTAACTGTCTGTGTTGATATGTCACCATATTTCACCTTTGTCAGTGCAGTTTCAGTGCTGAGAAATGGCCTTAAACCAGGTTAAAGGGGTTTGAAAAACCAGCTGATGGACTCAGTTACCTCATCGGCCTTGTTGCTGAGACGGATGTATTTGCCCTCCAGGTCTACCTCTTCTACAGTGATGCGGCCGCTGGCTGAGGCATGTTGACTAATGCGAGTCTTGGTCACAGTGCCCCCCACCATGCTGGAGGTCTCGCTGTCGTTGTCATTGAGGCGGCGCTTCTTGGTGCTGGCCGTGCCGGAGGAGTTGCGGCTGCTAGAGGCGGTGGTTGAGGAGTGGAGAAGGCGGCTGGTGTGGCCGTGGCCTGAGCCTGAGGTCCGTGTGACTGTGACCTTGGTGGGTGGAGGGCTGGGTGACAGACGCAGCCTGGGGAGGGACGGAGGAGGCGGAGGAGGTTTAGATGACAGATACAGACAAAGGGAGTCAGAGTAGCATCCAGATACAGTCTCACACTGAAAACCAACAAATTCTGTTGCTATTTTACATTTCCTCCTTGCTGCTCTGGCACTCTTACCAACCTGCCCCAGTGACTGGAAAAGCCCCAAACGAGGGCTGGTTTAGGAAAACCTGCCTTTGAAGTTAATGCAGCAGTTCTATAGGATAATCTGCATTGACTTGTTAGTGATCGCTCTCTTCCTACGACAGCTTGTAGACTTCAAGGCGTCTCAGTGTGGCAATGTTTAACAATTATCTGCCTGCTGATTAACAACAGTCTCACCTCTCCTCCTCTCCCTCCAGCAGCTTCCTGTAAGCGTTAATCTCCATGTCCAGGGCCAGTTTGATGTCCAGCAGCTCCTGGTAGTCGTCCAGCTGCTGCTGCATTCGTGCTCGGATCTCGGCCATCTCCCGCTCTTTATCCTCCAGCCGCCGCCTCATCAGGTCCCGTTCCCGCGCCAGAGCCTCCTCCAGCTCCCGCACCTTGGCCTCACTTGCTGTCAGCTGATGTGGAGAGAACATGCATTCAAACACACACACACAAGCACTGGTCAATTAAGCCAGTCTGTTAGAGTACAAACACAAGTTGATGAGCGAGTTGAAGCTTAATGCTGCATTGATCAATGGTGCTTAGAACAGTGTTTTGGAGCATTTATGTCAATATTAGTCAGCCACACAGCAGAGTGGTGAGTACAACCATAACAAACCACTGACAGACAGTGTCACTGTGTGTGTGTGTGTGTGTGTGTGTGTGTGTGTGTACCTGTTTCTGCAGCTGGCTGAGCTGGCCTGACATGCCCTCTAGTCGAACACGGGTCTGCTGAAGCTCTTCATGGGCAGCTCCCACCAAGTGGCTGTTCCTGTCAGCTGACTGACGGGCGTTCTCCAGCTGACAGAACGAGAGATGTTACAGTCAGCAGTGGTTTACTGCCACTGCATTACCTGCAGGAAGCTGTGCTGTTTCACAGTCTTTGGCTTGTTGCTTCTTATGGTAACAAATTCAGAAACAGTAATTCTCGAAACTGTTCTCCTCAACGTTTTAGCTTTGGTTTCATGTAAAAATGCATTCAAATGACAAAAAGTGCTTTTGTGTTTATGGACATTCTTTATTAAGACTCCCACAAGACAGTGGCTACACCTGTTAGATGAATTTCCCTCTTGTATGTAGATGAAGGGCAAGAGACAAGCTATAGATGGAATTTTATACACAGATAAACTGAGACACTGATTGAGTAATAAAGGTGCAAATCAACATTGTGCATTATCTTAATTCTGGAATATTTATTATCAAAACAGCCACAAAAAAAGCTTAAGAGTAAGAGTCTCAGCTTCGACTCTAGGTGGCGACAGAGCTGTGTTTCCTACGGCATTCAGAGGTACCTTAGAGTGGTAGGTCTTCTCCAGCTCCTCCTTGTAGAGGAGGACCTGAGCCTCGTGCTGGGCTCTCAGTTCGGAGAGGGCCTCGGCCAGCTTGCTCTCAAACTCCTGCTGGCGTCCGCTGTCAATCTCGACCATCCGAGATTCATACCGACGCTTGGACTCACGTAGCTCCTACGGACACCAGCAGAGAGAGGAAGACTAACATGAGATGCTGGAAAAACACATTTAACACAGTGATGCTGCCAGTCAAAAGTCTTATTTGGAAATGTGTTGATTAGAAGATGAGGTTTTATTACTTTATTAAACTACAAAAAGACTCATTTGTATTGATGTTTGGTTTATTTTCTTTCAGGCACTATAAACAAATTAAAAGACTCCACCTGTAGAACCCTGCTATGGTCAATGAACTTAATTGCATTGATTGGTCAGTTGCTGTGCAGTAATTACTTGTTTAGAGGTACAGAGCTCCAGGAGATAAATCTACTGCTCTAGTGACTTTTAAGATACTCCTAATCATTATGTAAAAAACAAAAACAAAAAAAAAACAGCCTTGGTCCAGATGTCTGGGACATGACCAAAAATACAAAATTGTGAATTAATCATGGCAAGAACTGAAATATCAGAATTTTCACACATGTCAAATTTGTAAATGATGCTACTTGTGCTGTCTTTTTTTTTCATTTTTTTAGGTGAAAATGAAAGATAAATTGAAAGGTGAGAAGCAAAAAAAAAAAGAAAAAGCCTTTGCGAGACAGAGCTGAAGGGGGGAATGCAAAACAAACAAGTAGGTGGTTGGAAATGAATCAATATCCTGTGGAAAAGATGAAAAGTAGGACAGATGATTTAGACAGCTGAACAAAAATAGAAGGGTTAAGGTGACGAGTAGGAACCTCGTTGTAGATGTTCTTCTGGAACTCCAGCTCCTCCTTCAGGGTCTGCAGTCGGTTCTCAGCGTCCACTCTCCTCAACATCTCATCCTGCAGCTGCCTCTTGGCATCAGCTAAGTTGCCGTCCAACTGGGAGGAAGGGGGAGGAAGGAGAAAGAGAAGAAGAGGAGAGTGATGAGATGAGAGAAATGTACTTTCATGAAGGCCTGTGAGCGCAAACAATCTAACACAGCTCAAGGTGCAGCACTGCTTGAGCTGTAAACTAGAAGAGAAAACCTGTAGTTTCTAAAAGTGACCAGTAGGTGGAGGAAGGCTACAGCTGTGTCTGCATCAGCTCTGTGGAACAATTCATTGATAAAACAAACAGCAGAGAGTGCAACGTTGTCCGCCTCACCACATTGTCCTCATTCATGATCAACTGCTGGCAGGGTTTACATAAAGTTACTCCTTTCACTGAGGTAGTTCTGCACTTCTGAGGATTTTAACTTTTTCCCCCCGTTACAATCAGTGCAAGTCTTTAGAAGGTAACAGATTGTTGATGTAAACGGGGCCAGAAAAGGGCCAGAATGTTTTCTGTTGGATGTTGTGTCATGGGTAAGACGTCCTCCACAAGCTGAAATTATCCTGATTTGAGTGGAGGTGCTCGCTGTGACACAACATTATAAATAAACATGACAGGGCTTTTGAATGGGTTTCTACCTGCTCTCAGCCTTGAAACATGCTCTTCCTTCCTACAAAGACTTGAGCTGTTTCCTACCTTGGCCAGCTGGGCCTTGAGGTCCTTCACCTCAGCCTCCAGGGCCCGCTTCTCTCCCAAGGCAGTGCTGAGGGAAGCATCTTTAGAGTTCAGCAGGGCCTCAAGGTCCCTCAGTCTGGCCAGAGCTGCCTCAAGGTCAGACTCCTTCTTATTGTTCCTGTGAAGAGATGTGACAGGTAACATGTGGACGTTAGTTTGCTGGTTCTTTGATGCTGTATGTGTCATCATCACCCTCTGCTGTATTCAGGCTGGTGAATTTCAAACAAAAACTATTTTGTTTTTGACTCACGTCTGTGGGAAAAAGTTATTTGGTCTGTTTGGAGCTGTGTAATCTATCCTGTGGATTTAAAAACTCATATACCCAAATTTAGCATTAAATAAATTAACGCTGAGTGGCATTTAACCTAAATTGACCTCTTATCCTATTTTGATTATATTTTAATTTTCATACTGTTTTTAAAATGTTGTTCTAATACATTTCCTAGCCTTTGTAAAGAACTTTCAATTGCCTCTGTGTTTGAAAGCTGCTGTACAAACAACATTTCCTTGACTTTCCTATGTAACATTGTTTCTTCATGCGATTAATGCACTAAAAGTAGTTTTCTGTGAGAGGTTTACATAACATTTTCTATTCTCTACACCCAGTTAACATTTCTCTGGTAATTTTGAGTCATAATTTACTTTTAGCTCTCATTAAAGTTGCGCTGGTACTTGATAAGCAGGGCACAACTGTGCTGCAGTGACAGAGGCTGTGGACGACAGAAACTGCCATTGTACAGTATATTGAGTGCAGCAGTTGTCCACTGTGGATGTGAACTGAACTCAGGCCAACACATCAGTGTACTGTTACTGTCCCTCTGTAAAGAACAGGAGCCTATTAAGCTCGATCTCAAGGGAACCTGTGTTGAATTAAGAGAATTCACGTTTGTTGAGCATGTGCTTGTGCGTGTGTGCCCCGCCTCCCCTATAACGTCTCTACAGGAACCAATTTAGAGTACTGGTTAGAAGAAAAAAACTTGGATACAGCCATGGAAAAACAATACTTTCCCAGCAGAAGATGAAGGGAGAGGAGGGGAGAGAGAGAGAGAGAGGTTGTTAGCAGTATAGGTGGTTCATGCAGAGCCAAGGAGGAAATGGGCTCCCTGTTATTCTTTTTGGCCCTGTGGGCTAGTCTTCATTGTCACTAATAATGGCCATCTGCTGGGGGAGATGGCTTCCAGGCTGCTCACACAGACCTCACAGTCCTCCGGTCAATGCCAGCCCGGTGTTAGGACAGCCAGTGTACGGACAAGCAGGCAGAGTGAGCCACAGATGCTTTAACTGTGGCACAAACACAATCACAGCGAGATAAAGTTACTCCACAGCAGAACTACGGTTCTTAGCAAACATCGAGTCCATGCACAAGCCACTACCTCAGAAGTGAAACTGTAATTTATTGGTTTATGATACAGCAATCAATATTTATTACAGCATTAAATAAACACCAATACGGCTTTTGAAGAGCATGAGAATGCAATTCTGCTTCCTGAGAAGAACAGGGACAAAGAGACAAGACAAAGATAACTACAGAACTACACTATGGCTTCATGCCTCAGCAGTAGACAAAAAATTTTTTTTTTAACAAGCTTCTTACGTCCAGAAAAATTAAAAAAACCTCTAAGATAAAATAAAACATCTATGATTCTTTACATATGTTTAAAGAACCTGACTGGGTAATTATATTAAAGCCCCCCGTGTTGATTGCTGTACTCAGCTCTAAGTGTTGACAGCAAAAAAAAATACAACACGAACAAGAAAATGTTCTCCAAGTGTTACAGTGGATTATATAAAAGGCCAGTTTGTTAAGAATACCTTGCTAAAAAAAAAAGATAAATTAAAAAACAACAATAAATTAAACTTTAAACTGACAGTTAAGAGTATATATTCTCTTAAAATGCAACAATTACCTTTTCCAGAGCCCTTAACTGAATTTAAGTGTCCTGATGTTGGGACCAGATGTTCTTCTTCTTTTTTTTTTTTTTTTTTTTTTTTTTTTGCAGCAATGCACAAATTCATATTTATAAACTTCACTAGCAGCACTGTCCAAATACTGTCAACCTCTACAACTCAGCATCTTGTTATAAAAGTCTTGCTTAAGGGCAGAATGTTTTACTCCATACTCTAATTCTAGTCAACTTTTTCTGTCGCAATATTTTCAACTCATAAAGAGAGACAAGAATGCGACTCTTTATGACCCAGGTGTACAATATGCACAGAGAAAAACATGAGCGTCTCAGAAACACATGTATACACATGCAAGCATGCACATACACAGACACTATTAACACTTAAAAACATTCTCTAAATTCTTGAACCTACAAAGAGTGGAGCCTACAGTAACACAGTTGCCCCCAGATGAACATGTCAGCCATCAATCAGCGTGAAGGCGCCTACTATACAGGCAGATTAGTAACTGGGGTAAAATGAGACATGGTTATAGCTGTAAACTGTTTTAATGACTATTATCTTGTTGTGACTATAACAGGATAATATAGTTTAACCACCTCTGGTTGGACCATGCTCCCTGAGGCTTGTATAGCTCTCTAGGTGTGATAAAAACTCATTTTCCAAGGCTGCTGTTGTTATTGTGGAACATTTTAAATTCACCACAGTACTGCTCATTAACATATTATGGACTTAAATAATAAAGCCAAATTGACTCAAACAGGCCTGTTTAATGAGAAAGAGACACAGAGAGATGTGTTTTCTTTTTTATTAAACTGGCTTGTGGAGTGTGAATGCATTAGGGATGTGTGCACACACGTTTTCACGTTCGTTTACAGCTGGAGATAAACATTACTTGAAACTATACAGCTCTTTGTCTACATGTTAATTTTTCTTTTTTTCAATGAAGCATTTTAACAGTCTGATTCTGCAGGCACATGAATGCTTGTGAGTGTGTGTGGGAGGCTGCTGTGACGTTCATTAGCGCTAATGGGCCCAGTGGATCAGCTCCAGGAGTGACTTAATGGACAGAAGTGGATTTTGTGTACTGACATCCTGCTTCACTGTTTGTATTCTCTTCATACACAAACATGATGGTAAGACAGAGGGAATACCTTATATTAGGACTGCATGCGGTGTAACAATCTGATGGGTTCTTTTAATAGAAACTTGTTGTATTAGTATGACTTCAGTACAAATGGCCCCGACGAGCAGATGCCCTAACTCTGCAACACAAGAGCCACTCAGCAAAAAAAAAAAACTGCTTAGTCTGCAGCTAGCAGCTCTATGTACTGTAGACATAGTGGGTGTTAAATAATCTAAATAAGCTAAATAATCAACATGATAACATGCTCGTAATGACAATGCTAACGTGTGGACGTTTAACAGGTTTAAAGTTGCTGATTATGTTTCTGTCGATACAGTAATCACTTAAAATTGATTCAGTTGAGCTGACACTGTGGTTCTGTTCTGTTCAGAGAATATTACAAAGTTACCTGACCTCTGACCTTACTGTAGAAAAGTGAACGGTACAGTTTTTTTAAATGTAGTTCTTAGTAGTATTACTTTTGTCATTAATAGTACTCAGAGCAACACTATTTAATTTTTTTATTTCATGAGTAACGCCTTTTGGCTTGTGCAGCACTTCCGGGGTATTGTACCAGAGCCACATTCAGTGTGAGGTGCTCTCAGGTTTTTGCTCACATACAGTGGTATTAGTAGCTTTGAACAAGTTTGTGAAAAATGCAGACAAGAGCAGCTGGACAGCCTGCAAACACTGCAACCACTGAGCTCAAATTTGGTCACAAATATGGAATTTGTTCTGTCTGAATACACCAAATTTGATTTAATTTGGGGTATAGTTCCAGACTTAGGTGGGTGTGATAAATTCACATAACAGGAAGAAACTTAGATATTTTCTAAATGTGGTGAGGAATTCTGATCCTTTGTCTCACTGCACTATCACAGCATTTTTGAGTTAACAGGTTGAGTCTTCAAAAGAAAAAAAAAAAATCTGTGACACATTAAAAGAAATGCATTTATTTTTCTAAAAGGAGCAAAAGCAGTTGGAAATAAATGGTCACCTAAAAGCACAACAGAAATGGAACAAGGGATTCTGGTTCAAATGGGATTGTTAAATGCCAGCATGTTTCTTTTATTAAGATAAATGGATCTAATACAGTTTTAAAGATGGATGTTGGGCAGATTTGAAGCCATAATTTAAAAAAATCCAGTAAGAAAAAAATATTTGCAGCTACTAGTTTAACCCCAGAGGCTCCTGGGTTGCAACATCCACACGCCTAGTCTGTTAACATATATCTATAAAAACAAATAAGCTGTTAACACACTAATAAATTAAACCAGCGATTTTTAAAATGATATGGTTGTGTTGTACTCTGACGAAAGAATCTATAAACAGAAATCAGTGGATAAATACAGTGCAAAAACAGCGCAATAATAATCTCAATGGGATTTTCAACCTGTGTAACATACACTGGTGTGATGGACTTGTCTCTACTGTTCCTTAACATGTTTTCTTTCCTACTGGCACCTCCTGGATGTTGGCTTGGTGTGTGGCAGCTGAAGACAATGGAAGGACATTGGAAAATCTAGATTAAGTGTATTTGTGTACTGAATATTTGTGTTGTATGTTTGTATGACATCAACTCAATGCGTTATGAAATGTCTACACCAGCACATACAGTATGTTTGTATGTATGTCCATGCACATATGTTCCCGTATACTATTTACATAATCGTGTGTAGGGTGTGTGTGAGTTTTGCGGCCATTTACATGGGACTACCTGTTTATATAATCCATTATGAATAGTGTAATTAGAAGGTTTCAGCATAAATATCCTCTGACTGTCTGTTTACATTCTGTTCCACTGAAGCATTGAGGTCTCTCAGCCTGCGCTCAGGACAAGTGTATGGACTCACATTTTTCAGAAATCACACAATACGATACACAGTCAGCATGAGAGCAGTCGAGGTACTGAATATGGCTCAGAGCCAACAGATGAGGAAAGACAAGCAGATTATTTTTGAGAAATTGCATAAATAAAGGAAAAAAAAATACCAGCCTGTTTCATCAAGAGAGGGGAAATCTGTTGCTAATAAAACAAGGCAGTAGAGTTGTCTCTAAGCTTGCAAACTGAGAGAGACATTTGTGCCAAAAGGGCAGTATTTTATATTCTGCACAGAAAGAGGAAATTAAAAACAGAAAAAGAAGAGTTATTTTGGCAAGCTTTATTCTTGTTTTTTTTTTGTGTAGACCACTTGTTTTATTTATCATGTTTTCTTTCCTCCCACACACAAATGTCTGCTCTCTTGAAAAAAAAAAAGAAATATATATATATATATATATATATATATAACTGAAAAATAAGGGTTTGTAACATCATTCCACCCTTTTCAGCTGCAATATCAAAGCTTTTTAAAGCATTTTGTTACAGAGCAAACAGAGTAAATGACACATTTTGAAGCACAGAGACAAAATGGGAGCAATTGGACAGAGACAGTGTGAGATGGGGGAGAGGAGGGCAGACTAGTGGGGGAGTGCGAAATGGAAATGTGAAAAGAAAGAGACAAAAAGAAAAAAAAAGAAAGAAGGAGAATAATAGAGATGAGAAATCTGAGGAGGAGGAGGAGGAATGTGTTGGCTCGGCTCCCAGCCTCAAGGATGACTCACAGCTATCTTTGTCCACCCCAGTAACGAGAAACAAACCCCGCCTCGTGGAGTGAAAGAGAGAAAAAAGCCCACTCCCCCCCTGTTTTGCTATGCCATTGCCACGGCAACCAAGGCCTTGTCATCAGGCCTACTAGTATGCCATTTCCACCGTGCTGTGGACGCAGTGGAATAAAGGTGTCGACTTTTCTGTGCATCTGAAGTCTGAGAGGGTGTGCTTTTTCTACCCTCCTGAAGGAGACTCTAACCCATAATTTCTTCGAGATATGACAGACGAATTACTGCAGCCACATAAGGCTAAAATAGGGCTTTATGAGACCTTGGCAAAACCGACACCAAGTAGTTGATCAGCGTCGGGAACTGAAACAAAGCCTACCAATTTGGAACATAAATTTAGCAATTTCAGAGCAGATGCACATTTAAATGTAGAAAGAGAATCGTGTATTTTTGTGTATAATTTTTAAGATTTAGCAACAGGACTATTTCTACATACTACTCTGGATTTCTAAAACAACTGCAGCAGGTTCCTTACCAGACTTTCAAACATAAAACATGAGGCCGTACAGCTTCATTTGTCTGACCTTTGCACTAATGGAGCTGCCAACTGTGTCTACCCGTTTTTCCTACTTTGCAAACCAAATGCATGCTCTCACTACTGAGGGTCAACAAGCTGTAGTCTAATAGGCTGTCCTGCACTGATCAGATTGCTCCTAATGATCTGAGGACATTATCTTGGCTGCTCTTGATCAGGTTTAAAAGGTTGGTTCTCCCCAGTAACAATAAAACACATTTCTTCCTTAAATCCAGAGCCATTTTATCTACGCTTACATGTGTGGTGTCCATAACATTGGAAAAACATTTTTACAAAAATTAATAGGAACATGTATTTCCAGCAGCAGCAGCCATTACTCTCGATAATTCACAGACCTCACTATCAACAATAATTCAGACAAACAATAACTCCTGATAGCATGCCCTCTGGTTTATCTACCTAAAGAAAAGGGAGAGTAGTTCTGGAAAGAGATTAATTGAGTTTAGTGGGGTGGTGGCAGAAATCTATATTTCACACCCCAGACAATTTATTTATTTATTTATTTAATTATTTATTTTTTGTTTGGGGGGGGGGGGGGACTGACCTTTTAAAAAAGCCTTTAATTATTCTCACTGATTCCACAAATAAAGTTGACTAACATGGTTCCTGTGTGTGGCAGTTGCATGGAAAAGCATAGTAGCTGCGAGGGACTGAGATACCTACATACACCTGGGAGCTGCCTACTACAGCTGCCGTCTTGTAGTGTTCACAACAGAGCAGCTCCCCTGCAGCATCATGGGGATCAGCGCTTTGCACATGGGCACATCTGGTGAAGTTGTGGAGGAACGGAGGGGGGTGTATCTCATTTATTTCACCCTGCCACTGTGTTTAAAATCACTGAGTCTGTAAGGAACTGCTACAGTGACTAACAATTCATCACCTCCTTCATTTTCTGTAGCACTATTCAAAGAATTCCTCTGACATAAGTGTTCATTGATCCACATGGTATGTTACTACATAAACACACAGACACACACCCATCTGGCAAGCATATGTGGGCACGTGTGGGTGGGGTTTCCCGATGACTCACTGCTAAAACACTGGGGAGAGGGAAAAAGGGGGGGGGGGTCTCCCAAATTCCCTATAGATTATCTAAAATGTTCCCTTCTCCAATTATAGCCCACCTTTCCTGTTTCCATCTCCACTACATTTAGTTTAGCCATTCACACAGCATCTTTATATGGAGACCACTGCAGGGAAAAGGTGACTAAGAGGAAGGCTGTTGAATAATGGGGTTTAAGTAAACAAACACAGAGGCCCAGAGGCAGAACTGGCACAAGGAAAATATTCCGGAGTACAGTGTGTGTTAATGGGCCAGAGCACTAAAACACCTAATGAACATTTCATTATCAGTCAATCTAGCAATTATCTTTTTAGTTTATCAATTCTTTACTCCGTGTAAAATAAAAATAATAGCAAAACATTTTGATGTGATGTGATAGCAAAAGACTTTCGGGGGTTCGGTGGATTGTCCTTAATTGGGATGGCATCTGGTTGAATCCTAACTCAGCTCTGGCAAATACACATAATTTAAAACCATAAAGTCTCTACCAGTAAAATTACTTTAAGATCCCAAGTGTTAGTGTAACAACAATTGCCTTTTTTTGAACAGGTGTGCAAACAAAACAGAGCAGTGAAAATCAAAATAAAAGAATGAAAAAAAATTCATGATCAGAAAAAAAAATTTAGTCTATTTTTTTTGTATCACTTAGACTAATAACAGCAGCAACCAAATTTTTCCAGGAATATAATTTAAAAAAACACAAATCCTCATATTTGACAAGCTGGAATGAGAGTGTTTCATGCTATTTCTTGATAAATGATTCAAATGATTAATTTTCTATCAAAATGGTTCATTCATTTACAGTTGATGGTCTAATCAATTAGTTAGACAAATCATTTCAGTGATAATTTGTGTAAATGTAAATGCAGCTTTGAACTACTTTAACCAGGAGTTAATAAGATGCATTCAGTCTAACGAAAAGTCTACAATAGAGTGTTGTACTAACTGCAAGCACAATAAATACATAAATAAATACCCTGTCTGTGTAGTAGATAAGATCTCACACACTCACAGATAAACAAAGATGTGTGAGGATTATCAAAACAGAATCTTGATATGGACGGTAAAACAGTGATGCAAAAGCCATTTCCAAATGTTTTGTGCAAGTCTCATAAAAATATGTAGTAAAAGAAACACAACAGACTGGAACATGGCCATTTCCTGTGTCTCTCCTGGGATGAAGAACACAATAACTAATTGTGTGTGTGTGTATGTGTATATCTGTGTGTGATAAATCACCAGAAACCTAGAACAACGCAGCCTTTGCCAGAGGCCACCCGTACACATCCACATGTGGCAGATGGGAATAGAGTTTTTAGTGTTTCCACTTTTAAAACAGAGCAAATGTCGACCGTGGCCGATGGCCGAGGTTTCACGGAGCGGGACTTCTGACGTGACAACCACAGGGGGAGGGGTAGACAGAGAGGACGGGCAATGTTCTCTCATGTCAAACTCATGGTTTTGTTTAAGCTGTCATCAAAACAAACTTTGTAATCTGAAAAGAATTATATGTACTCTCTTTGTCTCATTCATTCCTGCAAAAATCTGCATTCGTTACAATACTGTTCCTCAAACACAGTGTCAGTCAACAAGTAAAGAAAGACAACCATGTCCCACCCGCTGATAACTGTTAGAAAGTGTGAGTGTGTGTGTCCGTGTCTGTGTGTGCACGTGTGTCTACAGATACCAAAAGGCATATGAAACAGCCCTTGTTCTTCTCTGCATGATTAGTTGATGATTCATCAGGGAGTGCGTCAGACGCTGGCTGGTCTTTGTGTTAGTTTATAAGCTACTTTTCACTGGTACGGTATCAGATTATCTTTGATGATAAAGGGCCAAACCTGGGCACAAGGGTAGTCACTTCGCCCTTTCATTTTCCATTTTTACGTTGGTGTCAAATAAACAAGAGTACACATGAACGCAAGAGTTAAGATAAGGAGTCTCAGAGATAAATCGAGATAAGAACTGTCAGTGTTAATGGTTACTACGCACACTAAGAAATTCCTGTTAATCATCGTAAAAACTCTCAATCGGACCTGAGAAACATACATGTGTAAAATTCCAAGGGAACGACAATCCAGCATAAATCCTCTCTAATTATCTCCTGAATGCAACCTTGCTGAGCCTGCAGGCACCAAATCCAACTTTTCATCCTTTCAGAACGGCTTCAACTGCATTGGGGGGTATTTCAGCCTTTATTGTCAGTGCAGGAAGAAGACTTCTGCCAATAAGAAGTGATGCGCTGCATGTCACATTACTTGTACTTCTTAAGGTGGTAATTAACATTATTCTGATTGCAACTGCGTCTCGGTTTATATCCCGAAGTTTTATTCTCATTTAGATTAACAAGAAAACTCCCTGGTGTATCTCCACCCTCACTTATGCTCCATGCAGTAACAACAGATTGTGTTCCAACCTCCTCTCCAAGGAGACACAGTGCTCTTTCCAGCAGAGTTACAGTAAAAGCTCTAAAAAACTGAGAGTTCTGCTAAAGTTTAGCTTTAAGCTAAACAAAATTCATATGAAGCTTATGGGACCGTGATGAGTTCTGCTCAGCATTCTTTAACTTGTGTTACCCTATGAAAAAAAAAAAAGAAAAAAGGATTTGATGCTTGGAGTATCACCAAGTTGTGGTTGCGGGAGCGGGCCTCACGATTGGGTGCTCTCACGCGAAGCCAGAACGGACTGGCATGGACTGGCACTGGTGAGGACACAGCAGATCAAACAGAGAAAGAAATCTGTTCAGACGCAACACATCCAAAGCAAAAGCTATTTTTTTTCGTCAGGACATTTGTGTCAGGTGAGTTGTAAGACACTGAAAAGGATGCTGCACTGACTCTCCCAAGCTTTCCTGTGATTGTATAAATTCTGGCACGCTGTGTACTGTTCTCTGAAGCAAACCCCACCCATCTGGCAACAAGTTTTAAAAAAACACAAACAAAAAAAACATGCAAACTATTGTCCAAATTCTTGCTGAGCCTGAAGAGTGTGTGTCTGTGTGTGTGGGCATGTGTGTGTGTAGAAAAAGAAACTATAATTTCAGTGCAAATCAAACACATTTCTACAACAGTAAAGTGGCAGAGTATTAAAAAAAAGGTGATAAAGGGAGGCTAATAAGCATCTCCAATCATTTTACTAAAGTCCAACAAAAGACCACAGTACTGTAACTGACAAGGAATCACATCAAGATGTAAAAACTTGGCTCCTAATCATGTTTCTGCAGAGCTAATAAACAAGAGCAAAAGTTAACGCAGAACATCTGAGACGTCTCAGATTGACTGAAAGTTGAAAGAGCTCCCTTACAAACTCAGTGCCCTGTTTAGATTATACAGCAGAACTGCCCCAAACATCCTATTCAGATCTTTTTTTTTCCCCCCAGATTAAATGAGCTTTTTGCAGCTCTGGAAACGGAACAACTGTTACATAACTAACCAGATGGGACAGGAACAGTTGAGGTTACAGTGCACCCACCTTGCCCAGTGCCCAATGGGAAGGCCCTGAAAGATCAAGTATGGGAGAGAGAGGGAGAGAGGGAGAGAGGGAGGGGGAGAGAGAGAGAGAGAGAGAAAGAGAGAGATAGAGAGAGAGAGACTCTGGGTCCCTCCATCTTAAAGTGATTTACCCTCCCCATGTGCAAGTGACTCATCAAGGGTTTGGCTGGCTCTGAAGGTTCTATGGAAACTAATTCTATAAACTCCACTCTAGCAAGCACACACACACACACACACACTCAGAGCAAAGCCTCCTGCCAAAACCTCTGCTCGGTACCAAGTTCTGGTCCGCTGAAGTCCAAGAAGACCAACTCTCTCATTACTCGCACACCAATAAAGCCAACACAGACGGCTCCATAGAGCAGCCATCCAGCACATTTACAGGCCTGCCACATCTGTTTTCCATTGCAAAGTATTCTGTTTGAGCCTCAGAGAACAAATAGTCACCAGAACAGACCAGGCAGCCAAACTCTCACCAGGCCTTGTAGCACCTAGTGGCATTATCCAGAGGCTGTCTGTCCTGAGACGGATGTATTTTAATTAGAAACTGTACTGTTACTCTAGTGCTTCAGTGAATAGGCCTTTGTGTATCCCTTTGTGTTTTGGTTTGTTGGTCAGACATAACTAATATGAGGACACAGTCTTTCACAGTCAGTTTTCTAACATTTTAAGGGTAAAATAATTTTAAAAAATTGGAGATTAATCAAAAATGAAAATACTGCAGTTACATGTAAATATGATAAAGCAGTGCAGAATTTTATTTAACTGGTCAACTGCAGCTACTGTCCCTGTAAATAACACTTAAAATTATTCATTATTCATCTTTTTTTTTTTAAGATAATACAAATATAATTCTTTTTCACTGCTCTCATATGCAAATCACTAAGGTGTGTAAGGATGCCTTCAGCGTTGTGACACTTAGAAAGAGCTGTGTGATCTAATTTATTTCACTGCTGGATGACACCCAAAATCACAGGCTCTTCTCTGAGCTCTTATCTGCCCTCGCATGACTCAATGTGACAGACAATTGTCTGCTGTCACATAATACAAGCTGAGATCATCGTAGGGGAACACAGGGTTCCCCCCCGGAGGCAGCCAGAAGAATAAAGGAGGATGTGATCAAACTGCATGAGAAAAGCTGTACAGCAGCATGATGAAATCTGCTGCCGCCGGTGGTGAATGGTGGTCTGTGGCCCGTCCTGGTCTCAGCCTTGCTGAGCTTGAATTTAGCCACTAAATGTTAATGTGCTGTGAAATATATCGAGCTTGTTTGTGTTTAATTTTGCCAAATTCAAATTTTGCCCCGCATTTACACCCCGGAAGGTGCTATTGACAACGAGAGAGACGTTTTTGACAAAGACATTTAGGCACGTTGTGACAGGAAAAGCCCAGGTGTAATTAATAACATTAATGGTGGTAGTTCCAGGCTCCTGGTATTGTGTGTGGCGGCTCATAGCATGACTTACTGCACACTCAGATGGAATGAAGCCATTGTTAATTTAATTGGTTCTACCTGTGCTGTTCCTGATATGGCAAATGTCTGCTTTTTTTCCCAATGGCTGCTGACACTGTGTTCTGGTGTTGCAGTCAATTATGAATGAAGTGGTCAGACTTTGAGCTTCCGTAAGTGTGTGTTAATATGGACTTGTGCACTCCAGAGACACCTGTCAAAGTGGATATTTTTGACTGTTAAACAATGATATACTGAGGATCACCGCAACCTGGCGAGCTCAATTTTTCATCCCTTTAGTTACACGCTGACCTAATAACAGCTCATTACGTTCATTAATTCTTTACAAGGTCTGCATAATCAGTCTTTTAGATGTTGGGAGGAAGATGCTGAGTCTTATGCCGGGATTCAGATTTTTTTTTTTATCTGAAGCTACTCAGGCATACTCAGATTTTATCTGCTGTATTTACTAATTTTTTACTACTCATTTCTTGTACCGCACAAAAATATAAATCGTTTCCTCAACGGACAGAAAATTAATCTGCAAACTATTTTGATAATTGATTGTCTCCTGTGTAATAATAACGGGGAAAAATATCAAATGTTCTCTGGTACCAGCTTCCAAAATGTGAAGATTTGCAGCTCGTCCTTTGCGATCATAAACTAAGTATCTTTGGGTTCTAAAGGATTGTTCACTATCGTCTGACATTTTATATTTTATAGACCAAGTCATTAAGCAAGAAAATATACTGCAGGTTAATCAACAATGATAATTCTTAATTATCTCTAAATTTTGACTGAGGTATACTAGTGTATATTTTTTAAAATTAGGTAAAAGGATTTACACTTGTTTCCTGGAGTTTCTTTCATATAAATATTTTTCTAATGTTTTATCATTCAGCATTTCGTTGTGTGCATCACACTCTTTTCTCATTCATTATAATGACAGTCCTTTGGTAGATTAGGTCTGAGAATTTCAGGAACAGCTACTCTGTCAGCTTTCCGTGCAGTCAGAGGTACTTTCCCAGTCGCTTCAGAAAAAAACAAAAAAGGAAAGAAAGTATAATGATGCATGGTTGCGACCAGGCTTCTGCGAGAAAGCCTCACTTTTAAAAAACAGAAAAGGCATTTCAAAGGCTTAACTGCATGATCAGAAGTGGAGTACAGGCTCGCTCTTGTCCATTTTAGGAAGCGACTCTGAACACAAACATTTTATCTCAACAAACTTGACATGAGCAGCTTGAATGAGTCCTCCTGTTAACCATAGCACGGCCCCAATAATAGCACGGACGTGTAATGTGTTGCCTTCAAGAAGTGTGTAGAATTTCCCCTCAGGTTAAATATAACGGTCCTTTACTCACTGAAAGTCAGGCTATGACTAATATTAGATCGCTTCTTATGACGCGGGACCCCCCCAACCAACCCGCTCCCACCCCCTTACTTCCCCCTTTCTCTCATCGTAGGACACAGGTTGACTAAACACTGCCTCCTGATGTCTTTTTTTCTTTGACCATAAATGAAAGGACAATCAAAATATGGTATGTGTTGCACTATGCAAATGGAGTCTTCAGATCATAAGTAAAGGTCAGAACACAGCTTCACATCTAGACAGGATATTAGTAGTTCATGGGAAAACAAACACTTAAGTCTTCATCAAATAGAGCTGAAGGTGATCATGACCAACACAAATCAATAAGTGGCTTTACTCTCAAACTGCAGAAACACATGGGTCGTGTTTAACACAAGCCACACATACTCAAAGCAAATGGTTAAAGGAAATGTTCCCAATCAAGGAAATGGGAATGTGTTACAAGATACGTACATTTCCTGCTGTGTTCTTTGATAGCTGTGAATGCTACATGTTATGCCATGTTTTGTCTACCACAACGCTTATTTTATTCATTTTTGAAAATAATGTTCCAACAGTACAAAAAAAAAAAAAAAGTCTGAGAGCTTCATCTACCTGGTGCCACACCCAGAACCACACCTTGCTAACGGGTGGGGCAGACTGAGCCGAGGGTAAATCCTTGCTTTATGTATTCAAAGCTGATGAAGCAGGAACAGGGCTTGGTTGTTGACATTTCAACAATTTCATCTGAGCCTCATCCTTATCATACAAACTTTGACCAAAAGGTGTAGCTCCTTTGAGGTACTCCTTCTGGATAAAATACACTCATCCATGCATAGGATGAAATTCTCACCACAGGGCGACTCATCTGCCCGGGTGGAGTGAGAGGAAGGATTTAAAGAACAAGTCTTGCCAATGACACTGATGTGGCTGCTCCCCCGATATACGCTACAGTTTCACAGCCAGCGGCACAAGACACCAGACAGGAACACCATTTCAGTACTGAAAAGGAAAGACTAAACAAGGCCTTGAAAAACCTGTAAACATGGTTCTGTAACTCCTGCACTAGCCCACGGGCTCATGTTTCTGACCTGTTTTTCTTTTTCAACTTGCATACCTGTCTCTAAGCTTTATGTTCAGACTTCCTTTTACAATGCCACATTCCCCACACAAACCGACTTTTGGCAAGTTATGAGGTTTTTTTTTTTTCCCTACAGTTTTAAATTATTTAGAGGCAAAATTGTGCTGGAGGGAGAATGGTTGGAATTCTGGCCCAACAGCTTGAAAGTTTGCCTCAGGAGGGAGAACATGTGTTTTTTTGTGGTAGTTATGCATACAAAGACATGTCTGTGAAGAGATGCAGTGTCATGCCCTTGGGCCAAACAGGTGTGTCCAGTCAAATAAACTGCACTGATGGCTTCACCTGCTGCTGTGCATTCTGTCAAACTCGGGAGGAAAAACCAAGGACATCAACAAAAAGTCAACATATTGTGAGACATAGCTCTCCAGTGTCTGTTGCACTGCTGTTGCCACCTGAAGCACAGCTCAGAGGAAAGCTAAAAGAAGCCAGTCAGTGTGTATTAATAAACATGACTTCCCCTTACAGTGAGTCCACAGTCAGCCCATTCCAGAGGCCATGAAAATCCTCTGAGTCACCACCCAGTCAGCCGAGCCAAGACTCCCAGAGCTCCATGACAACCAAACACCAAACACGCCGACTAAAGTATAACAGATAAAGCCGGCCCAGTCTGGATTCAGTGATTCTTTTCCACCACACATGCGTCAAAAGATCTGCTCTCTTTGGAAAACAATATTGTGGCAGAAGCCGTTGCTACTTCTCTAGACATGTGGCTGGAGAATTAGAAGAAGCAGTGTGACGTGGGGGGGGGGGGGGTTATTGTGGAGATGAATACAGAATTTGATAATACTGTTCTCTCAACACCGGCAGGACACACACAACCAAGACTACACGACAAAGTCAACATCCTCACCCACCTACAGCATGTGCAAATTTACAAACCATAGATTGATGAGCTATTTTTCACCGACACCACAATGAAAGTCAGCAGCAAAATGCATGGCTGCAGAATACAAATGAGCCACATTAAAGGCACATTTCCACTTTCTAACATTTATTTATCTTACTACATGTGGCAGCCGGGAGCCACTCCCACTGAGTTTTGTGTACATTCACATGCCTAACAAACCAGATCCATTAAAAAGAGCACAAGAGCAGTAACTGGGGGAAAACACTCCCCACCGTTTGAGCTCCCAGGGTACACAAACACACACACACACACACAAACACACACACACACTGCTGTTTCAGCAATGGAAATATGCTGTGTTGAAATCCTTTTTTTTTTTTTTTAAGTGTGTCTCGAATGTTTCTTTTTCTGTTGCTCCTCTACTCTCACTGTCAAGGAGCACATGTAGGTAAATGCAGTGGGTAGCACAAACAGTTTATATTTAGTAGTTTTATTTTCTCAGACCTCTCTAACATGAAGTGCACTTTGCCAAGACGTTGACACATTCCTCACAAACCGCCACTGGCTGAGGCCTATGACAATCCTCTGGTCTGCAGACGTTCACCTTTGTAGCTGAAATTACAGCTGAGGATAACACATCCAACAAAGTGCTAAATGCATACTGTACACTTCAGTACAATTAAGTCATGATCCACAATTTCTTACGTCACTCATTTATTAACTGCCACGCCTTCGCACATACACACACCTTCAGTGCCACATTTACTCAATGGTCTAGATGACTTTAATGTGACTTCTGTGTTACTTTAGATTAGTAAAATATTAACTTTGGATTTTTATCAGTCATGTAATTCACTCCTACATTTATCTCAGGATTTCTGTGCCGCCATAAAGTGACGTGGGGTGTTTTTGTTGTTTGCTTTGTTTCAAATGAACGCAAATTATAAAAAAAAAAATGTTACTGCTCCATGTGTTTCTCAGTTCACTGTGATTTGCACTCAACAGGCAGTGCACAGTTTGTGTGTGTCCACAGTATTATGCAGAGTCACACACTGTCATTAAAGACATTCTGTCATTAGAGCAATAATTTTAACTTAACAGAGCAGGCTGTGTTTTAAAGGTGGAGTCTGTTTGGCTGGAGGTGTTTCAAATATCCTGAGGGGCTTGAAGAGACATAGCTGCACTTGCTAACTGACGAGTCATACAAACTCAACCACCAGGAATGTCATCTACAGTACTAATGTTGGGTATGGCTCCAAAATCCACACTGCATTCCTGGCAGACAATTAAGGTGTTGCACCACCTCAGTCACACTGAACTGCAGCAGGTGTGAACTGGAGGCACAACAGCACAAAAGGTAAACTGAAGCATTCAGAGCCACATGGTTCTTTGCTTTGGCTGCGGCACCGCCTTAACCACTGCTATAAGATGTTTTTAAACACACTGACGTTGAAAAAGGAAAGTCTCAAAATAAAAGCGGAAGTACTGATGGCTCTGGAACACTATGAATAATGCTAATTTTTAAAAAGTGCAACACTAGTGCAACAACAAACCTGCACTGGTTCATGTGCTACAGCAGGTGAAGAGGAGTAATGCACTGTTATACTACTATAAATTTCTATCTTACCTTTGTGTCTGAGCTCTGCTCCCCAAAAGGACAACTAATCTGAATAATCATTTTATACACTGGTACAGACTAAACATTATTGGCCTATAATCTGCTGTAAATGCACAGAGTTCTCAAGCCTCAGAGCCGCAGACATTCCCAAGTTACTGTGAGATCACTTGCTAAAAAGGTGGGGAATTCCCCCACAAAGGAACCCCAGACTACAGCAAATAAATGTTATGTCATCAATACTGCAGTACGACCTGAAAGATTTATGGATGGTTCCAAGTGGTTCTGCTGACTTTGAAGTAGAACTGCATGAAAGCCTTTTTTATTCTAATGCATTTAAAAGTGCATTAACAAAATTGAAATGCTCAGCGAGAAGCACCAAATACCAACTGCATATTGTACATGATGCATTATGTCCTATAAATATGATAACATGCACTGTATGTGTAGCTGCATCCATTTTATGACATAACTGTTGTACCAGGGCCCCTCCCATCTAGACTCCACCCCCACATGTTCCTCCTACCTGGCTTTGAGTTCCTTGTGCTCCTCCCTGATCTTGCCCAGCTCCAGCTGCAGGCGTGCTCGCTCCTTGGCCACCTGGTCCAGGGTCTTGCGGGCGTCGGCCAGCTCCGTCTCATAGGCTGCCTTCATGCCCGACAGATCACGGCTGACCGAGGACTCAGACTCAGTGATGCGAAGCCGCAGTCCGGCGTTCTCCGCCTCCAGTGAACGCACCTTGTCGATGTATACTGCCAGGCGGTCATTGAGGTTGCACAGGTCCTCCTTCTCCTGCAGCCTGGTGATGCGGGCCGGCGAGAGGGAGGTGGTGGGACCACGACTAGTGCGTTTCTGGCTCGGGGTTTCCATGGCAATAATGGCTCAGCAAGAGGTGCAGAGGGGGTGAGTCACTGGCTGTGGGGGAGGAGGGTGAGGGAAGAGGAGTTAATGAAAACTACAGAATCTAAAGCGTAAATACTTCTAAGGAAGGTAACCCTAGAAACACAGTGCACCAAAGCACAGGCTGAGTCACGTTAAAACTTTAATGGTGTTTATGGTGAAGAAATGTCTCGGCCTTGCATAACTCTGATCCCTGTCTGGGCAGCCTGCCTTCAGTGCTGGGTCTGCTTACAGTTTTGCATGATAATATATTCCAGGATCCTTTTTCCAGTCAGTAAGCACATCTATAAAACTTCTTTGATTACCTATCCTCTATTGTATTAGCAATATGTGGAGTTACAAGTAATTTTCAGAGGCAGAGCTCATTCACTGGAATGTGAGTTCTGCTATTTTTTTTTTTTTGTTCTTATTTTTCAGGGCCTCCGATTTTTTTTTTAGACACAAAGCCACGATTATTTTACAAAAGAACATGTTAACAGTTTCTTGCCTTTTAGTGCTCCTGACAACATCCCTTATTCACACGGGCATTTTCACTGCAAACTGTAGCACACTGTCATAACATACGCTTTGTTGTTTTCTCCTCTGGCTCCATTAAATTGTTGCAGGAGTAGTTAAGCCGCTTTATGCAACTAACTCCTAAGCAAACGTTTCCTACGAACGCCGACTGCATCTTCAGCTCATTCAATAGACAATGAAATGCTTTTATAATTACTCTTAAAATAAGCAGCTGCAACCAGGGACAGAAAAGTAAATAAAAATAAAATCCCTCCTCCTCAGCCCTTCCCAGAGTTTTTGGTAAAATGGAGGCAAACCACAAAAAATGCCTCTTCTCCAAGCACCAGACATAATACCAAAGTGTTGACTCATAATTTAAGCTCATACTGCAGGATGTCCTGATAAGGACATACGTCCACTTTGTGGCTGTACAGATGTGTCCTGACAGTGAAATGAACACAAAAGTCCTGCCTTAAAGGTTTCTATTAAGTATATTTGTTTTTGTATTTGGAATTATAAGCTTTAGATGAAAATAAGGGGAAAAAGAAAACAACCATTTAAAGGTTTTCACAGGATTATCATCCAACATTGTAAAGGTAAAAAAAAAAAAAAATTCAAGCTATAAATCCAACAATTTTTTTCCCCCATCAGAGAGCTCTATACTGAAATTACGGAACGATTCAACAATATTAATAAATGTATGAGCACTGTTATTAACAACTGCAACTGTGGCTGAACAGGTGTGACTCAAGAGCTGTTCATTTCTCAGCAGCTGCTCCACTAACAACCTAAACAGCCCTTTCCCAGAGAACGGCGGGAAAGCCTTCTCCAGTTTGGTACAGGAGTGGGTGGATGCACCAAACTTCGCCATCTATCCCCTCACCGCCCATTACCAAAAGTGCGCACAAGGACATGCACGCCCATGTGGGTGGGATGGCGCACACACATGCATGCACATGATGTGTGCACACGCCCACAAGAGGCAAACCCATATACTCACAAGTACTCTCTGGACTAATTTTGAATAAATGAAGCATCCATTTAAGCTCCCAAAATGTACCAAGCATTAACAGGTGCTGTCTGATGTTCCACTCTTCAATAACAGCAAGCATTAAAAAAAAGAAAAAAAAAAAAAAAGCTTTTAAAGTTACAAACTTATTCCACACCACCCCTTGCCAAAATGAACATGGCTTTGAGCTGACTAAACAAGTTAAACAAGCACTATGACCATATTCTC
Source organism: Toxotes jaculatrix (assembly GCF_017976425.1). Classification (NCBI taxonomy): domain Eukaryota; kingdom Metazoa; phylum Chordata; class Actinopteri; family Toxotidae; genus Toxotes; species Toxotes jaculatrix. The sequence continues at coordinate 5,193,540 of NC_054401.1, read as the reverse complement.
TGCACAAAAGAAGCACTATATGTGACCAACAAAGTCTCAGAGAGACATAAATCTGTGGAAACTCTCTGAACCTTACCTCGGTTGTGTGAGAACCTCTCGACAGCAGCCCGCTGACGGGACTAATTGTGAGTGTACAGGACCTTTCTGGAAGTTTATCTGCTGGTCTGAGTGTGTGTAAGCTGCTGTTAGAGTGTGTGTGCCGTACCCCAGAGGAGTGTAGAGAAGAGGATCCGTTGAATAATGCAGTCTTGCTCTCTGCGGGTGGGTGTGTGCGCCTTTGGCTGGTGCCCTGAACTGCTTTTCTAGCTGTCGCTCACTGCACATGTACCTACTGGTGAAGAGGGAGAGAGGCGGGAGCACAAGAGAGGGGGAGGGTGGGGTAATGAGGAGGAGTCAGGCTAGACTGTGTGCACACACAGAGCAGCCGCTGAGCTTTATCTCTCCCTGCACTGGCCGTATCTTTTCCTTTCTCATTTCACTCAGACAGCGAGACTGACCTCAGCGACCGGTGCAAGTGCTCTGTCAATAAAACGCCGTGACACTGATGATACTGAACAGCTCCCAGGTGGATGAAAGAGTGTGAATGTGTGGCTGTCATCCTGATCTCCCCTGCTGCTGTGAAGAATACATTCGTAGCCCAGTTTTCTTGTTGAAAAGAGTTTTGACAGCTGATTCGTATAGCAAAAAGAAAATCCTCACTGCTGTAGAAGGAACCACAGATGACCTTGGCACGTTTAAACACAGCACAGCAAGATGATCAAACAAGTCCAAAGTACATAAAAATCATTCGTCTCCCCATAGTAGGGTTCTGCTGTTATCCATAGCAGAAATATAGTCTGTCAACAAGCTCATCCACAGAATCCAAGGAGGAAAAAATCCACAAGTGTCTGATATTATATTCCACATGAATGATAGAATAATTCCCACAAGTCATCTTGAAAGCCCAAAGGACACTCAAATCCAAGTTGATTCTGGTCTTATATTTATTTCCTCGGGGTGGAGTTAATGGAATCACAGGTCCAATGAAGTTCTGATGCAGGGGAAAAAGACGTTTTCTCTGTGTGTGTGTCTGTGTGTATGTATCTCCTCACCATGGAAATAGAAGTGAGTCCATTCATGTGTGTGCTACTGTGTATGTGCATGTGGTTAAACAAGGAGGCAAGACAGCATCTCTGTTTTTGGGCATGGGGCAGGCTCAGTGGCAAAGGGAGTATCCTGGCTCCGGTGTGGCCTTGCCAGTGGAAAGGAATAGTTAATCTCTGAAGCGGCCTGTCTGAGTCACACATCCCTTTACAAACACCAAAATTTTCCAGTGTCTTTTTGCTCTCTACCTCTTCTCTTTTCAATGCCTTTTTCTCTCTTTCCGTCTAAAGCTATTCAGCCCCTGTGTTTTCACGGAAGTCATACTAAGTCAAGAATGCCTGGCTGGCAGAACAAACTCCAATCTTGAACAAGCTTTTCTACAAATCTTTTTTCTCATGTCGTCTGTATAGAAACAATAATTAAATCTTATTTCAAAAGCCACTGCATTGAAACAAGAACACTCAGATATGATGCCAGTTAGATCCTGAAGCACAAATGGGTGATAATTGACATTCTTTCCTACACTGCAGAACAAATCTGCAGGAGATTTATCAAAAATAAACTCCTTTCAAATCCCTCCACTTATTGGTACTTGAAGACAAACCTGATGCCTTCACTACTCATTGGTTTGCAATTTTACCAAGTTCTTCTGTGAGCAAAGGGACTGTATGCAACACAAATTTGCAACAAAAGGCTAGAAAACTTTGTTCACAAGCTAAAAGATTTTTTACAGGGCTGCAACTAAGAATCATCTTCATTAATCATTTTTGTTGTCAGAAAAGTGGGTATGTTCAAATTGCTTATTTTCTTTTTTGCAACGATCTTAAAACAGAGAAAAGCAGAAAACATTAACATTTAAGAAACTGGTATCACCAAAATCATCACCAATCATTTGGCATTTTTTGCTTGAAATGTCAAATCATCAGCAAAATAGCCAACGATTAATTTTCTGTTGCACAACTAATTGATTGAGCTCTAACTTTGTTCGGTACTTTGCACAGTGGTGTATTTCCACCTGCTGGAGCTTTGCTCATATTAGTCAGGACACTTGTTCTGACATATGTACAACCTGTGACACTGAGAGAATGCTTTTGAAATGGACACAGAAGGACATTTTGATAGTACTGCAGATGCTGCATCAAATGACCAGATGTGGCAAATTCAAAAAAGTAAACCATCATTTTTAAACTACCAATTAATTGCTACCAATGCATTCAAGTCTTCAGCTACCTGTGTGTCTAAATCCTAGACTCACTCATCAAGTCTGAAGACAGGAACAGGCACGACGGACCATGATGCAATGCACCAGACAAGTACTGAACAAGGGTTTAGCAGTCAGTTTTCTTCCTGTCTTCGCCTCACTCCCTGTCTTTCTCTCTCTCTCTATCTGCCTTCACGGCATTCCAAGTGGGCAGCAAAAATCACAGGGCGTGGCTGTTGTGCAATCTGAAGGTTTTATTTCTCCATCACGAGCTAACTCGCTGCTCTCATGGGGGAAAAGAGCAATGACAAAGACGACTTTGAGCGTGAGAAAACTTGGAGTGCGAGTGAACTCTTAGGAATGTTTCAGAGCCAAGTAGGCCCCTATAAACTGTGTCTACTGAGCTGGGGAAGCCATTCCAGTTCACTCTGCAGCACATGATCCTCTTTTTCATCCCTTATCTCCTTTTCTCCACTTCCTACACAAACCTGCAGGCTAGATTGCTTTCCAGATAATATGGTGAAACAATGATGACTAATCTGTGTAATTTAGCAATTCACAGGAGCATTTATCTTTCATTTGACAAACTACCACAGTCAGTTACTTACAAACATGTTAACCATCCTTCAGTGTATATCTGCACTTGCTTTGTACCTCGGCAGCAGCTTTAATTCTAAAACAGTCTCTCACTGTGTTATCACTGTTGTTCAAAAGACCATTGTTCACACGTCCACATTAATCATTAATAAAACACTGTTGCCATGTCTACCATATCTAATAACATATTTCCAAAGCCTGTTCCCAAAGCCTGTTATGCTTTGGGAATAGTTAAAGATAGGGACTACACTGAGACTCTGGTTTTGCAATGTAGAGCTGAATATTTCTTCGATATTGCATACTAATTATCTCTTCATCACGACCTCCAGTCTCAAAGTTAAATTAATTTTCTAATTTTTCATAAAATATTGGTAAGGTGCAATAAATATTGCTAATATGCGCATCACAATCCGACTATTCTTTCCAGGATGGGTTTGAAGAGATAAGCGACGACTGAGGAAGGCCGATGAAGCTTATCTCATTACTCCAATCAACTACATGAGGAAGCGTCCTGATGGATAAGTTGTGCTTCCTGCTCCGGCTCTCTTGAGAAATCAACCCCCCACCCCCCATTTCAGGCTGAGTATAATGGTCCTCCATTAAACAAAACTTTGATCTTCTCTTGTCATAGCCTTTAGGCACGAAGAGCGTGTCTGGTAAAGAACAACATCATCTCCTGTGACCTCCCTTAAATTTTGGATCATAACTGTTGACCCATGCAAATAAAGCTAACAGTTGGCCACACCACACCCTTTTCTGTTTGCGTTACTCACCTGACACCCCTGTTTTGTACTGCTGAGTGGCCCCACCTAGTGGCAGTTCCCCCCTCCAACACAGAGAGATGACAAAGAAGCCTCTTAATTGGAAGCCCTGTTTTATGTCAGAACATACAATTGCCGAGTCTTATAAATGAACAATCCTATCAAAAGGAGCAAAATGACTGCTAAGTTAAAACAGGAGAATGTCCCGAAAGAAACACCTTTGTTTAAATAACATGAGAAACTGAAGGAAATGGGAGTTAGAACTTCACTGATTTCAAATTCTGAATACTTTGAACTTGTCTCGGAGCACAAAGACAAAGCGGGCAGATTTGCTTTTATAAAGGGCAAACTGGGGCATAAAGAAGTTACCCTGTGTAATTTATACCTGACCCTGAGCGGTGATATCACCTTCCTCAGGAAGTTATTCATCCTGATCACTCCCTATTCCGCAAGCCATAATATTTATTCAAGCACTGACTACTTCTTCATGTTTAGAAAGAGTTGGCATAAAGTGAAAGATTGCAGAGGGACCTTTCAGACCATAATTGTTCAATATCATGCAACAAATTCTACTTTCATTAACTTTGTAATGCTCAGGTTTAGTTCCATCTAGCTGTGCCTAATAAACTGGCAGCTGAGAGTAGATATGAGCACGTGCACAAAAATTCAAATACACCTTTCAGTGTCATAAGATGCTTTTCAGCGGCCTCCACTGAGCTGAATAAAGCAGCCTTTCAAACCCTTCATGAAGATATGGATTTATCGTATTTGACTTGTAGTCCCTGCCTGTTCTGCTCATGAATGGCAGTGCAGCTCTCGCTCCGTGCCCGTCGGACGCCCCCTGTCTTCACCGCTTGTCCGTTTGGCTGCACAGAGTCACAACATCGAGTCATTCACAAGCTGCGCTGCAGCAAAGAGGCGAAGCGCCATCCACTGGCTGACACACTGAATGAAAACATGAAGAATGGGTCAAAGAGTTCACGAACTGGTTCAACACTCAGCCTGCCTCCCTGCCTGCCTGTCTGTCTGTCTCCTTAAAAAAAGGGACCCAAAACACAATATACTCCAGCTTAACAATTGCGACACGTTGTGCTTCAACAGCCTAAAACCTTACCTCCTGTCTTTAGAAATCCTGAAGCTTTCCTGCAGTCGCTTAAAACGCGTCTCCTCTCTCCCTCCCCCGTCACTGCTCACTTTCCCGAATGTCCGCAGTCCAGTTAACCGTGATATTATCCAGCGGGTCGTCTTTTTTTTTTTTTTTTTTTTTTTTTTAATTATAAATCGGTGAAGGCGAACTCCACCGAGCTGAGCCGGCAGCCAGCCACCACGTGCAAATCAACATACCTGATTAGGCTGCCAGCCTCTGCTAATTACCAGTCAGCCTACAGGCGCCACCTGGCGACCGGAATCGACCCTGTGGTCCCGCGTCCTGTCCTGGTTATTTTGGGCTGGTGAGGATTTTCAGTAAGGGCAGGTCAAGTTTGTAGTAAATAGATAAAAATGTCCCTTAGAGTATAAGTAATCTCAAGACCACATCAGTCTGAACAAATTCAAAACAGATGGGATAGCAATGGTGGGATGTAACAAAAATACATTTACAATTACATTTACATCAAGTATTGCAGTTAAGTACAGTTTTGAGGTGCTGGGTACTTGAGTATTTCTAATTTTAAAAAAAAAAATTACTTTACACTGCTACTCCGCCACATTTCAGAGGGAGATATTCTACTTTTTACTCCACTATGTTTATCATTTACTACTTCAGTTTCCATTTCCAATATACTCTGAAAGTCCTCAATTCAACATCTTACTGAGGTAACAGTACAGAATATTAGCAGAAAAATGAACTTAAAGTAACAGTGTGTATGTAACTGACATATTTCATTGCTTCCTACGTTCATTTTTCTGTCTTCTTTGCCTGAGGAAAACTTTATTTCACACCACGACTCAGATACCTGTTATCTCAACTGTTATCAATATACTTGCCCTTCGGTAACTTGAAATGAATGTAACCACTGTGGTATTCACCAGGCCCCTTGGAGAGCACTCCGAGGGCCCCTGTGACTCCACGGACCCCGCTTTGGCAGTGATTGATATACTGACCTGAGCTGGGTTTCACATGAATTGATAATTTAATTAAACGGGCAGCCAGGGAGCATCATACAACTATTCCTCAAGGCAACTATACCAGCACGACTGCCACTATCAAGCTGTACAGATGGCCCACGTTGAATGGCGCAGTCAGTTTAATTCCCTGTGATCCCAAACTCATTCTAAATACAAACAAAAACACAAATTAAAAACAACTGAACTGTGCTGCTGGAGATATTTTACAGAGCTCTTCGTGGGTAAGCTTATCATTTAATAACAGCTGAACATGAATTTTACATGACCTATGTTACTGAGCTGTAAATGGTTTGTTTACATTCACAATGTTCATAAATGATGGAACAGGACTGTGGGTCACTTGGAGGCATCGTGATCTCTGAGAAAACAAGGCCTGAGAATGTACCCACGCTTGCTGTGATTGTATCCTACTCTGGTACTAATACCGTACCTTCAGGGCAGCATTAGTTTGTCATCTGTAACTCTGCATAATCCAGCAAACAAAGATATTTTTAGTGTACATATTTTGATGTTTTGGTACAAAACTGTTCCAATAACATGCATCGTTTGGAGAAGTGTTAAACAGTGGTTAAAGCTGAATTGAAAGCCTTTACTTAAAAGTAGAAATATCACAACGTAAATGCTCAGTTAAAGTCCTCTATTCAAAATTTTACTAAAGTGAAAGTACACAGTATTCGCAGCAAAATGTAGCATCAAAATTCAGAGTAGTCATTATGTAGAATGCTCCTTTCACAATGTTATATTACTGTATATATCATATTATTGTATTGCTTTTATATGCGCATTTTAATGGTGTAGCTGGTAAAAGTGGAGATAATTTGAACTACTTCAGTTAATGCATAAAAATGCATCATATTAAGATGATTGTGTGTTTTGTGACTAATATCTTAATCTACCAAGTAACATATAAACTACGGTTGTCAAATAAATGTAATGGAGTTAAAAGTACGTTGTTTAGCACTTCTACTCCACGCATCAAGTGGAGCAGAAGCACTAAAAAGAATAAAATACAAAATAAATACCTCTGATTTGTACTGCATTACTTGAATAAATGTATTTAGTTTCTTTTCACTGGTGCAATTAAGTGACATTAAAATGTAAATACTGAACTAAAGCAGAAATGTCTATAATTGCACCTAAGCACAGTACTTGCATTAATATACTCAATTACTTTCCATCCTTGATGACACACATCTGAAAATTACAGTAATGGTTTTGAGGCCTATCTATCTGCATTTTATTCTTGATTTAAAAAATGTTAAAGTCCATTAGAGCTTCATTTTGTGCAATTAGGTGTGAGAGAGAGGTTTAATTTCTAACACGGCATCAGAATTTAGTGACAAAAATTTCTCAATTCAAAATGTGACCCAATCAGTAATCTTATAATGTGACACTGTTCCTGTGACTTAATCCTTCTGCAGATTAAAAAAAATAGGCAATCTTTCACTTTGTACAGCAAAATCAACATCTGAATCTGAATGACATTGTCTGCAATACATTCACTAAAATGAGAAACGGATGCCAAGAATAAAGTGAAGACCAAACAGGAGTCTTGAGTTCAAAGCTTTCAGTGACGCGTGTGAGATCACCACCATACGGGAAGCAAGTGGTGAGGTGAGCCTTACTCATCACTAGGCGTGTCACTAGCTGTACAGCATCAATGTGATTAGGGAGACAGACGGGGGGAGGGGTGGAAATAGGGAAAGTGAGGGAGAGAGATGACCTAATACCCGTAAAAAGCAATGAAGTCATACTACCTGACTCATATTCCCAGCTGACACCAGCTCTCCCAATCACAACATCCCAGTGAGTGTGTGTGTGTGTGTGTGCATTTGTTGTCAGAGGGTGAGATGAGAGTGTGCCTGTGTGTGTGGGTCAACAGCTTCATGTGCATGTGTGTATTTCACAGCAGGTGAGGAAAGACAGTATTTGCCTAAGTGTTTGCAGGGTCAAGAAAATCAAACCGCTGTGCACTGAGTTTACAGATGAAAAAAAAAAAGTAGGACTGAAACAAAAAGCTAATTAATCAGAAAATTCATCAACTTGACTTTGATAATCAGTCGTTCATTTATCAAGTGAATTTGTCAGCTGCTCTCTGATCGCAGCTTAAAAAATCAGAGGATTTGCTGTTTTTGTAAATTTGAACTAGCATTTTCCCCTGGTTGTCCACATTTTATAGAATGAAACATTAGCTGATCAATGAAAAATAAAACATAAAGGAATAACGAAAAGAATCAGTTGTTAGTTGTTGCTATAAAAAACAGCCAGAGTTGGGGATAAGACAGCACTTTCAGCTGTCCCACTCACTCAGACAAACAATAGTTCTCTAAAGACTGTACTTGTGGGTCACACAGCTCACTGACCAAATCCCCAAGCACAGCAGAAAGTGAAGAAGCATATCCAGTAGAGCTGACCCAAATGTGGAATGACAACCACATTTAATTTTACTGATTACACATTTTTTTTTGTCTTTGTTTGAAACCATCAGCAATAACTTGTCTCCATGTAAAGTCGTGTCTTAGATTGTTCGAAGAAAGGGCAGTTTTGAATCTGTGAGCACAACGTGCACACAGAGTTTCACATTTTAGTGATAAAACCGAAGCTCAGTGTAATGATTCCTGCTGACTTAGCCCAAAGTCGTCCGTTTGGGAGGAAAATGCCTCACAATCTGCGTCCCTGCATGATGCCTAAACCTGCAGAGAAACCTAAACAAACTGTTGATAGTACATGACGTTAAAGAAAGACTCTGTTTCTTTAAAGTTTGATGAGGTTCTTACATTTGTGCTGTACCACTGCCTCTCCAACCCCCCTGCTCTCTGTTTTCTTAAGCTGTTGTTTTTATGTTTTGTTTTTTGTTTTATTTTGTATCATCGTTACAGTATGTGCTGTCTGTCTGCTGCTGCCTGCTCTGCTCCGCTTCCCTGAAAGAAATATCTCAATTGTGAAAAAAAAAAAACTTACAACAAATAAAAACAAACATGAGCATACAAATAAACAAATAACAGTAAAAGAAAACAATAGAGGCAGGAAAACCCCACACACAAAGGGGCCTCTGCATGTACTGCTTCATTTGTTCAGCTGATCGACTTCAGGGCCCTCGTCAGCTTATGAGCACAAGATGTGGTATCATTTGCATGAGGTCTTACATCATCCCTGAGAGCCCGTTCACTATGGCATCAGCACGTGGTGCTTAGCCAACATGTCCCTTTGTGCTCGCAGAAGCCTCATTCAACTGACAGCGGGGCACCAGAAAAGTCTTGAAAAGGACATCTGGCCATGCAAGTCGAAGAGATGTCCTCCAGGAATTCTCAGACATGTCTTTGCAGCCTATTAAGCCTGTCCTCTCTGAAAGACAGATACTGTCCACATAGGTGAAAGCAGTATTTGCATGGACTCTTGGACAAAGAGGTTGGTGTGTGTCTGTGCGGCGCAGTAAACCACAGCATCTCCCCAAAGATGCCAGTCAGCCTTTCATCGGGGGAAAAAAACAGAGAAACAGCACTGCTGTGACAAACAGATGGTCAAGATCATTGAGTTTTTTTTTTATGTGCAAGTAACATGACCTCAGCACTCTGGGCTTCACAAGTATCATGTAGCTAACACACACACACACATGCACAGAGAAACACAATGGCAATTGTGGTCCACAGCTACAGGCAGTGAAGTCTGAATGAAAACCAGGCCTGCTGTGGTTCATTCAGAACCGGAGAAGGTTTAGTTCAGGGTCACAAAGGTTATGTGGCACAGCAGCATCACCAGTCAGGCCTCCAACAGGCTACACAAAACTTACACATCCGAGCAGAGAGGGGTGTGTGTGAAGGGGGGGGGGGGGGGGGGGGGGGGGGGGACACTATCCCAGATCCATGTTTTTTATTGATTGGGGCTCTGGACTCTCAGCGGACCCATTTTAATGGAGCCAGACGACCTCCTGGACACGCTGGCATACCCGGTGCACCAACAGAGAGGCTGGCCCTTGTGCGGTTCTCGTCCCCATCCCAACCATGCACTCACCCAATCCTCTGGCCTCTCCACTGGGTGGGGTTGGGATTGGGGGCAGACCCCCTGGGCACACACGCTGGTCCTTCATGCATCACGCCATCCTGCTCTCCTCCTGCTGCTGTTTTTTGTCCATGTTATTGGGTGGAGTGGGGGATGATTTAATCCTGGGCTCATACCAGGAGTCTCCCTGGGAGTTCTCATCTGCAACACGCCCTTGGGGAACGAACCCCTTCCTGATTGGCACCCAGAGAGCTCGTCTAGACTATGATTATGCATGCAAATACACCTGCTCTATCTTTCTGGTGCCATTTTATCACAACATTTATATTGTTTCTATTTTCAGACCTGGTGTTTGGAAATTTGTGATTACATTGTTGCTCCATTCTATGTGTTATTAAAAGGCAGAAGGTGTTCTCACTAGAAATGCTAAAATATTCATGCTGAATCCCTCTAAGAGTCACATGCCATGCTCGGTCTGTCATATAAGCCCAAATGGAAGGCTGTGTGTTTTTGTTAATACAGTTGTAACCCACTTACAGGGTGGGAGAGCACCACATATGACGGAGAATATTAAATTGAATTCATTGGATGGGGTTAAAATGCACAAATAATCTACAGAGTGAATTCAACACCTCCCTTGGGAATACAAACACACACGCTGTCTGATTTCACAGAAATTTAATCTAACAGCAATTTCTGTATAAAAACCAGTGAACATAAAGTTCAGTGTCAGGGTTAGGGCATGCCTAAAAACATGTATGTAAAGATATCTTTATTTTCTTGTGGGGTAGACAATGTGGATGGCGAAGCGGTGGAGCATGTAAGGTTTTCTCTGAGTAAACATCCCCAGAGTTTGCCTTGTCATTCAGGTAGCCTTACGCAACACATACTCACTGTACATCCCAGCATGCATATGCACAGATGGTAACGACAGGCTAAGCTTGAGTTATACTGACACTTTGAGGAAGCTGAAAACATGGACATCAGTTATTACTCAGCACTGTATCATTACATTCCAGCTCAAAGCTTTATTTATGACGGTGACCCAAGTGTAACCATAATTTATAACTCAGTAATAAAATAATTATGGCACGTGGGAAATTTCTCTGTGTCGTTTTGTTTTTCCTGGTATTTTTTTTTTATTTACTGAAGATTCGCGGAAAAATTCCAGATTCTGACAATTAATTTAAGTTGCAGATACTTTACAGTGTGAAACCTAAAAAAAAAATCTACAAAAGGGGGGGGTCTGATTAAATGAACTGACTGTATTAATACAATTTTTAAAATCAACATTATTATTTTGACTGCAGTTTGAGTCTTTGTGTTGTACTACAACCATGCCGTCAGGCGTGGCTTCTGTCGAGGACATCTTGGGGAGTCTGTACGCGAAACGAACGGCGCGGTTCTTTGTTCACCGGGGCTGCTGCAAAACCCTTCTTTTTTTTTTTTTAACGGGGAATGTGCGAGGGCTTTTCTGATGTTCCCCCGCTGCATAGGGTCTGCAACGGCTGTCTGACAACTCCCTTTCTCCTCTCCCTCCTCGTATACACCCCCCACCCTCCCAGACACCCTCTTTCCCTCCTATACATAACATCCTCATGCGCAACGGCGCCAGAAACAACAACGCGGTGACCTGCCGCAAAGCACGGCTACATGGAGGTGGGCGGACCCCCCAAAAAATGCCACTAACTCCTTTACTCACACATTTCATGTCAGACGGTCCACGATCCCCCTCAGAATATAAAGGAACTACTGTTTTTCCGCCCTAACGATAAAGTTGACATCATCTTTTCAGCAGCACCTCTAGATGACCATGTGCGCACTGCACTTGCACCTTTTGATACGCAACTGTTTACATCCTGGATGGCTATTCTTACATAAGTTGCCAAAATGCGGTTTTCAGGCTACACTGCAGCTCTAAATGAAAAGGAAAAAAAAAAAAACACGAGTCTGCGTTAACACGAGTGCGGTGCAGGCGGTAAACGTTTTTCTTTTTTTTCTTCTTTTCTAACGGTGACGGGAGGAAGCTTGATGTGAGGTGCCACAGGCTCGGGAACCTGAGACGGAATGGTACAACGGGAGGGCGGCTCGTTTTGTCTCGGCGAGGAGGGGAGCTGTGTAAACCAGACTGGGTGGAGCAACACATCGCCCAGCCCCATCTATCGTGCAGACGGCCTTGTGTCCCGTTTGCCTGGAGCTCGGAGAGAGACTACTGTACTGAAAGTCTGGCGGATAGAGAGAGAGAGAGGGGGCCGGTCTATGGGAGGGACTAGCGCAAAGTGGGGGAATTGGAAGGAGGGGGGGCGAGGAGGAGGCGGCACGGGTGCTGTTTCTCCAGTCTCTTTCCCCTGTCTTTGTCTCACACACTCTTTTGTTAGCCATGCCTAGCCTGCTGGTTCTAGCAGGGATCATGGAGAAAAATGGGGGCTACGGCGGGGATCTGGCCGGCTCCGGCTTCGGAAGCGAAGGTCTCCTTGTGCCGCCCGATGAGGAGGAAGACGACTCCCGTGCCCTCAGGGTCGCGCTGGGCCAGTTGTCTCTGCTGGGGCTCGGGGAAGGCGAGGACGGCGGCGGAGCCCCAACAACAGGAGTACAGGACCGGAGTAACAATAACAACAACCACCACAACCACACGAACAGCGTTGGAGGTGGCGGGGACACGGCGATTCTGCAAGGGAAAAGCAAGTTGTGCGCCCTGTATGAGAGCTCCTCAAGTGAGACGAAAGGACGAGGCTGCAACATAACAGAATGCGTCCCAGTGCCCAGCTCTGAACATGTGGCCGAAATAGTGGGGAGACAAGGTAAACCGCTGGCTTGCAAATTATTTCCCTCCAAACTTGTGCTTTTATCCCACTAACAGTGCTGCATTATCCGCGCTCTGGTTTCCCGTCTGCTGTGTTTTTTTGTTCTCTTACTGTTACCTGGTGTTATTTGACAAAGAAAAGGGAGTGGTGTGTGTGCTCGCGTGTTTTTTTTTTTTGTACTCCCCCGAGACATCAGCCTCCCACTTTTCCTGCTCCAACGTTGCAAGTTCTCGTGTGCTCATCATTACGCTCACACCTCGAAACAAAGTCGTCCGCTGTGTTTGTGCTTATTTTGCTTTCGCTTTGTAGAGTGAATTTGCACAGAGGCATGAGAGAGAGAGAGAGAGAGCCCCGTTCCCTCCTGGGCGAATTATTCTACATCCACGCCATCAATGTCAGCGCACAGACACACACTGGAGCAGGGAGAGCACTTGCTTCCTTTGTCGTCTGAGACGCGCCAGACTGTTCAAAAAGGCAACGTGCGGCTGGCGAGGAGAGGAATGTCTTTCACTTTGAAACGATCGTTAAGAAAATAACCGAAATTAGGCGTTTGGTCTCAGAGGCGGGGGATGTTTAGCCTCTTTCCAAATTTATTCAGCTCGTTGTTTATGTTGCGCACTGCCCCAGTGACACAATTGGACAATAGAGTGAGCGTGGTCCCCTTGTTTTTTTTTTTTTTCCTTTTCTTTTTTTTTTTTTTCAAACGAGGGAGTTGGAAAGTTCAATCCCCGATCGCATTATAGATGCTGCCCCTTTCTCTTACAGTCGGGGGCTTTTTATTGAACAAAGACTTGAAGTTGAATGACAGCAGCTGTCAAACAAAGGTGTGAAAGTCGGGGGATGAGGGGAGGGGCGCATTTAGACAGTGTTGCTGCTTGGCACACGGGATGGTCTTAAAGGGTGACTCAGCGAGAAGTTGCACTGGGAGGTGGGAATCCTTTTTTTAAGAAAACATAATATTCTGTTGTTTGTGCTTATTTGCAGTAAAGCTTTGTCGGGTGATTTTTGACTCTGTCCAACTTCCATATTTATGTATAATCATCTGTGAACAAGCTGGAGCCTAAGTTAGTTTTGAAGCAGGCATCCAGAAGTAGATTTTTTTTTTTTTTTCGTATTCTTTCTTCTGCTTGGTGGTGGTGTTTATGTGGCTGCACCCATTGTTAACTGATGTGATGAACCCATGGGTGTGAGGGGCAGGGAAAACAAGGATGGGGACGGAAGGGCAGTATAGCATCTAAAAGCTGAATGGGAGTCACGCCTTGGAGCTCAGCACAAGGGGCTCCTCATGAGCCCCACTTCACTGCACACTCTCAATACCACATGGTTGCCTGTCAGGAGAGGGAGAAATAGGGGCTTGGTTGGACAGAGGAAGAAGTACAAAGACTGCAGGGTGGGTGAGGTACCATCAGAAAATCCTGATTTATAGTGCAACAGAAGCAAACAGGTCTCGAATAATGTCACTAGGGGGTTCAGAGGAGTTGGGATGGGTTTTTTTTTTACCGATACTCTGGTAATGTGGATTTAGTTTGTGCCGTTAAGTGCCCCTCGCCTCCCATTGCGGCTCCTGTTCTTTACTCTGAAGTGTAAGTTTTGAATTTTAATGGGGTAACTGAAGACAGTCAGAGGGTGGATCCAGTGAGCACAAGTGCAGTGAGAGGGCCCTTTTGCCTTGACCGAGAAGAAGTGCTGATTTGGGGGGATTTGAGATGAGCTGCTTTTGATTCAGGCCCTTCATTAGTTGGCACTACATACACACCCCCTTCCTCTCAGCACCCGCCTGGTGAATCTGGCAAACGGAGCATCCTGTCATGAAGAAAGGGTTGGATATGATTGTTTTCTCCTGTCAGAGTCACAGGCACTGATTCCTGAGGATGCTCTTGTACCTTCCTCTGGAGCTCTTCAGATCAAGGGTGGTTTTGTTTTCAATCACAGGCACCTCTTACACCACAGTTTAACAGTACAAAATAAATTTGTCTCTAGTGAACTTAATTTCTGGTTACGATTAATTAATCTTTGCCTATTTTGTTTACAGATAATTCTATAATTGAGACATTAATTTGAACTAATTAAAAGGTGCAATGTAGGTCGAGAAAGGAATTTGGCAATTGCTCTTTGATCCCCCGTGACATGAGCAGGTCTATTAACCTAATACCAGGCAATGGGCACAAAGGGCATTTTCAGATTTTGGGCATGAGCAGTACTAACCCTTCAGAGTATCACTATCCTTCTGTCCGTTCCTCTGGTCCCTGTGAAGCAAGCGTTCCTGAACAAAGTGGCCCCATTTAGCAGCATTAGAGAGACATTTGTCATCAACTTAAGGTGTCTGTAAAGCTTTTGATACTCGCTGCTGTGATTCTCAGACAGGTAATGCAATGATGTCAGGTCAGATGAGCTGAGATTATTTCACTGAATAGACGCCTGATGAGTCTTGCCTGTCCAACAGAGAGTCGTACTGGTCTCTTTAAGACACAGCTGCGACGGGAAGGGCACGTTTAACTCGTCAATAAATGTGGAAGTCTTAATGAAGAAGCTGCCCGAATTTCTGAATGAAAACTGACCTGTGTGATTCTTGATGCGTTCATCAGGGCCTGTAATATAAACAGATTCGCTCTGTCTTGTCTTACCTCGAATGTACATGACAATGCTCCTATTTACTGATTTACTGTATATCCCTTTCTGTCCCATTACAATGTCAGGCAATTTGTCATGAAATAACATTAACCTGCACTCTCTCACATTAAGGCTCTGCCTTCAAAGCACTTAATAGAGTAAACTATTACACACTGATCAAAAACAGGGCAGATGTAGAGCAATAAATGGCCCAAAAACGAAGCATATGTGGGTTGACCATATTATCCTGTAAGTTCAAGGAGAGGTCAGAAAGTGATTTCTCACCAGCATACTGCAAATATATTGCATCTGCTGTAGCTCTTACAGACCTCCAAAACAGTCATGTCTATGCTGACCAATACCTCTGCACCACCCATCCATCTCTTAGGAAGTTATATGTCTAATTTAGAGCAAATAAATATGTACAGTAATACTTAGGTGCTTGAACCCTCACAAAATATTCTGATTATATTGTGTATCCTTTGCCAGTAAAAACCTGCAACGTATTAAGTTAAACTGATTATAAAAGTGTAAAAAAACAAAATCTAAATTTTACGCTGAACAAAGGAGGATTTCTGTTAGCGCAGGTCGAAAAAACAATGTTCCCACTTACAACCCTTTAACTTTATTTATGAGTTACAAAATTGAGCTGATGTATCATATTTACCTACTTTAAAATATATCTTGGTGTCTGCAGGTTGCAAGATCAAAGCCCTGCGGGCCAAGACCAACACCTACATCAAAACTCCCGTTAGAGGAGAGGAGCCTGTGTTCTTAATCACTGGCCGGAAGGAGGATGTTGCACTGGCCCGCCGTGAAATCATCTCTGCTGCAGAGCACTTCTCCATGCTCCGGGCATCCCGCAACAAGCTGGGAGTGTCCTTTAGTGGCTCCCCACCCACACCTTTGCCAGGTCAGACCACCATTCAGGTGAGAGTGCCATACCGCGTTGTGGGGCTGGTAGTGGGGCCTAAAGGCTCCACCATCAAACGCATCCAGCAGCAAACCTGTACTTACATCGTCACTCCCAGTCGAGACCGCGACCCTGTCTTTGAAATCACAGGGTCACCGAGCAACGCCGAGCGCGCCCGTGAGGAGATTGAAGCACACATCGCCTTCCGAACAGGAGGCCTGCATGACCACAATAATGAGAATGACTGTCTGGGGCCGAATGGTGGAAGCAGCCCAGCGGGCAGCAGTGGTGGTCTGGAGAGCCGGCTACAGCAGGTGTGGGGGCTGCAGGGGGGCCAGCGCAAGCCTCTCACCAGCAGCTACCGCCAGAACTTCTCAGATGCCATGGTTGGAGGGGGAGGAGGAGGAGGAGGAGGAGGAAGCGAGGGAGGGGGAATCTACAACAAGGGCAACTTCTCCAGCTCCGGAGAGAAGCCTTGCTCTTATTTTGGATCAGAGGGAACCCAGAGCTGGGGCGACCCCGACTACCCCAAACAGGTGGCCTTCTATGCCCAGCAGCGTTCCAAGAGCTTTGGAGGCCTCACACTCCCCCTGACCAGACTCTCCCCTGGCTTACCCGACTCCTGCGGAGGTGGAAGCACCAACAACTCTTCAGTCACCAGCATTGTGCCCGTAGCCGGCTCACCTCATGCCCAGGCCCGCCGCGCCCACAGTGAGCCCACCTCTGCCGGCGAGGGTTTCCCGGGCCGTCTGCCAGTGCCGGACTCGCCACCGGCCACTGTACGGGACTGCATGACCTGCTTTGAGAGCAAAGTGACGGCTGCCTTGGTGCCCTGTGGCCATAACCTCTTCTGCATGGAGTGTGCCATCCGAATCTGTGAGCTCAACCACCCGGAGTGCCCAGTGTGCCACACCCAGGTCACACAGGCAATCCGAATATTCTCTTAAGGAACCACATCAGTTTTTATCATTAGTTTTGTCAGTGTTTGTTCAATAATTATTTACTGTTATTATGATTATTATTATAATACACATTTTTGTTTTTCAGAAAATTTAAAAACAATCAAGCAGATATTTTAGAAGGCACTGCTTGCTTTACTAAAAAGTATAAGAAATATTTTTAAGTTTTTCTTTTATATATATATGCATATATATTTTATAAAAGTTTTGTTTATAAGAGAAGTATAGTACCCTGCATTTTCAGTTTTTTGACTGCTGCTGTTTTTCATTCATGAATGACAGTGTAGGCAGAGGTAGTAATGTGAACATTTTATTATTCAAATTTTTATTTTACCATGAAGTGGGTTTATATTGAAGGAAGATGATTGTTGAGGTACCCAGTCTGCACCTGACTGACCTAGAAAGTCAATGTTGTTATTAGAAGGAAAAAAAAAACAGAATTTTCATTGCACCTTACAATCATCTTGGTCTAAAATAGGATTGTCAATCATACCTTGAAATTTCAGGAGCTGATAAGAAGGCGAATTCAGCCTTTTCAGTTTTACTGTGATGGTGATTTGATATAATTGGTCCAAAACAGATATTAATTTTAGCAAAATGAAAATGTGAATCAATTGGTTTTAGTCAAAGCCCTGTAATCTAGACGAGGAAACAAAAACAGCCCCTTATTTCATTCTTGTACCTTATAGTCTTATAAACCAGATTAACGCTAAAAAGGGATAAGACATTGCATCATTTATTTATAGTAATTGGTTAAATTTTATTGGTATCATTATTCACAGAGATAGATGAAAGTTGTATAAAGTATCAGTGAAATTTTCTTTCCAGTAGCCATTGATTACACTTTGGTCACTGCAGTTTGTTGAAAAGATTCAGTAAAGCTTGCTCCTCGTGGCACTTGAAAAGCATGTGGTCCCTCGGTTGGCTTAAAGCACTGATTTAATTTGTGAGGCCGAAAGCCTTGGAATTCATCCAGTTGGCTAGTTCTCGACATCTGTCTCCCCGATGGACTTGTTTCAAAGCCACCTTAACCGCGCTTTATTGTCTCGTGTGGTCATTTGGCCACGGTCGCTGAACGATATAGGACAAAGCAAGAGCTCCAGTCAACAAGCATTTCTCTGAGGTGTGCACTGTAAATAAGGAGGAGAATTAGTACGTGGACAGAAGCCGAGTAAAACTGTAAAATGTTTCCTGAATCAGCATCAGACTCAGAATAGTTGACACTGTAAAATACACAGTCCCAAATCAGTAATCCTTACTCCATGTCCCCATTACTAACAGCATTATGTGTGAGCTCCGAGGGGCCTGCTGTCTCCCCTGTAATTAGCAAAGCTGTACAGGAGCAGGTGTTTCATGGCACACTGTGGCTGTGACCCCAAGTTGGAGGTCTTGCCTAGCCCCCTTTCTTTCTGTCTTTTCTTTGGGAGTGGCTTTTATGTCTCCCCCTGCTTACAGTTCGATCGTTTGCTTTCGAAGGCCTCTCTGAGTGGGGCGTATTGTCTGGGCCCGGTAGCGGCGTGGGCTACAGAGTGCTCGGACACGGCCTGGATCTACTCATTGATAATTAGGCAAATGGGCTGGTCCAGGTGCGGACCGTGTGGGGACTCTGGAGCTGTATGAGGGGTAAGACCGGGTCCCGCAGTGAGCCCCTCACTGCCCCGCCCCACTGTTACAAGCACAGAGGGGGCTGGATGGTCTGGATGCAGCTGGGCGAATAGGACCCCCTCCTTCTGCTCCCTCTTGCCCCTTCCTCCCCCCTTTTCCTCTCCTTTTCTGCTGTTCTGAGCTATCCCTACTGGGGAGAGGGGGGCCTCTTTTGTCCCAAAACACACACACACACACAAAATTTGAAAGACATTAGCTGAATTTGGCAGTGCCTGTGAAATGAGGGGAGGCTTAGGAGCAAAATAAATTATCTACAGTTATCGGAAGAAACGCCAGCTACCTGTTTTCAACGTTAATGTCACACGGTTTGCCATATACACTTTCCAAACGATGAAAATGTTCATGTTCATCTACAAAAGAAAGAATGCGTGATCTTATCATACGAGGGTGCAGCATTAACACCCCTCTGCCACCCCCTACCCCCTCCCACCTCACCCCGCCCCACTTCTCCACTCCCAAACTACACTGCCCTGAAATTTGCACTGGTGCTGTTTGTGTGACAGTGCCAGTGCAAATCGAAGTTTCCATAAAGCCCCAGCCCCCTTTTACCTCCAGTGCCCCCCCCACCACCACCACCTCGTGTCAGCCCGCTACTGTATGGGACATCCTGCAGCTGCCCCTTCACTATGGACACCCGGGCTTCATCCAATGGCAGCCCCCTTCGCTTTGAGCTTCCAGAATGAAATCAGACAATTGTAATTGACAGGAAAGCAGAGGAAACGCCCCATTTAACCAGCACTCATGCTGAATCAAATTACACACCCTCTGCGTCTGCCTTAGCCCCAGCCTGGGGATTTCAGAGGGCTAGAGAGAGGATGGGGGTTGGGATTAAAGCTGTTGAATGATAGGGAGGGGGTGGGGGGGTTCATTTTGGTTAGAGAAACAGAGAAGTATGCTCCAATATAAATGAGACCCTGCAGATCTAGCAATTTCATTGATCATTCAAGTGTTGCAGTGAGTTTTGAGTTGTCACATGTGGGCCAGTAGTGACGACAGGGAACACTGGTGATTCAGCAGGCCTTTCTTGTGTTGTACTGGAGAACAATTCAACTCGGCTTCTGTCTCAAAGAAAAACGAACAATTACAAATTGTGTCATGTTGGACACAAAGGCCCCTCCTTTAAAAAGAAAAAAAAAAAAAAAAGAACACAGCATATAAAGCAGACCACTCGCGTTACATGTGGACTGCAGGAAAAGCACTGCACTTGCAAAAAGTACCCTGAAGTCTATCAGATGTAGAAATACAGAATAGTTATGGTTTTTATGGATGGAGAAATTGCACAGTGGTTTGGCCTAAGCTTTCAACATCAAATTCAAGGCAGTGCGACACTGTTCTTTGAACCTAATACTTTTTTGTTGTTTTGTTTTCTGCCTTAATATTTTTTTATTAAAATATTGTCATTACTTTGGCATACAAGGTAGCAACTTTGGCCTTTGACAGTACCGCCCCCTGAACAACTTTTAAAGTACTTATTTTTGGAGAAAAGAATGTGAATCAAAATGCTTGGGTGGAGATTAGAGGGATTCAGGAAATTAGGCTCTTACAACACTTTACTTAAAATATAGAGTAAAGCACCTTATTACAAAACATGCGCATTTCATTAATACCAAACCGACCACTGATGGTGAAATATATTTCATAGAATTTGAAAGACATGCACATAAGGATTCCCTATCATTTTTTGTATTATGGTGGTTCTTGTTATTCTTAATACTACAGTAGTACTAGTGGTAATTTGGGAGACCTCTCGTCCATTTAGTCAATGCTGATGACTTGAGTTGAGTTTTGCACTGGTTTAATGAAGAGAGGGCTTATTGGAGATTCTCCCAGTTTAGACGCTGTATAAGTTAATGAGTATTGTACTTTATGGGAAAGCACTCTGAGCATCTATGTAAATACAGTATGTGTATCGGTTATGAGCATCCAGACAAAGGCCCGCTTGAAGTGAGGTTTTGATTATTTTTACAAACTGAAAGTGTCATTGTCAATGTTTTTAGCATATGGAATTCAAAATGTTTCTGGGTTTTAGGGAGAGTAAATCTTTTATATATGTGTCCCATCATCCTTTTGACGATAATAGTATATTAGATAGATCCATACATTTAAGAAATATTATTTAAGCTGATTAACTTAGTATTTCATCCAAATATATAAATGAGAAATTAACCAGACACTACTATAAACTGTAATAATGAATATCCTTTATGAAGCCGCTGATGTATAAATCCAATCTCAAATAAAAACTCGAATGAATAGTATGTGTAATAACCTAACCCCTACTGAATAAATCAGTTTCTATGTATATTAGGATGAAAAGCAATAATAGGACTATACTGGGACAATAAACAGAGGAGCCTGCTTAGTCAGTTCTTCAAATAATATTCTATTCAGAAATTGACCTTGACTATTAGGATAATACTGCTGCATTTCTGTCTCATGTCTGCTTAAAATTCATTATGGATTCATGCCAGTGTAGTAACACATATGATTAATTAGTAACCGTTTCAGGATAAGTAATTGTTCTCCTTGTGTTCATCAGGGTCTTAGTCATTTGATTGCTTAATTTTTACGTTGAATATCAATCGGATCACAGAGTGGGTCAAGACAAACTTAAGGAATGCTTCTCCTGAGTGGCACTGAAATGACGGAACTGCAATTTCTGCGACTTAGAGAAAACCCCACTGCGCTGTAAAAGTAATCGCTCAAGTGTAAACAAACAACAAGACCAGAGCACGAGCGCCGAGGTGTGTCCTGTTTGTTAAAAAGCAGGAGCTGGTGACTTTACTGATGGCAGACTGATGTCTTGAAGGCTTTGGTCAAAAACGTACACACAGCAGTGAGGAGTAGGGGGCAGGGCACCGTGATAAGATGTACTGTACCAGTCACTCTTTTACTGAACTCATGTTGACCATGCGAGGAGCTTTGATTCATTACACTCATTCGTTTTCGTTAAATTGTATACAGGGGCAGATGAGTTACTTATAGCATATCTTAAAATGAGTTCTGTTTACATTAAGTTTCTGATTTCATGGCTCTATTTGATAACTGTGTTGCACCTACTTTTCATCTGTATTGTTTTTTGAAAGAAAAAGGTCAGACATAGCCAAAGAACAATTAGAAAGGGGAGGACGTGAACTAACTTATCACTTGATTTAACTTATTTTAGCATCAAAATGAGTTTGGTTTAGAGTTTATCGAATTAAGAAATAATCTCATAGCTAGAATCACTCTGTTTATCCAAAAGTCTTAGAGGCCACTCAATCGATATCTGTGAAATGAAGGCATATCATGTTTCAGTGTTGTAAGATTAGTTTAATACTACAGAGGCGCCGGTAACAGACTTACTTCTCCCAAAGAGACCAGCTTACAGCACATCCTGGCACTTACACAGTCCTTTGAGTAGTTTTCTATTGTCCTGGTCAGATTGTTGGGGGAAAAAAAAACACAGTCCAGGAAATGTCTTAATCTTTGTGAAAAACTTCTTTTCTGAGCTCGAGAAGTTGAGATAAAAAGAAACTGCCCAAGTAATTAAAAAAAAAATAACTGAGAAGGTATCTCGTCGTATTGACAATGACAAGCCAGTTAAAATTCAGGCTGAATTCTTAATTTTTAAGACCCTCAGAGTAAACAGAAAGGGATTACTTTAGATGTAAACAAGGTGACAGTGTGATAGTGAACAAAACAACACTGATCTTAGTTAATATCGTTTAGGGAGCCATTAACTGTATCCTTGAGTTTAACTGCATGTTAGGAAAATATAGTACCGTAGGTAAGATTTATCAGAATAAAGTTAAGATCACATAACAAATTCATCAGCCTGATACCTGAAGTGTATAAAAAGCTTTAAGACCTTAAAGTTAACATCGGTTTAAAATCATATATTTACCGTGTAGTTTAACTAATTGATACATAAAGTTTAATTATGATTCTTAAGAATATGCTAAGGTGTAAGTTTCATTTGTCCAACTCACCCAGTATGAAATACTTTTTAATTCAGTGGTGCGACAAAGGGGTGGGGTGACTCACAGTGACATTTGATTCATTAAGTTCTTGTTAGTATTATTTACAGTATTATTTACAATATTGTATTAAGCTTACTATTATAGTAATGGTAGAAACTGTTGATGTTTTTCTTCTCTTGATATGAAAAGGTCTTTATGCATTTATGTAGAATCCCTTTTAAGGAGTGATAGGAAATCCTTATTTTCAATGGATGCACTTAAGCAATTGTACCAACCTGTCTAAATCACACATTGAGCAAGTAATGCATTTGAATGTAAAAAAAAAAAGGAAAAAAAAATAGAAAAAAAGACCACTCAACTTAATGCACTCCTTATGCTTATATTGTTTTGTCAATTTACAAGTGAGCTTTAAGTTTTTGTTTGTTTTTTGGAAAGAATTTGCGACAGGTTTTCAACGTAGACTATATTTGAGTTCTTCCACATACATTTATAGAAAGTAACTTAAAAAGAATAAAAAAAAACATATTACAGTTTCTCAAATCTATTTTGCTAACATGGGTTATTATTTCATAGAAAGCAGAGGAAAAAAAAGTCAGTATCTGGATGTTATTTATGAAAAGTAAAAAAATGAAGCAACATATTTATGAGTAACCTCAAGACATTTTGTTTTTTAATTAAAATTACAAGAAGTTAATATATTTCTAAACACAGGGAAGTCAGTTTCTACTAATAAGTAAAATGAGAAAAGAAGTTTAGAAGTTTTATTTATGAAAGTTGTGGATGCTCGTCTTTTCCATGTACTTAATTGTAAATGAAGTAAATGGAACGGGAGTTCCCCATAGCTTAAATTTTAACTTCAGACGTGCACTACTTCAACATCAGTGCATTCACAATGGAATAATTACAGAAAATAATATAATATTTTTTAGAATTTGGAGATATTTTAGTCACAGAGCATCAATTTTGTGCCTCAATTATATATTTTTCCTGCATCAGCATTCTTTGTGCAGTGCTGCTTGCTGTAACCCCTTTCTCCCCTTCAACTAACCCCATGTTACTGACTGAAACACATTACTCATTTCCTCTGTAATCTAAACTCGCTTTTACTTATCAGACGTATAAAACATGTTACGACTGCAGCGCTTGGAATGAATGAGGCAGCTGTGACCCTTTGCCAATAGGGCCACACATAACTTGTACACACTTTCATTCATACATTTTCTACGTCTACTACCCAGACAGTTTGTGATCGTTAGCAGCAGAGCATAATCAGCTTAAAGAAAGTCTTTATGAGAGACTTTTCCTAATGTGTTAATTAGGTGAAGCGTGCGAATTGAGTGGAGGCATCTAGGAGAGGACGAGAGCGCACTGTGTAGTAGATCTATGTAACTAGATACACACATATACACAGAACAGATTCATTACCGTACTAGGTTGCATGTATGTTGTATGGTCACTTAGACGGGAGAAATGGTGCAAGTCCTGTGTTAACCTCTAACGTCAGCGCACTTGGGCTGTTTCTCCTCTGTAGATTTTCATAGTTGGAGTCTTTTTGGAAACTGTGAAGTTGACATGAGTTTGGAGCCAGGCAAAGAGACCATTTCAGTCCCCACGTAAAAGTTGGATTTTGCATTCTCAGTTACCTGCTAGTGGTGAAAGACTGTTTGCACCTCATATGAATTAACTTGAAGTTCTTAGGTTGTAAGAGTTGATACAGATTTAATGAAAAAAAACTTACTTGACAAAAACACTACAATGGCACATTTTCTGCTGCACGTAAAGGATGGGGACTGAAGTGGCGCTCGCTGGTGAAACTCACAACCTTTTCCAAAAAGGCCAATACAGTCTGACAGTTTGTCTTTGGTAGCGTTTCCAATTTTTCCAGCACAGTAGAGGTGTTTCATACCGGTCTAATAGTGGTCGTAGTGCATTAGTTTTTGGGCCAGCTTCACCTGGCATTAGTTTCTCTGTGAACAGTGAAAGAGGGTTGCCAATGTGGCCCTCTGTGGCTGACCGTCAACTTTGATGGATGGAAAAAAAAAAAGAAGTCTTTGAACTCTGTTACAGTGTGCCATGCCCTTACAAGGCATGTGATATTGCAGGTTTATTTCTTATAGCACATGTTTTTTTGTGAATTACATTTTTTGGAGACATTTTTATTATTATTATTATTATTGTATCTGCGCCATGTTAGTTCTGGTTCTTTGTTATTTTTCCAAGATTCAAGATGTATTGTAAATGTTTCTAATAAAACAAAAATGAAATGATCTCCAATTGAAACCAATTGTGTTTTTTTGTTTGAAGGGGGAGTTCTTATGGCTAAATTGATCCTTTGATGATAATGACTATTCATATTTTAATTTCAGTGATCAGAGGAACACTATCATTTTACAGCACTTTGCAAATATCTTGTTACTGAATTACGGTGGACATTCGGAATTAAATTATATAATATAGCCATGTCAATATTCCGTGATTAGCAATCATGGTAACCAAAATCACGACTCACTCAATTAATTCTGCCCTTCTACCAGATTCGCTAATGAGGAAGCCAGCTACTTGCACCCTTTATTGTTTTAAAACATCTTGAAAAGAGCCAAGAAGAGGCAGGCTATAACAAATGAAATTTATTTATACATTTGCAGTCCAAATATACATACATTAGAATAAATGTTTAAAAAGCCCTAACCTACACCATCCAGTTCAAGACCTGTTAAGTCAACAGAAGTCAGTGCTGATGTGGAAACACATCAGCAGGATAAACGCCATCTGTGTGTATAACCTTTGGATTTAATCAAGCCCCTCCTAACAATCCTATCCTTTCTCCTTTTCCTCATCTATTAAACTATTAGATACTAACAGACCCAATCCTGGCTCCTGGATCCGACCCCCGCCCCCTCAACAGGAAATAAAGAGAAGTGAGAGCGAGGGCAGACCTCAGGGAGATCCCAGAAGGCAGAGTCCTGTTCCAGTTACATACAGTGTAGAGAGAGAGAGAGACAGAAAGGAGTAGGTGAGCAGGCAGTGGAGGATTTCACTTACAGTAAAACAAGCCATCTCGGGTACATCAGAGATCACAGGAGCAGGGCAGGGCTGAATGCCCTCACTACCTCATCCCCTGAAACACTATCCATCCATCCATCCATTCCAGCTAGCAGGCAGCAGGAGCAGGAGTACAGAGTTGTCCATGCATTTAAACCAATCTCCCTAATCTCTCCAACTACACCCAAAAGGTTCAGAGCAGGGGTGAAACAGTCATCAACAGAGCCAATACTGCTATCCCACCGACATGTGAGGCAGTTAACATATCCACTAGTGATGCAGCTATCCCATCTCATTTAGAGTTAACGCTGTACAAAGCTTGCAAGAGCATGACTCATCTGTAGAGTACAAAGTGTGCACAGAGCAGGAAAGCCTTCCAAACAAAGATCAAAGGCAATCAAAGAGAAATTACACGTCACTGTTAGGGAGAGATGTTAGTGCTCTAAGTGGCATGGTGGAATAAAACTTTAACCACCCAACTTCGACCAAATTCCAGCCTGCAAGTTTAGGAAAAATGACTTGAAGCCCTTGCTCCTCCATTAGCGAGGGATAGTTGCCTTTACAAGCGTCTCCAACAGAGATATGATTGTGGGCAAAAGCAAAACCACCAAAAGCAAGAGAGCTCCCTTTGCTGTGAAGAATTCATAGTGGAAAATCTAAACCAACCAGTGTTAAACTGCAAACCCTCTGGCCAAACAAGACCTTAATCTAGTGTTCAATAAATATCACCTGGGACATTACTGTCTAAATATTATACATTTTGGAAAATGGGAATGACAGTGGTGACAGAAGGGTTGCAGTTCAGTGTACTGGATGTGGATTTTTATTGCCCAATATCCTGGCAGTGGGAAACCGAAGGAAAGAATTTACTGGCTTATAAAATAAAGCTTTCAAAGGGAGGACAGTTTGCAAAGACAGAAATCATGATGAGACACAAAAGGGACCCTACAATGTGTTAAAATTTTCATTAGATTGTGAATCAATTCTGATCATGTACCTCTTTCAAAGCACACGCTGGGTATGGTGCACCTCCCTCACAACATAACCCCCCCGTCTGCTTATCTAAACTTCTTTCCTATCCCTCCTTCACTGGTCCCCTTCTTCATACTGTATTAAGTTTTCTTAACCAGACAAATCAATTAGACAAATCAACCCCAGTTAAAAAGTTCCTCTGTGAAATGGTTATTTCTACCTGCCTCTCCATTTTCCCTGCCTATCTGTCTGTGTTTGTTTGTCTTTCTGGTTGTTTCTCCATTTGCCTGGAGGTGAAGGAGGAGGTCAGAGATAAGGTCTCAGTTGGACTGGCAGCAGACACCCTTATTGGCTGAGCTTTGGGTGGGCTCAACCGTGATGGGCACTACGTTGGAGGCTGGTGAGAAGTCGGAGTCGCTTCGCCCTGACATCTGCCTCTGTGACACAATGTTGTAGATAGCTGTGATGGAGAGAGGGGTGAAAGGGAACGAGTTATGTGTAGATGCCTATAAATCCAGCCAACAGTGGGACATATTGTGATAAGGACAAACAGCATGGCAAAACTGAACAACAACTGTTCTATCCAGACTCCTGGCAGCAGTGCAGGATTCTTTCCATACAAAACTGGCATCGTTATGTCATGTGGCAGTACCCAGTTTCATTTGAGGCATTCCCCAGAGCTGAAGATGCAATACATTTAACATTAAAATTGCAGTAACTAAATAAATATAGTACATTATGGGTCTGTGACTTGCTTCTGTGACCCTGCATGCAAAAAGCTGGTGATCAGAAAATACAGTAAACCATATTCAGCAGACAATAGCTGTTCAAACACACAAGTGAACTTCAGTGTAGCTTTTTTTTTTATTGTTCATCCTTCATCACCAGCTCCTTCAACAATTCAATATATGCCTGAACCTAAAGTTTAGCTTAGACGCCACTGGGGCGGTCAAATGATCGACTCACGAGAAGAGCGCAAACACTGATCTGACTTTATTGCATGAAGCCACTTTAACTCTAAACTAGATGTGGAACGTAACTGCTGAAATTAAAACCGCCTATGAATCAAGGAGGCTTAAAGCAAAACAAGACTCCTGGCTGGCTGTGATGTGACATGTCAGGTGGTGAAACTATGCCTCATTACTATAGATCCAACACAGCACCTGCTGTTGTGGCTGTATACACACTAACACAATATGATGGCACTTTCTGACCTGACAATCTGTCTGCTGCTGATACCTACATGTGACGTCTTCTCTGCTCCACTAGGTCTAAAGTTCAGTTCTTACTGGCCTGCTAATGCACTGCTAACTTCCTGTCTTCTCCTCCCTTAATGAGCTAATTAGCAACGTTAGCTCAATGGGGCTTGCTGATTTGAAGTTTGTATAAATCAGAAATTACTGATAAAGCCTTGGTGTGGGCAGAATGGCTAAAGCAGAGGCAGAGGGGAACTGAACGTGGAGCAGAAGCTGAATACAAACAGCAAGTGGCACATACTTGCAGACTGATAGCCCCCCGACCAACTGAAGTGGAAGCGCCACTCACTGTTGGATTGTCTCTTTAGGCACTCCAGGGGTGGACAGTCACAACAATGGCTTTTTTCTCCGTGTTACCAAATCTCCAACATCAAACACGATTGTTAGTGTGGCTATATGCCCCCTGGGGAAGCCACATCTGTGAACCGATATCAGAATTTCTTTCTTGAACAGTCGGATGCATCTGGTACAGTGGGTCAAAGGGAGATTTGTGACCACAAACAAAGACCAGTTCTTGGTGGTTTTCTGGTGATTGTCCGTCTTCATAGCAGCTTTCCCCAGGACTGATTGGCTGAGTGGTTTTTCAGTGTGCCAATTACTCACATTTTTGACCTTAAAAAAAAAATTGAGGGGGCACTCTTGCTACCAACTGCACATAAGCGATGGATGGAGTGATTTGATGGATTTTGCTGCCATCTAGTGGCACAAGATAGGTGTTGTTACGTAGATCAAAGTGAATGGAAATGCAACGCAAATCAATACACTGTTTATATAAAACATTAACATTAAATGGTTTTAGGGGCTTTAGACATTAGTGCCATTCGGGATCAAATGCATTTTCATTCTGTCATCTGATATAAACACAAAAAGAAATGCACAAAAATGGGAAATTCACCTGTGAGAATAGTTTGAAAAGCCAGCTCCACATTAGATGAGTCTAATGCTGATGTCTCCAGGAAAGACAAGCCATGCTTCTCTGTAAAGCAAAAATTAACATAGTCCCAATATTAATTATTATAGGCCTTCATTATTATTAACTTTCAAAACATGGCATTGCACTGATTTAGGATTTGATTTCTTCTACATCATGCACTCACCTCAGGGTTCTCCCCAGAAAAAGGGGACTGCTTTGTAATTACAGAAATTTTTATTGGGTTGTATAACAGCTAACTGGTCTGCTCTGTAAAGAATACATATCCCAAGGAAATACATATTCCATTAAAAAAAGATTAAACCACTGTATTAAATAGACTAAGGAACAATTAATCTGTCAATTTTCTACAAATAATTACTTGTCCTGTTTACTGTATAAAATAGGTCCTTTTCACATCAGACATTTTATCTTGTCATAGCAGGAAAATCTCAGGTGTTACTGTTAATGATGACTTTTAATTCAAATGTCCCTGTAAGCCATGACAGGCATCATTAATTTTATTATTTACACCTGTGCTTTTCTTACCGTGACAATTCAAAATGTCTTCTGTGAAAAAGGCCTATAACAAACAGTAAGGACAAAACTCGTAGCAAAAAGCCAAAGGTATTTTTTAGTTTATTTTTATTTTCTATGCTGAAAAACAACCCAAAACACCCGCATGTGTCTATTGGCAGTCAATAGAAAATTAATCTGCAATTATTTTGATAGCTGATTAAGTCAGTTTTCAAGCAGAAAACTAAACATTTGACAACCTCACCTAGGACTGTAGGAAATTGTAATGGCCACTTTTCTGATCCTGTATAGATCACCAACGTTTAGTCAATAAAATAATAATAATCATTAGCAGGTTAACTGTTAATGAATATAATCGTTAGTTGCAGGCTTGACAGATAAATTCATTATAGAAACTGAGAGCAGATCAATCATGTAAATTAATATGTCAATTGTACCATTGGTGAATGGACCACTTGTTTCAGAACAAATCAAAAACAATCTGTCCTTTTCTTTTTTTCTATTTGTTCCATTGCATTCCATTTTAATCTGTGTATTTTAGGTATAAAAGAGCTTATGAATAAGAATTAAATTTCATTAGATTATTACTTTCACAGGTGAGGAGACTGCTCCATTGTGACTTGTGTTCTTTGGGGAGAACCCTTATCACGTGGCATTCTCCCACACTTTGCATCGGTGTGTCCACTACCTGGTCTTTATGTAAATTTGCATCATAAATTAGGTCAGTGGTCTCGGAAAAACAAATCAGTACAAACAGAAGGCGCCAACTGGTGAAAACATTATGGATAAAGCAACAATGACTTTCTTTGCTTTCATATGGATCAACAAGACACAAGCATTTGACTCTCTTACAGC
Organism: Toxotes jaculatrix; assembly: GCF_017976425.1. Classification (NCBI taxonomy): domain Eukaryota; kingdom Metazoa; phylum Chordata; class Actinopteri; family Toxotidae; genus Toxotes; species Toxotes jaculatrix. The sequence goes on along the minus strand of NC_054401.1, from coordinate 5,163,287 downwards.
CCTCCAGAAGTCATTTACCATTCAAAGCAGGTGCAACACTGAATCAGACACAAGCCAATAAACTGAAGGTCAAGGCGTAAACATGTGGCCCAACCACTGTAAAATAGTTAGTGTCGAAAGGTTGGCAAAATTATTGAAAGGCACCCTGTAAAAAATAAACCTGCTCTGAAATAAAGTCTTGAAATTCTCAAAGGGGAGAGATAAATGAAAGTTAAATTAATTTAAATCAAGCCCTTTTTTACCTAATGGTGTGCCTTCTTATATGTACTCAAACACTTTCAAGCCAAGGACATATGCCATTTAGTGGACACATTAACGCAAAATGCCTTACACTATCACAATGCAAACATTTCCAATATGGGTGTTCCCAGCGGAAATCAGTGCCTTGAGACTGGCAGTGTTACAACTTTTAAAAAGCAGCACAAACTAAAGTGAGGGAAAAGTTAAGACACAAGTAGAAACATTAATTAAATTCACTGTCAACAACACAAATAATATGTTATAATGTACTTAAGGACCTCATTAAAGCAGCTAGGGGCCAGTTCACCTCATATGCTCATTATCACAGCTTTAACCTGACAATAATTTAATGAGGCAGAGTCCTAGAACCTCACAGGTCAATACAGGCTACACGCTATATGTGCTCCCACAAAGTTGCACAGTCACAATACCTGCAAAGGCCTTGGCCTCATCTGTGGGCACTGCCCTTAGGTGGCGTAGATCGCTTTTGTTTCCCACTAGCATGATGACTATGTTGCTGTCTGCATGGTCCTGCAGCTCCTTCAGCCAGCGTTCAGCATTTTCATATGTCAGGTGCTTGGCAATGTCATAAACCAAGAGAGCTCCAACTGCGCCACGGTAGTACCTGGACAACATAAGAGGAGATGAACAAACTATAAACTGGAGTATCAGTTTGTTCTTGTTACAGCCTGTTGATATCAGGAATCTTTGTGGGTGTGTCACATGGGCTCAGCCAGCTCTGAAGCACAAGAAAGTCCGATCAGAGAAACATGCAAAATCAAACTGTGAAGCTAAAACAACTGCACACAAAGGTCATAACACAAATAAACACTGACTGACGTTGCTCATTTTAATTTGAAGATTGGCTGCACTCGCTTTCTGCTTCCTCAGTGCCTGAGGGGGCTTGACACAGCACATGCCAGTGCCTCAGTGGCGGCTGCATCAAGGAAGACAACTCACAAAAAGATGAACGTTGGGAAGGGAACTTGACAAAGAGATGAGGAGGAAGCTATGATTAACAAAACACTTCCTGCCCCAGGGTGCATTTTGTAGTTTAAATCGCTTCCTATGAGCTCTTTCTTGCTATTTTAGGAATGATAGAGCTCTATCTGCAACAATGCCAACATTTTATAATACAGCCAAACTTCATGTGACTGTGAATGACATTTTTGACCCAAAAAAAAAAGACAAACATGCAATATGGCTCAGTACTGATAACACGCTTGCTTGAACTGATGCATATGTATGTGGATCTATGAGTGTGCTGGATTTAATTAAAAAGAAACCACTATTTTCTGCAACTAAACATGTACTTATGTGACGTGGATATCTCTGGGTAGGTGAGGAAGTGGCTTTGATGATTTGCTCCCTTGTACTCACGCAGAAGTGATAGCTCGGTATCGCTCCTGTCCAGCTGTGTCCCAGATCTGAGCCTTGACGGTCTTGCCTTCTACCTGGATGCTGCGTGTGGCAAACTCCACCCCGATGGTGCTCTTGCTCTCCAGGTTGAACTCATTCCGGGTGAAGCGTGACAGCAGGTTACTCTTACCTACACCTGAATCTCCGATCAAAACCACTACAGGTACAAAACAGGAATTTCAGACAAAGAAAGAGGAACAATCTACAGCACAGTCACATTTTAAACTCTGCCTGCAAGCAATGTTTTTGGACATTTTGGTTTGACTTACTGGTACAACTGAGTCTTATATTCAACGTGTACATGGAGAATGAAAAATATACATGGAGACTAAAGTAGTGTATAATTTGATATTTCATGAGAGTGTTTGAGCAGCACAGCATAATTTTTGGCAGCAGCTGTAAAGGGAAATTCACAGCACACCTTTGGTGTAACAGTTCACCACAAAGAAGTTACACTGAACGAGACGGGTTGACTTTTTTAAATTAAATTTGATTCTCATTTCTGTTAGATAGCCTGCCTCATCAATGTGTGGCTCCCAGCAAGGGCAGAGCAGAAACTCCGGGGACTCCCACTGAGTACACAAAATATTAAAACCACCTGCTCTTTTCAAGAAATACATGCAGACTAAGCACATGAATCCAGGTGAAACCAGTGAGCTGCTGCAGATTTCAGCTACCTAATGCAGTTCAGTCATGACAGAATTTGACTGAAGGGCAGAAAATCAGTTAAAGAAAAATGTTTTGACCACAAGGAGAAGTGAGACATAGATTATAAGACATGTACGCATAAATAAACAGGTACAAGTGAATTGTCCAGCTGTTGCCTGCTGCTAAAAGCCATATATAAATGTTTAGATATCAACTCCTAAAACCCACTCGCTCTAGTCTTAACAAAACTCTGCTGTAGTTTGTGGAAATGATCAACACAAAATGCAGCCAGCCCTGTGGTTATACATAAACCCTCCCAAACTGATTTAGTTAATACAGCCACCATTTTACTTTTCCCAAACAAAGCATGCAAATCTATCAAATCTGCTAACATCCCTCACAATGACTACACTTGTAAAAACACCATGTGTAGGTCTACATACAAACTTCAGTTGGGTTTTTATTAACACAGGGGTGAGAGAGGTAAATGAATACCTTTAATGCTTAGTGCATAACCAGGACTATATAAACAAAGCCTTTAATTCTGTGTCTCTTCTTCCACTGGGTCTTTTCCAAAATTGTTCTGGGGAGGGGGAGCGTTTGCCAGAAAACCACTTCCACAACTGTCAGGTGAGTCAGTCTATCAAAAGGAACCCACCGCACCGACTCGACACCAGCACGCCACCCTGACATTAAGAAATAGGAACTTCTTATGGAATGTTGAAACTGCATTAACAAACCAACCACTGTGTCTACACATGCATTTAAGCAATGCTGCTATTTCTCTTAGGAAACTGTGTGTATTAAAGTTTATCAGTGTTACTACGGTGTAACAGACACAAGCAGAAACCTGTCCACATTACGACCTGGCTTAACTTAGACTGTGAAATAATCAAAATAGGAGGAGCACATAGGGATTTAAAATCCCAACAGTGTGGCTCTCCTACACACCAAAAGGACAACACTATCATTCTCCATTTTGTCCAACACAAAAGATCTTGGGCGGAGGACAAAAATCATTATGCAACCATTTCTAGGTCCTCTGCCATCAGACAGGTAATATCACGGCTGCACTACACACCCATTCACTAAACCTATTGTTAGGTGTGCATTCTTCAGCTAAAAAGATATGACACCTCTCTATTATATCATACAACCCTGCACCCAGTAATGTGGCCAAGCCTACGACTGCCTGGTTGTAGGAATGAAACCAATTCCTAGTCTGAGTCTATTTGTTCAGGGAGATTAATTCATGTATTGATATCTCCCGAATCCCTATAAATGGAATAAAAGATCACCATCCTATGTCTTATTTCATCATTTCCTTTTTCGTGAAATTAAAGCAGTGTATATGACTAAGGCAGGTGCTCTAAAAGAGATACCTTCTATTAAAGTGGGATAATTATTTTCTTATCAGTGCTGATTTAATGGTTTTAAATGCGTCAAAGAAATTCAAAAAATAAAAAAAAACATTTATATATTCACTGAAAGACGGCTCTGACATAATTTACTCATTTGGGTGTTTAATTAAAAAAAGAGATGCCTTGCAAGGAGCATGGGTGAGGCAGGTAACATGGCACTGAAAAGTTTCTAAAAATACCCAGCACTAAGGCTCATACACATCACTAAGGGAGAGAGGAATTGCTTCAGCAGAGCAGCAGCATGACTTCCAGTGCTGATGTCTCCATCAATAGGGAAAGGTTCATGACTCACTGAGAGCTCACCCAACTTGACTCATGCTGTCCAACAGCAAGGGACAAAAGGAGGTTGTAGGAACAAAGGACAGCCAAAACAGTAACGTGAGCTCTTTCCTGGTTTAAGCGAAAGACCGAATGGCAGGCGATACCTTATCAGTGCCCTTGCACCGCTGCACATGATTCAGATAAATCTGATATTTGGTCACCAGAACCCATGTCATTTTATCCAAGTGTGTGAGCAAATCTCATCTTGTCTATGCTCTGGGACAGAGCTGCTCTGTGGCCACACACACACACACACACACACTTTTCATGCAGGTATTTCCAGTTTGACAACACATGCTTGTTTAGTTTTCTGTATTTGAACAGACCATGAGCACTTCATTTCCCCTTGCTTATGACAAGGTACAACTATTAAGTACTGTTTGTGCCAAAAAGCCATATTGGAATAGTCACTTTCTTCCCCCCACAGCACTATCTTTGGTACCCGATGACACTTTGTGGGATAGAGTTTCAGTATATTGTGCTGCTGCTTAAAATTATCTGGTCACCAGACAAGCTTTCTAATATGTATACATGTTTCTCATTTATAGGGCTGTGACTAAAGATTATTTTCATCATTGCTTTATCTGATTTTGTTTAAACAATTAAATAAAATGGCAGATCTGAGCGTGGCATCTACAGGTGTCTTGCTTTGTTCGACCAAAAGTTCAAATACCCTAAAATATTTTGTTTATAATGATTTGTGACAGAGACGAGCAGGAAACCCTCTCATTTAAGAGGCTGGAGTCAGAATATATAATAAATATAAAATATATTAATATTTGGATTTCTTTCACTACTTATATCTAATAAAATGTAAAATAGTAAAAACAGTTGCTGATTATTTTTCTGTTGACAAATGGGCTAACCATTTCCCCCTAAACTGGCTGCTACAGCATCTCAATAACTTCTAATATTAGAGTGAAAGTGGTTTAACTGTTGTGTTAGCTTCTGATAAACGGGGAGGTGGATTTGTCCAAGTGCTAAGACCTGTATGTACATTCAGGCTTCTACCACAGGTGATTTTCAGTGAACCGTTTAGTCCTCAGGCATAAAACTGACGGACCAAACTTTACTTCCTCAGTAAGGAAATCTCTATTTATTTATTTTTTTGATTTGCCGTCCGGTCACAGTTTATGACCCCATGTTGACCAACGCCGCATCCCAAGATGATTGCATCATCGGCCTGCAAGATAATGAGTCTTCAGCATCTATGCTGCTTAACGCGATACATGAGAGACCTTATAAGCTGCCTGCTAATGATGCAAACATTCGGCTGAAACGGTTATAAGGCCATTTTAGTGACTAAAGTCTCAACTCAACAACAGTCACACTTGTTAGAGCTCACAGCAGGTGCCTTCGTCTCCAGCTCTGATAAATGTCGCCTTACATCTCGTCGTCGGTGGTGCCGGTCAACACTTCTGACAACTCGGGCATCGAATGACACTCACAGGTGAAGCGACATCGTTGTCGACATTAAGCTGCCCAACTGGGCTAGAGGATAAACAGCGACTCACCTTTGAAAAGATAGTCGTACTCGTCTTCTCTGTTGGTCATAGTTTCTCCTCTTCGGGCGAATTTACTCCAAGTCGAACAAACTTCTGGCGTGTTATCTACTCAGCTGCTACGAGACCGAACGACCGACCACCCCCCTCCAGTTCACTTTAGCCTCACACGAAAGATGCGGGTGACTCTCACTCAAACGACAACAACGTTGAATTACTGTCAGAGTACAATAACACGACGCTGCCGTTGTTATCAACCATAAAAAAAAAATCCCGATAGAAACAACTAGCTACAAAAACTTTCGCCTCGTCTTCCTCAACGTCTGTCACTTGCCACTACCGTTGCTGCGACGTAACGTCAACGCCTTTGCCCAGCCCCCTCTGCGCTCCTACTGGTCAATGGCTGATCGACACCTGTCACTGGCGTTGCTGTGATTGGTCCGCCCCGCTGTCGCTCACGATTTGTCCGCTGGTCGTTAACTTGGATGACGTCTGCGGCTCCAAGCTACAACAGGTAATATCAAGCCTCAGGTTAGTTAGCAGCAGGGAGGCCCGGCTGGCAAACAGTGGTATCACAGATGTCTCGCTGTAACACGTGTAAGCGCAGCCTAACAGTAACAGACACAGTGATATAACACAGTACAGAGCTCCCCAGGTCAGAGAGGTCATACTGACAATTTTAAGCCTAGTGCTCAGCCTGGGATTTATGGGTTACCTGGGCACTGTTAAGTAACTCAACAAATTGTTTAGTCGAACAACAGAGAATTGATCTGCAACTGTTTTGATGATTTCTAATAGTTATTTTACGAACAGCAAAAATATTTGCAAATATTTGCTCCCTCCATCTCCTTAAACATGAGGATTTGATGATTACTGGCACCAGATTAATTGATAATGGCAATAATTGTTAGTTGCAGCAGTACAAAACATGAAATTTAATATGTAATAATGTTTTATGGCCATTTCCATATTTTTACACATGCATTGCTGGGTATCCCAAACAAGAAGGGAGTAAAGCCAACGTCAACAAAACAAGGGTTAATAAAATCTCCCTTCCTCTTCCTCTGTGTCCTTTTGCAGCAAATAATTTCAAGGTGAACTGCTGGTACACAGTCTATGGTAGATACAGTACCTGCAGTTCACCTTGACTTACATATAGTTTGTTTAGTGGATTTCAAATTAAGTTGCAGGGATTCCCATGGATTTCTATCACACGTCTTTTTTTCATCTATGATACCATTCCTGGTTGTGTACTAAAGCTCCTGTAAGAACATACTTTGTGCCAGGGTTAGGTGAAAATTTTTACCATTTTAAGTTGAAATACTATGTTAATTTATTTTGCAGGCATTCTGCGTTTAAATAAGTCTTTGTTGAGATAGCATACTTTACAGCAAAGATACAGAGAAAACAGGACAGAGGCTATCCAGTGCAGACTGACAGCTGACAATGTTTGGTTATTTTTGACTTAGTTTCAGGATGTCCAGGTGGCCAAATGGTTAAAATTGCAATGAATACAGGGAAGTTTGGTTTTGGGTTTAACAAGTTACTTGTGTGGATTTGGTACTTTCCGAACATCAATAACAAGTTAGCAAGAATGACAGTCTTTGAAACTGTTCTTCCCTACTCCAAACAGCAGAAATGTACCATAAATTAAAATAGATTACAGAGTAAAAACAAAATGACAATACATAGTCTAAACAGTAAGGATATCCATGATATTGAGCAGTAGTTGGTATTTCCCACAATCAAACACTTGGCCAAGTGGAAAAGTCCCGGAAACACCTTTAAACATTTAATGAAATAACATCTAAACATGTCAGTAAAACATCATTTCACTATTTTTACAACACTGTCCTGTAAGAAAAAAGCACAGTGCTAAGAAAGGTCTGGTACGCCTGCCACTGATTCATTCCTATGGGTTGTATATGAGGGTAAGGTAGGATAGACAAGCGACCTATCTGGCAGTTGGAGATTTTTACACACTGTTTCCATTGGTTTGTGTGAGAGGAGCTTTCCTTATATCAGACATGGACAGCACAGACCAGCTGATATCCAGTGTTTAATTAAAGGCCAGTACTGGTTCATCTCTTTCTTTATCAGGTAATCCACTAACCTCCCATAAAAGTGACAGCTGCTTTGGTTTTACTGTTATTAAATTTGATGAAGGAAGGAAGGAAGCCTTATTTATTTATTTATTTTTAGTCATATCACCCAAGGCCTGTGCACTCATTCACTGCATGCATCATTCTGGCAGGGTTAGGCAACATTAACTGGGCCAGTTAATTATCTCAGCCCGTGCAGAGAAAAAAAAGAAGATATCACACTCGAAAAGGTTGCCCACCTCTGACTTATTCTTTCAGATGGAATTGCTACTCTACATCTAAAATTCTTTTCTGTTTCTCAGAACATTTTCTACATCTTTGCCTCTTCATTCATATGTTTTAATGCTGAGGTCTCCAGAATTTTCAGACCTCATTATGGCGTTCCTCTAAGGTTACAATCCTCGAGGCAGTTCAGCCTTTGACATGAAACAGTTTGAGAGAGGCCTGGATCAGAAACAGACCGTGGCCAAATATGTTTTAACACTGTGATTCATAAAACAACAGAATATTTCCCAGAGATTTGAGTTAACACAGGAAATTGTTTTTCAGTTTTGTGGTGTTGTTACTGACAACTAGAATTTCACTTGAATTGAACAGCTGCGAAGGTGGTGAACATTACTAACCTGGTATTTCTAAATTACTTTAAAATTCTTTCATTGAAAGACACAAATAACACACATCAGGTTAACTGTCTCCATAAATCCTTTATGTCAACAGAAATGCACTCAGTCTCATCACAGATCATCAGCTGGAACACAGGCACAGCGATGACAGCAAGTACATAAAATATCTGACACCAACTAAACTGTTGATTTGAAGACAACATAAAACAGTCTTGTGTCACTTAGTTTGAAAACATCACACAAGCCATGATTTTTTTTTTTATTTCCTGCATGGATTATAAATATATTATCTTACAGGTAACACAGTTTGGTGTTTTATCTTTGACCTATGTTCCGTGGTCAGCAGGGAATCTTAAAAGACAGATGCTGGCTTCCAGCAGCATTCACATTTATCAGTCATCCTTTGAATACATTGTGCCACTACAAAGCTTTTACAAGTTGTAAATCAGTCATTTCAAAGTGGCATCTCTTAAGACAGAACCATTAATTTTGGCACACACGGTTGCCATGTTGCCTGCCTCTTGTCAAGCCCTAGCGCAGGGTTGTGGGTGAAGGAGGAGCCCATCTGTCACCCACTCCGAGGCCCTTGGGCTCCTGAAGGTTGGTGTGATCAGATGTTCCTGCAGCAGGGCTTATTCTCCTCTGTGTTTTCTGCTCTGGAGCTGTTCAGGGACACAGCACTGATGGAGCCTCGAACCACTTCCTTACTGCTCACCTTCCTGTGAATCTCTAATGTAAGAAATTGACATATATTACCATCCAACATGGATGTTGAAGCTGCACAAAAATTGATAAGAAAACGACAGCAACCCCTTCAAACAAAATAAACACATTAAAGTTGTTCATTTCCAACTAAAAACTAGGTCATGTTTTTCTGACCCTTTCCTGACGTGGACTTTCTCCAAACCTCCATGAGTTGAGGAGATTAAGGTCTGGCTATATGTGATTAAAGTCATAGGTAGAGCCTTATCCCATCATGTGTGTGGGGAAAAGTGTGTATCCAGTCCACATAATTTAGTTTTTGGAGAGGAGAGACAGAAAGGCAAAGACATTCATGATGGGAACTTAAAAGGAAGCCACAATTGCTAAGTGGCTATTACCTAAGGAGAAAAAAGTTAAGTACATTAAAATGAATTACCTGCTAGGACATTGTTAAATGCTGCTTCCACATTAGTTGACTCCAAGGCCGAGGTCTCCAGAAACAAAAGGCCTTTCTTTTCTGGATAATACAAATAAGCTAAGTTAGTTATTTCTGTCACACTGTCCGAAATTGCAGAATTTCACTGTTGATCTTCTGGGTCCTATAACAACATCACGTAATTTATCTTTAATCACCCATTAGAATCAACAAATAAGAATTTATGGTCACTTTGTTACCCTGAAAAATCTATAAATACACTTTGGTGAGCAGACTAATTTCCATTTGCTACAATCATAAATTCAGTTTTCATCATGTAAATATGAACAGTCAACATACAGTTCCTATGCAGAGATTTTGTTGTTGACTTTGTACCTGCAAAGTCTTTGGCCTCCTCAGTGGGCACAGCTCTCTCTGACTCCAGGTCAGTCTTGTTGCCCACCAGCATGACCACGATGTGGGGGTCTGCGTGGTCGTATAGCTCCTTCAGCCATCGCTCCACGCTCTCATAGGTAAGGTGTTTGGTGATGTCATAGACCAGCAGGGCTCCAACAGCACCTCTGTAATACCTGTTTGGAGGAAACTGACTTTACAGCAAGTCCTTATGTGACATTTAGGTGTCTTACGTGTTTGTCATGGACATAACAGACATATTCACATTTATACCTGGAATAACTGATTTTTTGGGTCATGATTTTGGCCATCCGGTGAATTGAAGTCTCTACCAACTCCTGAGGGAAATATTTGAATCCACTATGCTGACTAGCTAGATGCAAACTTTGTATGTCTGCCCTTTGGTGCTGGGCAGGTAGCATACAGTGAAATTTCAGCTGCTGTGGCCAAAAATAACACTATGAGAGCAGTGATACTGAACCAAAACAGTAAAGATGTGGGCCAAAACAATGTGCTGAAAGATGACATAAAGCTCTGCAGAGATAAGAGGAGCTGCAGTCAGGTGCTAATGCTCTGTTGGTTTATCTCTTACAGCAACCCCAAGTCATTCGATTCAATGCTATCACAAATAAAATATATATATATATATAGATTGTAGTTGCTTTAAGCACTGTCCATCTTCACTGAGAGTAAGCAATTACTCCTGCTGTAAGTTGAAAAAAACTTTAATGACTGATGATTGCTCTGAAGTCATGAACCAATCAATACATCCTTCACAATGACATTTCTGCTCCACTCTTCCAGAAGTATAATTAATTCCACTTTAATAGTTTTAACTGCTTGTTACAGCACAAATGGGAAATTCCATGGGAGTGGGAATTTGCATACCATTCAGTAAGTAATTACTCAAAAAGCCAAGGAGTCAGAAAAGAGCTAATCCAGCAGTGTAGCATATCCTCGGATTTTTTTTTCCATGTCTTAAAAATAAAATTGACATGGCTCTACACTGTTAATCCTCCTAGTTTAATTAAAAAAAGAATGAATCAGGGGCACCCTCAGATAGAAGAGAGACCCGCTGAGGGCTGAGTGTTCAAATAAACGTATCTGCTCTCACCAATGGGATTTTGAAACCCAAGTGTGCCAGTTAGAAACTGGCAGTGGAGAGGAGAATGTGCTGGTTGTTTTTCAGGTAATGTGGGATGATCAGTGCTTGTCCCTGCGTATGTTTTGGCTGATAACTGCACCACCTAAGATGCTGACATACAGGTTGCTCAACAACAATGGAGCATAATGTGCTGACTGAAAAAAACTGTCTTTTGTGTGCCTGTTTAAAATGTGTGCATGTTTAAAAAGGGATTCAGTTTTAAAAAGTTTATCTTCTAGCACAGCATTTATTTAGGTCTCTTCAGTATTAGTTAACAACCCATTTAATCATAAAACAACTGCAGGAATGCCTTGAAAATCTGCCAAAAAAGCAAAGATTTAGGACACATGGCCCAGGCATACAGATATGGTAAAGATAAAACATGCATTTGTGTGTGTATGTGAGAATGAGCACACATGTATATGCTAATATATGTATAAAAGCTGTGATGGGTCTTGGCACTCACGCTGAAGTGATGGCCCGGTATCGCTCCAGTCCGGCTGTGTCCCAGATCTGGGCCTTAATGGTGAAGCCGCTGAGCTGCACTGTCCGTGTGCTGAACTCCACCCCGATGGTTGTGCGGGTATCATGGTTGAACTCATTTTTGGTGAAGCGGGACAACAGGTTGCTCTTTCCTACACCAGATTCACCTATCAGAACCACTGGAGAGGACACAAATCACAGAGGCGTTTTAATTAGAGTTCCAGTTTTTTGAGTTTGGGTTTGGTTGTTGCAGGACTAAACCAGGTATGTCTTAGACAAAGGAGACAAAACAAATATTCCCAGAGCCTAATATGAGCCAGTCCTGGCCACCTCATCCTTTACAGCCTGTCTTAACTGAAGCTTTTAGTCTAGGTGTGTCTTTTTTGTTTGCCCCATAAATCCACAGTTGTAGCTGTCTGATACTGGGGCTAATTACACCATTAGGGATATAGTGTCCTATTTTAAAAACAGCACCACACCCTCATGGTAAATAAGTTAATTATTTCAGCTCAGAGGTGCAGAGAGGACGTGTTGTGTGAAACACTTGAGAACAATGCGGGATGTTGGCCTGGAACAGAAAACACCAGATTATTGATTAGTAAAGAGATAATATTTCATTCATCTGTACATGTGACTTTTTTTTTAATCCTAGTGAGGATCTTGTCAGGTTGTAGGCTATCCCAGCATACACTGAAGGAGAGGCCAGCTGTAAAATACACTGCTCGTCTTATCTTTTTCATTTAAACAGTAGGAAGTGAGGGTTATGAAATATAGGAAGCAAAGCACAGACAGGATTGAAACATTTGTCAGCAGGTGCAGAGATGTAGATTAACAAGTGGTTCAGTTTATATTAAACATGTTTAAGTTTTACTTTTCTTTCACTGGAGGTACCTATTTTATGTTTTTACTTTGGCTAAGAGCACTGTATTTTTTTTTTACATTTTATTTATCACTGAAGCCATGCAGCAAAGTGATTGTAAATCTTTGTCCAGTGGTGCTTCACTCTTGGCTTGACTGATTAATATCAAAGAAATGTATTTTACCAAAACTGAAGGATAAATGGACTGAATTTTTAACTCACATTTGTCAACTCTACAGATAAAACACAAGCTTCCTCATTTGAAAAACTGAAAACTTTGACGTAAAAACCTGTCACAAGTGAACCTTTGTTTCAGAAACTAAAACAGTCCCTAAAAGCGTAAAGGGATTCCAAATCAGGTGGAACAAGTTAAGCTGCCACTTCCTTATATCATGGTCAGACAGGCCTACCTACTGGGTAAACAGGACAAGAAATAACACAGACACCCCCTCTGTACATTTCAGTGACTAATGTTTGGTTTTCAGTTGTTAGCAGCTGACTCAGAGAGAGAGAAAAAAAGGCTTGGCTTAATTGGCACAGATAGGAAAATATGACCACACTGTGAAAAAACAGTAGCAGTGGGATCTCTGCACATTTGGTTAAGACACAGTCGCAGCTTAATGCTGAGGCGTGTGAGCTCAAGAACACTGAGATAATAATCCAAGTTCCTGTGACATCTCCACAGGCTAATCACCTGCTACCTCTAACATATTCAGCACCTACTGATTCCCATGAAGGTCTTAACTTACAGTATGCTTAACTTGAAGCCAGGGGTCACATCAAAGAATGTTTTACAAGTTGCTCTACTTTGGCATGTTTTAGGTAATTGTTCACTCTGAAGCCACATCCCTTTACTGCTTTTTTTTCGGTGGGGCAGGTGAGAAGGCCTGTTTTTCTCCTCTTCTCTTCTGCTACTGAGTAACTTCTTATGTAAACAATACCCCTGGTTTCACTGGTGATACAAGTCAAGAGTCCTTCACGGTCTCTGGCGGTCTGGTTTGTCAATTCTGAGGAAGCTTGAGCGAACTTGATGCGTTGCAGTGAGGATTAAATTTTCCTTTTCTTTGTTTTCATGACCTTCAGGACTGGAAATGTAGCTACTGTACTGTACGCAGTTCTGCTTACAGCCCTGGAAACCCTGGTGGAAACTTAAAATAACTTGGGGCTGTATTCAACTGACCAATGGCCAATATTAAAACAAATTTTAGAAAAAATGGGTACTGTTGCACAAGGACATTTATATATTAGTTTATAAGTTAACTTAATTTTAAGCAACACTACAAGTGATCCCACAGTGTGCCCATGGACAGTATGTGGAGGGATGAGAACATGCAGGTTTACATTCCAAGCAAACATTATATAATGTGATTTTACTGATTTGTTTCTCTGAGTTATCAGTGAATCGCTGAGTGGAATGAAATCCTGTACATCCTTTTGAGAAACTATAGTCCGCAGTGTGGGTGATTGAGTTTATTCAATGATAGAAACTGGTTTCTTATTAGAGTCCCAGGCTGGAGGAGGGATCCTTCCTCTGTTGCTCCCTCTGAGGTTTCTCCCACACATAACCCCTTGTGAAACCCCAACTTGTAGCTTTTACACTTGAGTTTTTGTCTAGATTAAACAAACAAATTTAATGAGTTAATTAAAGCTGCAAGCAGCGATGACGGGCCCTCGCACCCCTTGCGACCCGCGGGAGTCACAGCCGGCACAGCCATGAGTACCAGAGTCCTCCTATGTCCTCTCCTCTTCTCCCCAGTACACTTCATAGTACAAACAGGTTATTTCCTGTTACCAGCAGGGGGCGCCACGAGTAAGGCGGGAGTTTGACATATGGAGGCGTTCAGGGCAGAGCCCTCATCATGCTCATGAAGTTTGAAGATGTTTGGATAAAGTATGTGGATGTGAGAGCCATTCAAAATGTCATGGCAAATTCACCAAACGCCATCGAACTTTGGCGAGCCACAGAGGCCACGCCCTTTAACTTAGAGAAAAGTCTGTTATAACTTTTGATCATCATGGTCTTGAGGTGAGGTCCACCAGATATGAAGTTGATCGGGTGAAATCCCTAGCACGAGTTCATCCGCATACCAATGGTGGAAAGCACTGAAATTTGGCCGCCAAAAACAAAATGGCCGACTTCCTGCTGGGTTGAGGTCATGGTGTCAAGAGACTTTTTTGTGCGTCTGGAAGTGTTCTTTATGTGTACTGATTTTCATCTTCGTATTCCAAAAAAACCCATATGGAGAGGGGTATTTTAAATCTTCAAGGGGGCGCCGTTGAGCCATTTTGCCCCGCCCAATTACAAAAACCCCATCAGAGTCTAGGACCAGCCCCCAAGAACGTGTGTATGAATTTTTAGGATCATAGGAGGTGGTTAAGGTCATTACAAATCCAAACGTAATTTCACGGCGAGGGATCGTCAGTTGCCGCGCCGCCACACAGATGCCATTGCACCCAGCTTCACGGCCTTTATAATGTAGCTTCACCAAGTAGTTGGGAAGGTTGTAGAGCAGAAACCAAGCTGATGGTGTCAACTATTAAGGAGCAGTACACTTCAGAGTAAAAATAGGTCATTTCCTGTTACCAGCAGGGGACGCCACGAGTAAGGCGGGAGTTTGACATATGGAGGCGTTCAGGGCAGAGCCCTGATCATGCTCATAAAGTTTGAAGATGTTTGGATAAAGTATGTGGACGTGAGAGCCATTCAAAATGTCATGGCAAATTCACCAAACGCCACCAAACTTTGGCGGGCCACAGAGGCCACGCCCTTTAACTTAGAGAAAACTCTGTGATAACTTTTGATCATCATGGTCTTGAGGTGAGGTCCACCAAATATGAAGTGGATCGGGTGAAATCCCTAGCACGAGTTCGTCCGCATACCAATGGTGTAATTCGCCAAAATCGCCAACTTCCGACCACAATGGCGGACTTCCTGTTGGGTTGAGGTCATGGTGTCAAGAGACTTTTTGGTGTGTCTCGGTATGATCAACATGTGTACCAATTTTCATGCACCTATGACAAACTAAGCCCAATGGGAGGGGGGTTTTGAAAATTTCAAGGGGGCGCTGCAGAGCCATTTTGCCCCCCCCCATTTACAACGACCACAAAATATCAAATTTTTCACCAGACCTGATGAGTGTGCAAAATTTCAGGCGTTTTAGAGCATGGGAAGGGGTTGAAAAATGCAGTTGTTTGGGAGGAATAATAATAATAATTAAAGCTGCAAGCAGCGATGACGGGCCCTCGCACCCCTTGCGACCCGCGGGAGTCGCAGCCGGTGCAGCCAAGAGTACCAGAGTCCTCCTATGTCCTCTCCTCTTCTCCCCAGTACACGTCATAGTACAAACAGGTTATTTCCTGTTACCAGCAGGGGGCGCCACGAGTAAGGCGGGAGTTTGACATATGGAGGCGTTCAGGGCAGAGCCCTCATCATGCTCATGAAGTTTGACGATGTTTGGATAAAGTATGTGGATGTGAGAGCCATTCAAAATGTCATGGCAAATTCACCAAACGCCATCGAACTTTGGCGAGCCACAGAGGCCACGCCCTTTAACTTAGAGAAAAGTCTCTTATAACTTTTGATCATCATGGTCTTGAGGTGAGGTCCACCAGATATGAAGTTGATCTGGTGAAATCCCTAGCACGAGTTCATCCGCATACCAGTGGTGGAAAGCAGTGAAATTTGGCCGCCAAAAACAAAATGGTCGACTTCCTGCTGGGTTGAGGTCATGGTGTCAAGAGACTTTTTTGTGCGTCCTGAAGTGTTCTTTATGTGTACTGATTTTCATCTTCGTATTCTAAAAAAACCCATTTGGAGAGGGGTATTTTAAATCTTCAAGGGGGCGCCGTTGAGCCATTTTGCCCCGCCCAATTACAAAAACCCCACCAGAGTCTAGGACCAGCCCCCAAGAACGTGTGTATGAATTTTTATGATCATAGGAGGTGGTTAAGGTCATTACAAATCCAAACGTAATTTCACGGCGAGGGATCGTCAGTTGCCGCACCGCCACACAGATGCCATTGCACCCAGCTTCACGGCCTTTATAATGTAGCTTCACCAAGTAGTTGGGAAGGTTGTAGAGCAGAAACCAAGCCGATGGTGTCAACTATTAAGGAGCAGTACACTTCAGAGTAAAAATAGGTCATTTCCTGTTACCAGCAGGGGACGCCACGAGTAAGGCGGGAGTTTGACATACGGAGGCGTTCACGGCAGAGCCCTGATCATGCTCATAAAGTTTGAAGATGTTTGGATAAAGTATGTGGACGTGAGAGCCATTCAAAATGTCATGGCAAATTCACCAAACGCCACCAAACTTTGGCGAGCCACAGAGGCCACGCCCTTTAACTTAGAGAAAAGTCTGTTATAACTTTTGATCATCATGGTCTTGAGGTGAGGTCCACCAGATATGAAATCGATCGGGTGAAATCCCTAGCACGAGTTCATCCGCATACCAATGGTGGAAAGCACTCAAATTTGGCCGCCAAAAACAAAATGGCTGACTTCCTGCTGGGTTGAGGTCATGGTGTCAAGAGACTTTTTTGTGCGTCCCGAAGTGTTCTTTATGTGTACTGATTTTCATCTTTGTATTCCAAAAAAACCCATATGGAGAGGGGTATTTTAAATGTTCAAGGGGGCGCCGTTGAGCCATTTTGCCCCGCCCAATTACAAAAACCCCATCAGAGTCTAGGACCAGCCCCCAAGAACGTGTGTATGAATTTTTAGGATCATAGGAGGTGGTTAAGGTCATTACAAATCCAAACGTAATTTCACGGCGAGGGATCGTCAGTTGCCGCGCCGCCACACAGATGCCATTGCACCCAGCTTCACGGCCTTTATAATGTAGCTTCACCAAGTAGTTGGGAAGGTTGTAGAGCAGAAACCAAGCCGATGGTGTCAACTATTAAGGAGCAGTACACTTCAGAGTAAAAATAGGTCATTTCCTGTTACCAGCAGGGGACGCCACGAGCAAGGCGGGAGTTTGACATATGGAGGCGTTCAGGGCAGAGCCCTGATCATGCTCATAAAGTTTGAAGATGTTTGGATAAAGTATGTGGACGTGAGAGCCATTCAAAATGTCATGGCAAATTCACCAAACGCCAGCAAACTTTGGCGGGCCACAGAGGCCACGCCCTTTAACTTAGAGAAAACTCTGTGATAACTTTTGATCATCATGGTCTTGAGGTGAGGTCCACCAAATATGAAGTGGATCGGGTGAAATCCCTAGCACGAGTTCGTCCGCATACCAATGGTGTAATTCGCCAAAATCGCCAACTTCCGACCACAATGGCGGACTTCCTGTTGGGTTGAGGTCATGGTGTCAAGAGACTTTTTGGTGTGTCTCGGTATGATCAACATGTGTACCAATTTTCATGCACCTATGACAAACTAAGCCCAATGGGAGGGGGGTTTTGAAAATTTCAAGGGGGCGCTGCAGAGCCATTTTGCCCCCCCCATTTACAACGACCACAAAATATCAAATTTTTCACCAGACCTGATGAGTGTGCAAAATTTCAGGCGTTTTAGAGCATGGGAAGGGGTTGAAAAATGCAGTTGTTTGGGAGGAATAATAATAATAATAATAATAATAATAATAATTAAAGCTGCAAGCAGCGATGACGGGCCCTCGCACCCCTTGCGACCCGCCGGAGTCGCAGCCGGCGCAGCCAAGAGTACCAGAGGCCTCCTATGTCCTCTCCTCTTCTCCCCAGTACACGTCATAGTACAAACAGGTTATTTCCTGTTACCAGCAGGGGGCGCCACGAGTAAGGCGGGAGTTTGACATATGGAGCCATTCAGGGCAGAGCCCTCATCATGCTCATAAAGTTTGAAGATGTTTGGATAAAGTATGTGGACGTGAGAGCCATTCAAAATGTCATGGCAAATTCACCAAACGCCACCGAACTTTGGCGAGCCACAGAGGCCACGCCCTTTAACTTAGAGAAAAGTCTGTTATAACTTTTGATCATCATGGTCTTGAGGTGAGGTCCACCAGATATGAAGTTGATCGGGTGAAATCCCTAGCACGAGTTCATCCGCATACCAATGGTGGAAAGCACTCAAATTTGGCCGCCAAAAACAAAATGGCTGACTTCCTGCTGGGTTGAGGTCATGGTGTCAAGAGACTTTTTTGTGCGTCCCGAAGTGTTCTTTATGTGTACCGATTTTCATCTTTGTATTCCAAAAAAACCCATATGGAGAGGGGTATTTTAAATGTTCAAGGGGGCGCCGTTGAGCCACTTTGCCCCGCCCAATTACAAAAACCCCATCAGAGTCTAGGACCAGCCCCCAAGAACGTGTGTATGAATTTTTAGTATCATAGGAGGTGGTTAAGGTCATTACAAATCCAAACGTAATTTCACGGCGAGGGATCGTCAGTTGCCGCGCCGCCACACAGATGCCATTGCACCCAGCTTCACGGCCTTTATAATGTAGCTTCACCAAGTAGTTGGGAAGGTTGTAGAGCAGAAACCAAGCCGATGGTGTCAACTATTAAGGAGCAGTACACTTCAGAGTAAAAATAGGTCATTTCCTGTTACCAGCAGGGGACGCCACGAGCAAGGCGGGAGTTTGACATATGGAGGCGTTCAGGGCAGAGCCCTGATCATGCTCATAAAGTTTGAAGATGTTTGGATAAAGTATGTGGACGTGAGAGCCATTCAAAATGTCATGGCAAATTCACCAAACGCCACCAAACTTTGGCGGGCCACAGAGGCCACGCCCTTTAACTTAGAGAAAACTCTGTGATAACTTTTGATCATCATGGTCTTGAGGTGAGGTCCACCAAATATGAAGTGGATCGGGTGAAATCCCTAGCACGAGTTCGTCCGCATACCAATGGTGTAATTCGCCAAAATCGCCAACTTCCGACCACAATGGCGGACTTCCTGTTGGGTTGAGGTCATGGTGTCAAGAGACTTTTTGGTGTGTCTCGGTATGATCAACATGTGTACCAATTTTCATGCACCTATGACAAACTAAGCCCAATGGGAGGGGGGTTTTGAAAATTTCAAGGGGGCGCTGCGGAGCCATTTTGCCCCCCCCATTTACAACGACCACAAAATATCAAATTTTTCACCAGACCTGATGAGTGTGCAAAATTTCAGGCGTTTTAGAGCATGGGAAGGGGTTGAAAAATGCAGTTGTTTGGGAGGACAAATAATAATAATAATTAAAGCTGCAAGCAGCGATGACGGGCCCTCGCACCCCTTGCGACCCACGGGAGTCGCAGCCGGTGCAGCCAAGAGTACCAGAGTCCTCCTATGTCCTCTCCTCTTCTCCCCAGTACACGTCATAGTACAAACAGGTTATTTCCTGTTACCAGCAGGGGGCGCCACGAGTAAGGCGGGAGTTTGACATATGGAGGCGTTCAGGGCAGAGTCCTCATCATGCTCATGAAGTTTGACGATGTTTGGATAAAGTATGTGGATGTGAGAGCCATTCAAAATGTCATGGCAAATTCACCAAACGCCATCGAACTTTGGCGAGCCACAGAGGCCACGCCCTTTAACTTAGAGAAAAGTCTGTTATAACTTTTGATCATCATGGTCTTGAGGTGAGGTCCACCAGATATGAAGTTGATCGGGTGAAATCCCTAGCACGAGTTCATCCGCATACCAGTGGTGGAAAGCAGTGAAATTTGGCCGCCAAAAACAAAATGGTCGACTTCCTGCTGGGTTGAGGTCATGGTGTCAAGAGACTTTTTTGTGCGTCTGGAAGTGTTCTTTATGTGTACCGATTTTCATCTTCATACTCCAAAAAAACCCATATGGAGAGGGGTATTTTAAATTTTCAAGGGGGCGCAGTTGAGCCACTTTGCCCCGCCCAATTACAAAAACCCCATCAGAGTCTAGGACCAGCCCCCAAGAACGTGTGTATGAATTTTTAGGATCATAGGAGGTGGTTAAGGTCATTACAAATCCAAACGTAATTTCACGGCGAGGGATCGTCAGTTGCCGCGCCGCCACACAGATGCCATTGCACCCAGCTTCACGGCCTTTATAATGTAGCTTCACCAAGTAGTTGGGAAGGTTGTAGAGCAGAAACCAAGCCGATGGTGTCAACTATTAAGGAGCAGTACACTTCAGAGTAAAAATAGGTCATTTCCTGTTACCAGCAGGGGACGCCACGAGTAAGGCGGGACTTTGACATATGGAGGCGTTCAGGGCAGAGCCCTGATCATGCTCATAAAGTTTGAAGATGTTTGGATAAAGTATGTGGACGTGAGAGCCATTCAAAATGTCATGGCAAATTCACCAAACGCCACCAAACTTTGGCGGGCCACAGAGGCCACGCCCTTTAACTTATAGAAAAATCTGTGATAACTTTTGATCATCATGGTCTTGAGGTGAAGTCCACCAAATATGAAGTGGATCAGGTGAAATCCCTAGCACGAGTTCGTCCGCATACCAATGGTGTAATTCGCCAAAATCGCCAACTTCCGACCACAATGGCGGACTTCCTGTTGGGTTGAGGTCATGGTGTCAAGAGACTTTTTGGTGTGTCTCGGTATGATCAACATGTGTACCAATTTTCATGCACCTATGACAAACTAAGCCCAATGGGAGGGGGGTTTTGAAAATTTCAAGGGGGCGCTGCGGAGCCATTTTGCCCCCCCCATTTACAACGACCACAAAATATCAAATTTTTCACCAGACCTGATGAGTGTGCAAAATTTCAGGCGTTTTAGAGCATGGGAAGGGGTTGAAAAATGCAGTTGTTTGGGAGGACAAATAATAATAATAATAATAAACATTAGAATTACAATAGGGCCTTCGCACCACTCGGTGCTCGGGCCCTAATAATAATAAACATTAGAATTACAATAGGGCCTTCGCACCACTCGGTGCTCGGGCCCTAATAATAATAATAATAATAAACATTACAAAAACAATAGGGCCTTCGCACCACTCGGTGCTCGGGCCCTAATTAAAGCTGCAAGCAGCGATGACGGGCCCTCGCACCCCTTGCGACCCACGGGAGTCGCAGCCGGTGCAGCCAAGAGTACCAGAGTCCTCCTATGTCCTCTCCTCTTCTCCCCAGTACACGTCATAGTACAAACAGGTTATTTCCTGTTACCAGCAGGGGGCGCCACGAGTAAGGCGGGAGTTTGACATATGGAGGCGTTCAGGGCAGAGTCCTCATCATGCTCATGAAGTTTGACGATGTTTGGATAAAGTATGTGGATGTGAGAGCCATTCAAAATGTCATGGCAAATTCACCAAACGCCATCGAACTTTGGCGAGCCACAGAGGCCACGCCCTTTAACTTAGAGAAAAGTCTCTTATAACTTTTGATCATCATGGTCTTGAGGTGAGGTCCACCAGATATGAAGTTGATCGGGTGAAATCCCTAGCACGAGTTCATCCGCATACCAGTGGTGGAAAGCAGTGAAATTTGGCCGCCAAAAACAAAATGGTCGACTTCCTGCTGGGTTGAGGTCATGGTGTCAAGAGACTTTTTTGTGCGTCCCGAAGTGTTCTTTATGTGTACCGATTTTCATCTTCATACTCCAAAAAAACCCATATGGAGAGGGGTATTTTAAATTTTCAAGGGGGCGCAGTTGAGCCACTTTGCCCCGCCCAATTACAAAAACCCCATCAGAGTCTAGGACCAGCCCCCAAGAACGTGTGTATGAATTTTTAGGATCATAGGAGGTGGTTAAGGTCATTACAAATCCAAACGTAATTTCACGGCGAGGGATCGTCAGTTGCCGCGCCGCCACACAGATGCCATTGCACCCAGCTTCACGGCCTTTATAATGTAGCTTCACCAAGTAGTTGGGAAGGTTGTAGAGCAGAAACCAAGCCGATGGTGTCAACTATTAAGGAGCAGTACACTTCAGAGTAAAAATAGGTCATTTCCTGTTACCAGCAGGGGACGCCACGAGTAAGGCGGGACTTTGACATATGGAGGCGTTCAGGGCAGAGCCCTGATCATGCTCATAAAGTTTGAAGATGTTTGGATAAAGTATGTGGACGTGAGAGCCATTCAAAATGTCATGGCAAATTCACCAAACGCCACCAAACTTTGGCGGGCCACAGAGGCCACGCCCTTTAACTTAGAGAAAACTCTGTGATAACTTTTGATCATCATGGTCTTGAGGTGAAGTCCACCAAATATGAAGTGGATCAGGTGAAATCCCTAGCACGAGTTCGTCCGCATACCAATGGTGTAATTCGCCAAAATCGCCAACTTCCGACCACAATGGCGGACTTCCTGTTGGGTTGAGGTCATGGTGTCAAGAGACTTTTTGGTGTGTCTCGGTATGATCAACATGTGTACCAATTTTCATGCACCTATGACAAACTAAGCCCAATGGGAGGGGGGTTTTGAAAATTTCAAGGGGGCGCTGCGGAGCCATTTTGCCCCCCCCATTTACAAGGACCACAAAATATCAAATTTTTCACCAGACCTGATGAGTGTGCAAAATTTCAGGCGTTTTAGAGCATGGGAAGGGGTTGAAAAATGCAGTTGTTTGGGAGGACAAATAATAATAATAATAATAAACATTAGAATTACAATAGGGCCTTCGCACCACTCGGTGCTCGGGCCCTAATAATAATAATAATAATAATTAAAGCTGCAAGCAGCGATGACGGGCCCTCGCACCCCTTGCGACCCGCGGGAGTCGCAGCCAGCGCAGCCAAGTACCAGAGTCATCCTATGTCCTCTCCTCTTCTCCCCAGTACACGTCATAGTACAAACAGGTTATTTCCTGTTACCAGCAGGGGGCGCCACGAGTAAGGCGGGAGTTTGACATATGGAGCCGTTCAGGGCAGAGCCCTCATCATGCTCATAAAGTTTGAAGATGTTTGGATAAAGTATGTGGACGTGAGAGCCATTCAAAATGTCATGGCAAATTCACCAAACGCCACCGAACTTTGGCGAGCCACAGAGGCCACGCCCTTTAACTTAGAGAAAAGTCTCTTATAACTTTTGATCATCATGGTCTTGAGGTGAGGTCCACCAGATATGAAGTTGATCGGGTGAAATCCCTAGCACGAGTTCATCCGCATACCAATGGTGGAAAGCACTCAAATTTGGCCGCCAAAAACAAAATGGCTGACTTCCTGCTGGGTTGAGGTCATGGTGTCAAGAGACTTTTTTGTGCGTTCCGAAGTGTTCTTTATGTGTACCGATTTTCATCTTTGTATTCCAAAAAAACCCATATGGAGAGGGGTATTTTAAATCTTCAAGGGGGCGCCGTTGAGCCATTTTGCCCCGCCCAATTACAAAAACCCCATCAGAGTCTAGGACCAGCCCCCAAGAACGTGTGTATGAATTTTTAGGATCATAGGAGGTGGTTAAGGTCATTACAAATCCAAACGTAATTTCACGGCGAGGGATCGTCAGTTGCCGCGCCGCCACACAGATGCCATTGCACCCAGCTTCACGGCCTTTATAATGTAGCTTCACCAAGTAGTTGGGAAGGTTGTAGAGCAGAAACCAAGCCGATGGTGTCAACTATTAAGGAGCAGTACACTTCAGAGTAAAAATAGGTCATTTCCTGTTACCAGCAGGGGACGCCACGAGCAAGGCGGGAGTTTGACATATGGAGGCGTTCAGGGCAGAGCCCTCATCATGCTCATAAAGTTTGAAGATGTTTGGATAAAGTATGTGGACGTGAGAGCCATTCAAAATGTCATGGCAAATTCACCAAACGCCACCAAACTTTGGCGGGCCACAGAGGCCACGCCCTTTAACTTAGAGAAAACTCTGTGATAACTTTTGATCATCATGGTCTTGAGGTGAGGTCCACCAAATATGAAGTGGATCGGGTGAAATCCCTAGCACGAGTTCGTCCGCATACCAATGGTGTAATTCGCCAAAATCGCCAACTTCCGACCACAATGGCGGACTTCCTGTTGGGTTGAGGTCATGGTGTCAAGAGACTTTTTGGTGTGTCTCGGTATGATCAACATGTGTACCAATTTTCATGCACCTATGACAAACTAAGACCAATGGGAGGGGGGTTTTGAAAATTTCAAGGGGGCGCTGCGGAGCCATTTTGCCCCTCCCATTTACAACGACCACAAAATATCAAATTTTTCACCAGACCTGATGAGTGTGCAAAATTTCAGGCGTTTTAGAGCATGGGAAGGGGTTGAAAAATGCAGTTGTTTGGGAGGACAAATAATAATAATAATAATAATAATAATTAAAGCTGCAAGCAGCGATGACGGGCCCTCGCACCTCTTGCGACCCACCGGAGTCGCAGCCGGCGCAGCCAAGAGTACCAGAGTCCCCCTATGTCCTCTCCTCTTCTACCCAGTACACGTCATAGTACAAACAGGTTATTTCCTGTTACCAGCAGGGGGCGCCACGAGTAAGGCGGGGGTTTGACATATGGAGCCGTTCAGGGCAGAGCCCTCATCATGCTCATAAAGTTTGAAGATGTTTGGATAAAGTGTGTGGACGTGAGAGCCATTCAAAATGTCATGGCAAATTCACCAAACGCCACCGAACTTTGGCGAGCCACAGAGGCCACACCCTTTAACTTAGAGAAAAGTCTGTTATAACTTTTGATCATCATGGTCTTGAGGTGAGGTCCACCAGATGTGAAGTTGATCGGGTGAAATCCCTAGCACGAGTTCATCCGCATACCAATGGTGGAAAGCACTCAAATTTGGCCGCCAAAAACAAAATGGCTGACTTCCTGCTGGGTTGAGGTCATGGTGTCAAGAGACTTTTTTGTGCGTCCTGAAGTGTTCTTTATGTGTACTGATTTTCATCTTCGTATTCCAAAAAAACCCATATGGAGAGGGGTATTTTAATTGTTCAAGGGGGCGCCGTTGAGCCATTTTGCCCCGCCCAATTACAAAAACCCCATCAGAGTCTAGGACCAGCCCCCAAGAACGTGTGTATGAATTTTTATGATCATAGGAGGTCGTTAAGGGCATTACAAATCCAAACGTAATTTCACGGCGAGGGATCGTCAGTTGCCGCACCGCCACACAGATGCCATTGCACCCAGCTTCACGGCCTTTATAATGTAGCTTCACCAAGTAGTTGGGAAGGTTGTAGAGCAGAAACCAAGCCGATGGTGTCAACTATTAAGGAGCAGTACACTTCAGAGTAAAAATAGGTCATTTCCTGTTACCAGCAGGGGACGCCACGAGTAAGGCGGGAGTTTGACATATGGAGGCGTTCAGGGCAGAGCCCTCATCATGCTCATAAAGTTTGAAGATGTTTGGATAAAGTATGTGGACGTGAGAGCCATTCAAAATGTCATGGCAAATTCACCAAACGCCACCAAACTTTGGCGGGCCACAGAGGCCACGCCCTTTAACTTAGAGAAAACTCTGTGATAACTTTTGATCATCATGGTCTTGAGGTGAGGTCCACCAAATATGAAGTGGATCGGGTGAAATCCCTAGCACGAGTTCGTCCGCATACCAATGGTGTAATTCGCCAAAATCGCCAACTTCCGACCACAATGGCGGACTTCCTGTTGGGTTGAGGTCATGGTGTCAAGAGACTTTTTGGTGTGTCTCGGTATGATCAACATGTGTACCAATTTTCATGCACCTATGACAAACTAAGCCCAATGGGAGGGGGGTTTTGAAAATTTCAAGGGGGCGCTGCAGAGCCATTTTGCCCCCCCCATTTACAACGACCACAAAATATCAAATTTTTCACCAGACCTGATGAGTGTGCAAAATTTCAGGCGTTTTAGAGCATGGGAAGGGGTTGAAAAATGCAGTTGTTTGGGAGGACAAATAATAATAATAATAATAATAATAAACATTAGAATTACAATAGGGCCTTCGCACCACTCGGTGCTCGGGCCCTAATAATAATAATAATAATAAACATTAGAATTACAATAGGGCCTTCGCACCACTCGGTGCTCGGGCCCTAATTAAAGCTGCAAGCAGCGATGACGGGCCCTCGCACCCCTTGCGACCCGCCGGAGTCGCAGCCGGCGCAGCCAAGTACCAGAGTCCCCCTATGTCCTCTCCTCTTCTCCCCAGTACACGTCATAGTACAAACAGGTTATTTCCTGTTACCAGCAGGGGGCGCCACGAGTAAGGCGGGAGTTTGACATATGGAGGCGTTCAGGGCAGAGCCCTCATCATGCTCATAAAGTTTGAAGATGTTTGGATAAAGTATGTGGACGTGAGAGCCATTCAAAATGTCATGGCAAATTCACCAAACGCCACCGAAATTTGGCGAGCCACAGAGGCCACACCCTTTAACTTAGAGAAAAGTCTGTTATAACTTTTGATCATCATGGTCTTGAGGTGAGGTCCACCAGATATGAAGTTGATCGGGTGAAATCCCTAGCACGAGTTCATCCGCATACCAATGGTGGAAAGCACTCAAATTTGGCCGCCAAAAACAAAATGGCTGACTTCCTGCTGGATTGAGGTCATGGTGTCAAGAGACTTTTTTGTGCATTCGGACGTGTTCTTTATGTGTACCGATTTTCATCTTCATACTCCAAAAAAACCCATATGGAGAGGGGTATTTTAAATTTTCAAGGAGGCGCCGTTGAGCCATTTTGCCCCGCCCAATTACAAAAACCCCATCAGAGTCTAGGACCAGCCCCCAAGAACGTGTGTATGAATTTTTATGATCATAGGAGGTGGTTAAGGTCATTACAAATCCAAACGTAATTTCACGGCGAGGGATCGTCAGTTGCCGCACCGCCACACAGATGCCATTGCACCCAGCTTCACGGCCTTTATAATGTAGCTTCACCAAGTAGTTGGGAAGGTTGTAGAGCAGAAACCAAGCCGATGGTGTCAACTATTAAGGAGCAGTACACTTCAGAGTAAAAATAGGTCATTTCCTGTTACCAGCAGGGGACGCCACGAGTAAGGCGGGAGTTTGACATACGGAGGCGTTCACGGCAGAGCCCTGATCATGCTCATAAAGTTTGAAGATGTTTGGATAAAGTATGTGGACGTGAGAGCCATTCAAAATGTCATGGCAAATTCACCAAACGCCACCAAACTTTGGCGAGCCACAGAGGCCACGCCCTTTAACTTAGAGAAAAGTCTGTTATAACTTTTGATCATCATGGTCTTGAGGTGAGGTCCACCAGATATGAAATCGATCGGGTGAAATCCCTAGCACGAGTTCATCCGCATACCAATGGTGGAAAGCACTCAAATTTGGCCGCCAAAAACAAAATGGCTGACTTCCTGCTGGGTTGAGGTCATGGTGTCAAGAGACTTTTTTGTGCGTCCCGAAGTGTTCTTTATGTGTACTGATTTTCATCTTTGTATTCCAAAAAAACCCATATGGAGAGGGGTATTTTAAATGTTCAAGGGGGCGCCGTTGAGCCATTTTGCCCCGCCCAATTACAAAAACCCCATCAGAGTCTAGGACCAGCCCCCAAGAACGTGTGTATGAATTTTTAGGATCATAGGAGGTGGTTAAGGTCATTACAAATCCAAACGTAATTTCACGGCGAGGGATCGTCAGTTGCCACGCCGCCACACAGATGCCATTGCACCCAGCTTCACGGCCTTTATAATGTAGCTTCACCAAGTAGTTGGGAAGGTTGTAGAGCAGAAACCAAGCCGATGGTGTCAACTATTAAGGAGCAGTACACTTCAGAGTAAAAATAGGTCATTTCCTGTTACCAGCAGGGGACGCCACGAGCAAGGCGGGAGTTTGACATATGGAGGCGTTCAGGGCAGAGCCCTGATCATGCTCATAAAGTTTGAAGATGTTTGGATAAAGTATGTGGACGTGAGAGCCATTCAAAATGTCATGGCAAATTCACCAAACGCCAGCAAACTTTGGCGGGCCACAGAGGCCACGCCCTTTAACTTAGAGAAAACTCTGTGATAACTTTTGATCATCATGGTCTTGAGGTGAGGTCCACCAAATATGAAGTGGATCGGGTGAAATCCCTAGCACGAGTTCGTCCGCATACCAATGGTGTAATTCGCCAAAATCGCCAACTTCCGACCACAATGGCGGACTTCCTGTTGGGTTGAGGTCATGGTGTCAAGAGACTTTTTGGTGTGTCTCGGTATGATCAACATGTGTACCAATTTTCATGCACCTATGACAAACTAAGCCCAATGGGAGGGGGGTTTTGAAAATTTCAAGGGGGCGCTGCAGAGCCATTTTGCCCCCCCCATTTACAACGACCACAAAATATCAAATTTTTCACCAGACCTGATGAGTGTGCAAAATTTCAGGCGTTTTAGAGCATGGGAAGGGGTTGAAAAATGCAGTTGTTTGGGAGGAATAATAATAATAATAATAATAATAATAATTAAAGCTGCAAGCAGCGATGACGGGCCCTCGCACCCCTTGCGACCCGCGGGAGTCGCAGCCAGCGCAGCCAAGTACCAGAGTCATCCTATGTCCTCTCCTCTTCTCCCCAGTACACGTCATAGTACAAACAGGTTATTTCCTGTTACCAGCAGGGGACGCCACGAGTAAGGCGGGAGTTTGACATATGGAGCCGTTCAGGGCAGAGCCCTCATCATGCTCATAAAGTTTGAAGATGTTTGGATAAAGTATGTGGACGTGAGAGCCATTCAAAATGTCATGGCAAATTCACCAAACGCCACCGAACTTTGGCGAGCCACAGAGGCCACGCCCTTTAACTTAGAGAAAAGTCTCTTATAACTTTTGATCATCATGGTCTTGAGGTGAGGTCCACCAGATATGAAGTTGATCGGGTGAAATCCCTAGCACGAGTTCATCCGCATACCAATGGTGGAAAGCACTCAAATTTGGCCGCCAAAAACAAAATGGCTGACTTCCTGCTGGGTTGAGGTCATGGTGTCAAGAGACTTTTTTGTGCGTTCCGAAGTGTTCTTTATGTGTACCGATTTTCATCTTTGTATTCCAAAAAAACCCATATGGAGAGGGGTATTTTAAATCTTCAAGGGGGCGTCGTTGAGCCATTTTGCCCCGCCCAATTACAAAAACCCCATCAGAGTCTAGGACCAGCCCCCAAGAACGTGTGTATGAATTTTTAGGATCATAGGAGGTGGTTAAGGTCATTACAAATCCAAACGTAATTTCACGGCGAGGGATCGTCAGTTGCCGCGCCGCCACACAGATGCCATTGCACCCAGCTTCACGGCCTTTATAATGTAGCTTCACCAAGTAGTTGGGAAGGTTGTAGAGCAGAAACCCAGCCGATGGTGTCAACTATTAAGGAGCAGTACACTTCAGAGTAAGAATAGGTCATTTCCTGTTACCAGCAGGGGACGCCACGAGTAAGGCGGGAGTTTGACATATGGAGGCGTTCAGGGCAGAGCCCTGATCAAGCTCATGAAGTTTGAAGATGTTTGGATAAAGTATGTGGACGTGAGAGCCATTCAAAATGTCATGGAAAATTCACCAAACGCCATCAAACTTTGGCGGGCCACAGAGGCCACGCCCTTTAACTTAGAGAAAAGCCTTGAATAACTTTTGATCATCATGGTCTTGAGGTGAGGTCCACCAAATATGAAGTGGATCAGGTGAAATCCCTAGCACGAGTTCGTCCGCATACCAATGGTGTAATTCGCCAAAATCGCCAACTTCCGACCACAATGGCGGACTTCCTGTTGGGTTGAGGTCATGGTGTCAAGAGACTTTTTGGTGTGTCTCGGTATGATCAACATGTGTACCAATTTTCATGCACCTATGACAAACTAAGCCCAATGGGAGGGGGGTTTTGAAAATTTCAAGGGGGCGCTGCGGAGCCATTTGGCCCCCCCCATTTACAACGACCACAAAATATCAAATTTTTCACCAGACCTGATGAGTGTGCAAAATTTCAGGCGTTTTAGAGCATGGGAAGGGGTTGAAAAATGCAGTTGTTTGGGAGGAATAATAATAATAATAATAATAATAATTAAAGCTGCAAGCAGCGATGACGGGCCCTCGCACCACTTGCGACCCGCGGGAGTCGCAGCCGGCGCAGCCAAGAGTACCAGAGTCCTCCTATGTCCTCTCCTCTTCTCCCCAGTACACGTCATAGTACAAACAGGTTATTTCCTGTTACCAGCAGGGGGCGCCACGAGTAAGGCGGGAGTTTGACATATGGAGCCGTTCAGGGCAGAGCCCTCATCATGCTCATGAAGTTTGACGATGTTTGGATAAAGTATGTGGATGTGAGAGCCATTCAAAATGTCATGGCAAATTCACCAAACGCCATCGAACTTTGGCGAGCCACAGAGGCCACGCCCTTTAACTTAGAGAAAAGTCTCTTATAACTTTTGATCATCATGGTCTTGAGGTGAGGTCCACCAGATATGAAGTTGATCGGGTGAAATCCCTAGCACGAGTTCATCCGCATACCAGTGGTGGAAAGCAGTGAAATTTGGCCGCCAAAAACAAAATGGTCGACTTCCTGCTGGGTTGAGGTCATGGTGTCAAGAGACTTTTTTTTGCGTCTGGAAGTGTTCTTTATGTGTACCGATTTTCATCTTCATACTCCAAAAAAACCCATATGGAGAGGGGTATTTTAAATCTTCAAGGGGGCGCCGTTGAGCCATTTTGCCCCGCCCAATTACAAAAACCCCATCAGAGTCTAGGACCAGCCCCCAAGAACGTGTGTATGAATTTTTAGGATCATAGGAGGTGGTTAAGGTCATTACAAATCCAAACGTAATTTCACGGCGAGGGATCGTCAGTTGCCGCGCCGCCACACAGATGCCATTGCACCCAGCTTCACGGCCTTTATAATGTAGCTTCACCAAGTAGTTGGGAAGGTTGTAGAGCAGAAACCAAGCCGATGGTGTCAACTATTAAGGAGCAGTACACTTCAGAGTAAGAATAGGTCATTTCCTGTTACCAGCAGGGGACGCCACGAGTAAGGCGGGAGTTTGACATATGGAGGCGTTCAGGGCAGAGCCCTGATCAAGCTCATGAAGTTTGAAGATGTTTGGATAAAGTATGTGGACGTGAGAGCCATTCAAAATGTCATGGAAAATTCACCAAACGCCATCAAACTTTGGCGGGCCACAGAGGCCACGCCCTTTAACTTAGAGAAAAGCCTTGAATAACTTTTGATCATCATGGTCTTGAGGTGAGGTCCACCAAATATGAAGTGGATCGGGTGAAATCCCTAGCACGAGTTCGTCCGCATACCAATGGTGTAATTCGCCAAAATGGCCAACTTCCGACCACAATGGCGGACTTCCTGTTGGGTTGAGGTCATGGTGTCAAGAGACTTTTTGGTGTGTCTCGGTATGATCAACATGTGTACCAATTTTCATGCACCTATGACAAACTAAGCCCAATGGGAGGGGGGTTTTGAAAATTTCAAGGGGGCGCTGCGGAGCCATTTGGCCCCCCCCATTTACAACGACCACAAAATATCAAATTTTTCACCAGACCTGATGAGTGTGCAAAATTTCAGGCGTTTTAGAGCATGGGAAGGGGTTGAAAAATGCAGTTGTTTGGGAGGAATAATAATAATAATAATAATAATAATAATAAACATTAGAAAAACAATAGGGCCTTCGCACCACTCGGTGCTCGGGCCCTAATTAAAGCTGCAAGCAGCGATGACGGGCCCTCGCACCCCTTGCGACCCGCGGGAGTCGCAGCCGGTGCAGCCAAGAGTACCAGAGTCCTCCTATGTCCTCTCCTCTTCTCCCCAGTACACGTCATAGTACAAACAGGTTATTTCCTGTTACCAGCAGGGGGCGCCACGAGTAAGGCGGGAGTTTGACATATGGAGGCGTTCAGGGCAGAGCCCTCATCATGCTCATGAAGTTTGACGATGTTTGGATAAAGTATGTGGATGTGAGAGCCATTCAAAATGTCATGGCAAATTCACCAAACGCCATCGAACTTTGGCGAGCCACAGAGGCCACGCCCTTTAACTTAGAGAAAAGTCTCTTATAACTTTTGATCATCATGGTCTTGAGGTGAGGTCCACCAGATATGAAGTTGATCGGGTGAAATCCCTAGCACGAGTTCATCCGCATACCAGTGGTGGAAAGCAGTGAAATTTGGCCGCCAAAAACAAAATGGTCGACTTCCTGCTGGGTTGAGGTCATGGTGTCAAGAGACTTTTTTGTGCGTCCTGAAGTGTTCTTTATGTGTACTGATTTTCATCTTCGTATTCCAAAAAAACCCATATGGAGAGGGGTATTTTAAATCTTCAAGGGGGCGCCGTTGAGCCATTTTGCCCCGCCCAATTACAAAAACCCCACCAGAGTCTAGGACCAGCCCCCAAGAACGTGTGTATGAATTTTTATGATCATAGGAGGTGGTTAAGGTCATTACAAATCCAAACGTAATTTCACGGCGAGGGATCGTCAGTTGCCGCACCGCCACACAGATGCCATTGCACCCAGCTTCACGGCCTTTATAATGTAGCTTCACCAAGTAGTTGGGAAGGTTGTAGAGCAGAAACCAAGCCGATGGTGTCAACTATTAAGGAGCAGTACACTTCAGAGTAAAAATAGGTCATTTCCTGTTACCAGCAGGGGACGCCACGAGTAAGGCGGGAGTTTGACATATGGAGGCGTTCAGGGCAGAGCCCTGATCAAGCTCATGAAGTTTGAAGATGTTTGGATAAAGTATGTGGACGTGAGAGCCATTCAAAATGTCATGGAAAATTCACCAAACGCCATCAAACTTTGGCGGGCCACAGAGGCCACGCCCTTTAACTTAGAGAAAAGCCTTTAATAACTTTTGATCATCATGGTCTTGAGGTGAGGTCCACCAAATATGAAGTGGATCAGGTGAAATCCCTAGCACGAGTTCGTCCGCATACCAATGGTGTAATTCGCCAAAATCGCCAACTTCCGACCACAATGGCGGACTTCCTGTTGGGTTGAGGTCATGGTGTCAAGAGACTTTTTGGTGTGTCTCGGTATGATCAACATGTGTACCAATTTTCATGCACCTATGACAAACTAAGCCCAATGGGAGGGGGGTTTTGAAAATTTCAAGGGGGCGCTGCGGAGCCATTTGGCCCCCCCCATTTACAACGACCACAAAATATCAAATTTTTCACCAGACCTGATGAGTGTGCAAAATTTCAGGCGTTTTAGAGCATGGGAAGGGGTTGAAAAATGCAGTTGTTTGGGAGGACAAATAATAATAATAATAAACATTAGAATTACAATAGGGCCTTCGCACCACTCGGTGCTCGGGCCCTAATAATAATTAAAGCTGCAAGCAGCGATGACGGGCCCTCGCACCCCTTGCGACCCGCCGGAGTCGCAGCCGGCGCAGCCAAGTACAAGAATCCCCCTATGTCCTCTCCTCTTCTCCCCAGTACACGTCATAGTACAAACAGGTTATTTCCTGTTACCAGCAGGGGGCGCCACGAGTAAGGCGGGAGTTTGACATATGGAGCCGTTCAGGGCAGAGCCCTCATCATGCTCATGAAGTTTGACGATGTTTGGATAAAGTATGTGGATGTGAGAGCCATTCAAAATGTCATGGCAAATTCACCAAACGCCATCGAACTTTGGCGAGCCACAGAGGCCACGCCCTTTAACTTAGAGAAAAGCCTTTAATAACTTTTGATCATCATGGTCCTGAGGTGAGGCCCACCAGATATGAAATTGATCGGGTGAAATCCCTAGCACGAGTTCATCCGCATACCAATGGTGGAAAGCAGTGAAATTTGGCCGCCAAAAACAAAATGGCCGACTTCCTGCTAGGTTGAAGTCATGGTGTCAAGAGACTTTTTTGTGCGTCTGGAAGTGGTCTTTATGTGTACCGATTTTCATCTTCGTACTCCAAAAAAACCCATATGGAGAGGGGTATTT
Source organism: Toxotes jaculatrix (assembly GCF_017976425.1). Classification (NCBI taxonomy): domain Eukaryota; kingdom Metazoa; phylum Chordata; class Actinopteri; family Toxotidae; genus Toxotes; species Toxotes jaculatrix. Next base: position 5,129,292 of record NC_054401.1, on the reverse strand, counting down.
TAAATTTTCAAGGGGGCGCCGTTGAGCCATTTTGCCCCGCCCAATTATAAAAGCTCCATCAGAGTCTAGGACCAGCCCCCAAGAACGTGTGTATGAATTTTTATGATCATAGGAGGTGGTTAAGGTCATTACAAATCCAAACGTAATTTCACGGCGAGGGATCGTCAGTTGCCGCGCCGCCACACAGATGCCATTGCACCCAGCTTCACGGCCGTTATAATGTAGCTTCACCAAGTAGTTGGGAAGGTTGTAGAGCAGAAACCAAGCCGATGGTGTCAACTATTAAGGAGCAGTATACTTCAGAGTAAAAATAGGTCATTTCCTGTTACCAGCAGGGGACGCCACGAGTAAGGCGGGAGTTTGACATATGGAGGCGTTCAGGGCAGAGCCCTCATGACGCTCATAAAGTTTGAAGATGTTTGGATAAAGTATGTGGACGTGAGAGCCATTCAAAATGTCATGGAAAATTCACCAAACGCCATCAAACTTTGGCGGGCCACAGAGGCCACGCCCTTTAACTTAGAGAAAAGCCTTGAATAACTTTTGATCATCATGGTCTTGAGGTGAGGTCCACCAAATATGAAGTGGATCAGGTGAAATCCCTAGCACGAGTTCGTCCGCATACCAATGGTGTAATTCGCCAAAATCGCCAACTTCCGACCACAATGGCGGACTTCCTGTTGGGTTGAGGTCATGGTGTCAAGAGACTTTTTGGTGTGTCTCGGTATGATCAACATGTGTACCAATTTTCATGCACCTATGACAAACTAAGCCCAATGGGAGGGGGGTTTTGAAAATTTCAAGGGGGCGCTGCGGAGCCATTTGGCCCCCCCCATTTACAACGACCACAAAATATCAAATTTTTCACCAGACCTGATGACTGTGCAAAATTTCAGGCGTTTTAGAGCATGGGAAGGGGTTGAAAAATGCAGTTGTTTGGGAGGAATAATAATAATAATAATAATTAAAGCTGCAAGCAGCGATGACGGGCCCTCGCACCCCTTGCGACCCGCGGGAGTCGCAGCCGGCGCAGCCAAGAGTACCAGAGTCCTCCTATGTCCTCTCCTCTTCTCCCCAGTACACGTCATAGTACAAACAGGTTATTTCCTGTTACCAGCAGGGGGCGCCACGAGTAAGGCGGGAGTTTGACATATGGAGCCGTTCAGGGCAGAGCCCTCATCATGCTCATGAAGTTTGAAGATGTTTGGATAAAGTATGTGGACGTGAGAGCCATTCAAAATGTCATGGCAAATTCACCAAACGCCACCGAACTTTGGCGAGCCACAGAGGCCACGCCCTTTAACTTAGAGAAAAGCCTTTGATAACTTTTGATCATCATGGTCTTGAGGTGAGGTCCACCAGATATGAAGTTGATCGGGTGAAATCCCTAGCACGAGTTCGTCCGCATACCAATGGTGGAAAGCACTGAAATTTGGCCGCCAAAAACAAAATGGCCGACTTCCTGCTAGGTTGAGGTCATGGTGTCAAGAGACTTTTTTGTGCGTCAGGAAGTGTTCTTTATGTGTACCGATTTTCATCTTCGTACTCCAAAAAAACCCATATGGAGAGGGGTATTTTAAATCTTCAAGGGGGCGCCGTTGAGCCATTTTGCCCCGCCCAATTACAAAAACCCCATCAGAGTCTAGGACCAGCCCCCAAGAACGTGTGTATGAATTTTTAGGATCATAGGAGGTGGTTAAGGTCATTACAAATCCAAACGTAATTTCACGGCGAGGGATCGTCAGTTGCCGCGCCGCCACACAGATGCCATTGCACCCAGCTTCACGGCCTTTATAATGTAGCTTCACCACGTAGTTGGGAAGGTTGTAGAGCAGAAACCAAGCCGATGGTGTCAACTATTAAGGAGCAGTACACTTCAGAGTAAAAATAGGTCATTTCCTGTTACCAGCAGGGGACGCCACGAGTAAGGCGGGAGTTTGACATATGGAGGCGTTCAGGGCAGAGCCCTGATCAAGCTCATGAAGTTTGAAGATGTTTGGATAAAGTATGTGGACGTGAGAGCCATTCAAAATGTCATGGCAAATTCACCAAACGCCACCAAACTTTGGCGGGCCACAGAGGCCACGCCCTTTAACTTAGAGAAAAGCCTTTTATAACTTTTGATCATCATGGTCTTGAGGTGAGGTCCACCAAATATGAAGTGGATCAGGTGAAATCCCTAGCACGAGTTCGTCCGCATACCAATGGTGTATTTCGCCAAAATCGCCAACTTCCGACCACAATGGCGGACTTCCTGTTGGGTTGAGGTCATGGTGTCAAGAGACTTTTTGGTGTGTCTCGGTATGATCAACATGTGTACCAATTTTCATGCACCTATGACAAACTAAGCCCAATGGGAGGGGGGTTTTGAAAATTTCAAGGGGGCGCTGCGGAGCCATTTGGCCCCCCCCATTTACAACGACCACAAAATATCAAATTTTTCACCAGACCTGATGAGTGTGCAAAATTTCAGGCGTTTTAGAGCATGGGAAGGGGTTGAAAAATGCAGTTGTTTGGGAGGAATAATAATAATAATAATAATAATAATAAACATTAGAAAAACAATAGGGCCTTCGCACCACTCGGTGCTCGGGCCCTAATTAAAGCTGCAAGCAGCGATGACGGGCCCTCGCACCCCTTGCGACCCGCGGGAGTCGCAGCCGGCACAGCCATGAGTACCAGAGTCCTCCTATGTCCTCTCCTCTTCTCCCCAGTACACTTCATAGTACAAACAGGTTATTTCCTGTTACCAGCAGGGGGCGCCACGAGTAAGGCGGGAGTTTGACATATGGAGGCGTTCAGGGCAGAGCCCTCATCATGCTCATGAAGTTTGACGATGTTTGGATAAAGTATGTGGATGTGAGAGCCATTCAAAATGTCATGGCAAATTCACCAAACGCCATCGAACTTTGGCGAGCCACAGAGGCCACGCCCTTTAACTTAGAGAAAAGTCTCTTATAACTTTTGATCATCATGGTCTTGAGGTGAGGTCCACCAGATATGAAGTTGATCGGGTGAAATCCCTAGCACGAGTTCATCCGCATACCAGTGGTGGAAAGCAGTGAAATTTGGCCGCCAAAAACAAAATGGTCGACTTCCTGCTGGGTTGAGGTCATGGTGTCAAGAGACTTTTTTTTGCGTCTGGAAGTGTTCTTTATGTGTACCGATTTTCATCTTCATACTCCAAAAAAACCCATATGGAGAGGGGTATTTTAAATGTTCAAGGGGGCGCCGTTGAGCCATTTTGCCCCGCCCAATTACAAAAACCCCATCAGAGTCTAGGACCAGCCCCCAAGAACGTGTGTATGAATTTTTAGGATCATAGGAGGTGGTTAAGGTCATTACAAATCCAAACGTAATTTCACGGCGAGGGATCGTCAGTTGCCGCGCCGCCACACAGATGCCATTGCACCCAGCTTCACGGCCTTTATAATGTAGCTTCACCAAGTAGTTGGGAAGGTTGTAGAGCAGAAACCCAGCCGATGGTGTCAACTATTAAGGAGCAGTACACTTCAGAGTAAGAATAGGTCATTTCCTGTTACCAGCAGGGGACGCCACGAGTAAGGCGGGAGTTTGACATATGGAGGCGTTCAGGGCAGAGCCCTGATCAAGCTCATGAAGTTTGAAGATGTTTGGATAAAGTATGTGGACGTGAGAGCCATTCAAAATGTCATGGAAAATTCACCAAACGCCATCAAACTTTGGCGGGCCACAGAGGCCACGCCCTTTAACTTAGAGAAAAGCCTTGAATAACTTTTGATCATCATGGTCTTGAGGTGAGGTCCACCAAATATGAAGTGGATCAGGTGAAATCCCTAGCACGAGTTCGTCCGCATACCAATGGTGTAATTCGCCAAAATCGCCAAATTCCGACCACAATGGCGGACTTCCTGTTGGGTTGAGGTCATGGTGTCAAGAGACTTTTTGGTGTGTCTCGGTATGATCAACATGTGTACCAATTTTCATGCACCTATGACAAACTAAGCCCAATGGGAGGGGGGTTTTGAAAATTTCAAGGGGGCGCTGCGGAGCCATTTGGCCCCCCCCATTTACAACGACCACAAAATATCAAATTTTTCACCAGACCTGATGAGTGTGCAAAATTTCAGGCGTTTTAGAGCATGGGAAGGGGTTGAAAAATGCAGTTGTTTGGGAGGAATAATAATAATAATAATAATAATAATAATAAACATTAGAAAAACAATAGGGCCTTCGCACCACTCGGTGCTCGGGCCCTAATTAAAGCTGCAAGCAGCGATGACGGGCCCTCGCACCCCTTGCGACCCACCGGAGTCGCAGCCGGCGCAGCCAAGAGTACCAGAGTCCCCCTATGTCCTCTCCTCTTCTACCCAGTACACGTCATAGTACAAACAGGTTATTTCCTGTTACCAGCAGGGGGCGCCACGAGTAAGGCGGGGGTTTGACATATGGAGCCGTTCAGGGCAGAGCCCTCATCATGCTCATAAAGTTTGAAGATGTTTGGATAAAGTATGTGGACGTGAGAGCCATTCAAAATGTCATGGCAAATTCACCAAACGCCACCGAACTTTGGCGAGCCACAGAGGCCACACCCTTTAACTTAGAGAAAAGTCTGTTATAACTTTTGATCATCATGGTCTTGAGGTGAGGTCCACCAGATATGAAGTTGATCGGGTGAAATCCCTAGCACGAGTTCATCCGCATACCAATGGTGGAAAGCACTCAAATTTGGCCGCCAAAAACAAAATGGCTAACTTCCTGCTGGGTAGAGGTCATGGTGTCAATAGACTTTTTTGTGCGTCCCGAAGTGTTCTTTATGTGTACCGATTTTCATCTTCGTACTCCAAAAAAACCCATATGGAGAGGGGTATTTTAAATTTTCAAGGGGGCGCCGTTGAGCCATTTTGCCCCGCCCAATTATAAAAACTCCATCAGAGTCTAGGACCAGCCCCCAAGAACGTGTGTATGAATTTTTATGATCATAGGAGGTGGTTAAGGTCATTACAAATCCAAACGTAATTTCACGGCGAGGGATCGTCAGTTGCCACGCCGCCACACAGATGCCATTGCACCCAGCTTCACGGCCTTTATAATGTAGCTTCACCAAGTAGTTGGGAAGGTTGTAGAGCAGAAACCAAGCCGATGGTGTCAACTATTAAGGAGCAGTATACTTCAGAATAAAAATAGGTCATTTCCTGTTACCAGCAGGGGACGCCACGAGTAAGGCGGGAGTTTGACATATGGAGGCGTTCAGGGCAGAGCCCTCATCACGCTCATAAAGTTTGAAGATGTTTGGATAAAGTATGTGGACGTGAGAGCCAGTCAAAATGTCATGGCAAATTCACCAAACGCCACCAAACTTTGGCGGGCCACAGAGGCCACACCCTTTAACTTAGAGAAAACTCTGTGATAACTTTTGATCATCATGGTCTTGAGGTGAGGTCCACCAAATATGAAGTGGATCGGGTGAAATCCCTAGCACGAGTTCGTCCGCATACCAATGGTGTAATTCGCCAAAATCGCCAACTTCCGACCACAATGGCGGACTTCCTGTTGGGTTGAGGTCATGGTGTCAAGAGACTTTTTGGTGTGTCTCGGTATGATCAACATGTGTACCAATTTTCATGCACCTATGACAAACTAAGCCCAATGGGAGGGGGGTTTTGAAAATTTCAAGGGGGCGCTGCAGAGCCATTTTGCCCCCCCCATTTACAACGACCACAAAATATCAAATTTTTCACCAGACCTGATGAGTGTGCAAAATTTCAGGCGTTTTAGAGCATGGGAAGGGGTTGAAAAATGCAGTTGTTTGGGAGGAATAATAATAATAATAATAATAATAATAATAATTAAAGCTGCAAGCAGCGATGACGGGCCCTCGCACCCCTTGCGACCCGCGGGAGTCGCAGCCGGCGCAGCCAAGAGTACCAGAGTCCTCCTATGTCCTCTCCTCTTCTCCCCAGTACACGTCATAGTACAAACAGGTTATTTCCTGTTACCAGCAGGGGGCGCCACGAGTAAGGCGGGAGTTTGACATATGGAGGCGTTCAGGGCAGAGCCCTCATCATGCTCATGAAGTTTGACGATGTTTGGATAAAGTATGTGGATGTGAGAGCCATTCAAAATGTCATGGCAAATTCACCAAACGCCATCGAACTTTGGCGAGCCACAAAGGCCACGCCCTTTAACTTAGAGAAAAGTCTTTTATAACTTTTGATCATCATGGTCTTGAGGTGAGGTCCACCAGATATGAAGTTGATCGGGTGAAATCCCTAGCACGAGTTCATCCGCATACCAGTGGTGGAAAGCAGTGAAATTTGGCCGCCAAAAACAAAATGGTCGACTTCCTGCTGGGTTGAGGTCATGGTGTCAAGAGACTTTTTTGTGCGTCTGGAAGTGTTCTTTATGTGTACCGATTTTCATCTTCATACTCCAAAAAAACCCATATGGAGAGGGGTATTTTAAATTTTCAAGGGGGCGCAGTTGAGCCACTTTGCCCCGCCCAATTACAAAAACCCCATCAGAGTCTAGGACCAGCCCCCAAGAACGTGTGTATGAATTTTTATGATCATAGGAGGTGGTTAAGGTCATTAAAAATCCAAACGTAATTTCACGGCGAGTGATCGTCAGTTGCCGCGCCGCCACACAGATGCCATTGCACCCAGCTTCACGGCCTTTATAATGTAGCTTCACCAAGTAGTTGGGAAGGTTGTAGAGCAGAAACCAAGCCGATGGTGTCAACTATTAAGGAGCAGTATACTTCAGAGTAAAAATAGGTCATTTCCTGTTACCAGCAGGGGACGCCACGAGTAAGGTGGGAGTTTGACATATGGAGGCGTTCAGGGCAGAGCCCTCATCACGCTCATAAAGTTTGAAGATGTTTGGATAAAGTATGTGGACGTGAGAGCCATTCAAAATGTCATGGCAAATTCACCAAACGCCACCAAACTTTGGCGGGCCACAGAGGCCACGCCCTTTAACTTAGAGAAAAACCTTTAATAACTTTTGATCATCATGGTCTTGAGGTGAGGTCCACCAAATATGAAGTGGATCAGGTGAAATCCCTAGCACGAGTTCGTCCGCATACCAATGGTGTAATTCGCCAAAATCGCCAACTTCCGACCACAATGGCGGACTTCCTGTTGGGTTAAGGTCATGGTGTCAAGAGACTTTTTGGTGTGTCTCGGTATGATCAACATGTGTACCAAATTTCATGCACCTATGACAAACTAAGCCCAATGGGAGGGGGGTTTTGAAAATTTCAAGGGGGCGCTGCGGAGCCATTTGGCCCCCCCCATTTACAACGACCACAAAATATCAAATTTTTCACCAGACCTGATGAGTGTGCAAAATTTCAGGCATTTTAGAGCATGGGAAGGGGTTGAAAAATGCAGTTGTTTGGGAGGACAAATAATAATAATAATAATAAACATTAGAATTACAATAGGGCCTTCGCACCACTCGGTGCTCGGGCCCTAATAATAATAATAATAATAAACATTACAAAAACAATAGGGCCTTCGCACCACTCGGTGCTCGGGCCCTAATAATTAAAGCTGCAAGCAGCGATGACGGGCCCTCGCACCCCTTGCGACCCGCGGGAGTCACAGCCGGTGCAGCCAAGAGTACCAGAGTCCTCCTATGTCCTCTCCTCTTCTCCCCAGTACACGTCATAGTACAAACAGGTTATTTCCTGTTACCAGCAGGGGGCGCCACGAGTAAGGCGGGAGTTTGACATATGGAGGCGTTCAGGGCAGAGCCCTCATCATGCTCATGAAGTTTGACGATGTTTGGATAAAGTATGTGGATGTGAGAGCCATTCAAAATGTCATGGCAAATTCACCAAACGCCATCGAACTTTGGCGAGCCACAGAGGCCACGCCCTTTAACTTAGAGAAAAGTCTCTTATAACTTTTGATCATCATGGTCTTGAGGTGAGGTCCACCAGATATGAAGTTGATCGGGTGAAATCCCTAGCACGAGTTCATCCGCATACCAGTGGTGGAAAGCAGTGAAATTTGGCCGCCAAAAACAAAATGGTCGACTTCCTGCTGGGTTGAGGTCATGGTGTCAAGAGACTTTTTTGTGCGTCCTGAAGTGTTCTTTATGTGTACTGATTTTCATCTTCGTATTCCAAAAAAACCCATATGGAGAGGGGTATTTTAAATCTTCAAGGGGGCGCCGTTGAGCCATTTTGCCCCGCCCAATTACAAAAACCCCACCAGAGTCTAGGACCAGCCCCCAAGAACGTGTGTATGAATTTTTATGATCATAGGAGGTGGTTAAGGTCATTACAAATCCAAACGTAATTTCACGGCGAGGGATCGTCAGTTGCCGCACCGCCACACAGATGCCATTGCACCCAGCTTCACGGCCTTTATAATGTAGCTTCACCAAGTAGTTGGGAAGGTTGTAGAGCAGAAACCAAGCCGATGGTGTCAACTATTAAGGAGCAGTACACTTCAGAGTAAAAATAGGTCATTTCCTGTTACCAGCAGGGGACGCCACGAGTAAGGCGGGAGTTTGACATACGGAGGCGTTCAGGGCAGAGCCCTGATCATGCTCATAAAGTTTGAAGATGTTTGGATAAAGTATGTGGACGTGAGAGCCATTCAAAATGTCATGGCAAATTCACCAAACGCCACCAAACTTTGGCGAGCCACAGAGGCCACGCCCTTTAACTTAGAGAAAAGTCTCTTATAACTTTTGATCATCATGGTCTTGAGGTGAGGTCCACCAGATATGAAATCGATCGGGTGAAATCCCTAGCACGAGTTCATCCGCATACCAATGGTGGAAAGCACTCAAATTTGGCCGCCAAAAACAAAATGGCTGACTTCCTGCTGGGTTGAGGTCATGGTGTCAAGAGACTTTTTTGTGCGTCCCGAAGTGTTCTTTATGTGTACTGATTTTCATCTTTGTATTCCAAAAAAACCCATATGGAGAGGGGTATTTTAAATCTTCAAGGGGGCGCCGTTGAGCCATTTTGCCCCGCCCAATTACAAAAACCCCATCAGAGTCTAGGACCAGCCCCCAAGAACGTGTGTATGAATTTTTAGGATCATAGGAGGTGGTTAAGGTCATTACAAATCCAAACGTAATTTCACGGCGAGGGATCGTCAGTTGCCGCGCCGCCACACAGATGCCATTGCACCCAGCTTCACGGCCTTTATAATGTAGCTTCACCAAGTAGTTGGGAAGGTTGTAGAGCAGAAACCAAGCCGATGGTGTCAACTATTAAGGAGCAGTACACTTCAGAGTAAAAATAGGTCATTTCCTGTTACCAGCAGGGGACGCCACGAGCAAGGCGGGAGTTTGACATATGGAGGCGTTCAGGGCAGAGCCCTGATCATGCTCATAAAGTTTGAAGATGTTTGGATAAAGTATGTGGACGTGAGAGCCATTCAAAATGTCATGGCAAATTCACCAAACGCCACCAAACTTTGGCGGGCCACAGAGGCCACGCCCTTTAACTTAGAGAAAACTCTGTGATAACTTTTGATCATCATGGTCTTGAGGTGAGGTCCACCAAATATGAAGTGGATCGGGTGAAATCCCTAGCACGAGTTCGTCCGCATACCAATGGTGTAATTCGCCAAAATCGCCAACTTCCGACCACAATGGCGGACTTCCTGTTGGGTTGAGGTCATGGTGTCAAGAGACTTTTTGGTGTGTCTCGGTATGATCAACATGTGTACCAATTTTCATGCACCTATGACAAACTAAGCCCAATGGGAGGGGGGTTTTGAAAATTTCAAGGGGGCGCTGCGGAGCCATTTTGCCCCCCCCATTTACAACGACCACAAAATATCAAATTTTTCACCAGACCTGATGAGTGTGCAAAATTTCAGGCGTTTTAGAGCATGGGAAGGGGTTGAAAAATGCAGTTGTTTGGGAGGACAAATAATAATAATAATAATAATTAAAGCTGCAAGCAGCGATGACGGGCCCTCGCACCCCTTGCGACCCGCGGGAGTCGCAGCCAGCGCAGCCAAGTACCAGAGTCATCCTATGTCCTCTCCTCTTCTCCCCAGTACACGTCATAGTACAAAGAGGTTATTTCCTGTTACCAGCAGGGGGCGCCACGAGTAAGGCGGGAGTTTGACATATGGAGCCGTTCAGGGCAGAGCCCTCATCATGCTCATGAAGTTTGAAGATGTTTGGATAAAGTATGTGGATGTGAGAGCCATTCAAAATGTCATGGCAAATTCACCAAACGCCATCGAACTTTGGCGAGCCACAGAGGCCACGCCCTTTAACTTAGAGAAAAGTCTGTTATAACTTTTGATCATCATGGTCTTGAGGTGAGGTCCACCAGATATGAAGTTGATCGGGTGAAATCCCTAGCACGAGTTCATCCGCATACCAATGGTGGAAAGCACTGAAATTTGGCCGCCAAAAACAAAATGGCCGACTTCCCGCTGAGTTGAGGTCATGGTGTCAAGAGACTTTTTTATGCGTCTGGAAGTGTTCTTTATGTGTACTGATTTTCATCTTCGTACTCCAAAAAAACCCATATGGAGAGGGGTATTTTAAATTTTCAAGGGGGCGCAGTTGAGCCACTTTGCCCCACCCAATTACAAAAACCCCATCAGAGTCTAGGACCAGCCCCCAAGAATGTGTGTATGAATTTTTAGGATCATAGGAGGTGGTTAAGGTCATTACAAATCCAAACGTAATTTCACGGCGAGGGATCGTCAGTTGCCGCGCCGCCACACAGATGCCATTGCACCCAGCTTCACGGCCTTTATAATGTAGCTTCACCAAGTAGTTGGGAAGGTTGTAGAGCAGAAACGAAGCCGGTGGTGTCAACTATTAAGGAGCAGTACACTTCAGAGTAAAAATAGGTCATTTCCTGTTACCAGCAGGGGACGCCACGAGTAAGGCGGGAGTTTGATATATGGAGGCGTTCAGGGCAGAGCCCTGATCATGCTCATAAAGTTTGAAGATGTTTGGATAAAGTATGTGGACGTGAGAGCCATTCAAAATGTCATGGCAAATTCACCAAACGCCACCAAACTTTGGCGGGCCACAGAGGCCACGCCCTTTAACTTAGAGAAAACTCTGTTATAACTTTTGATCATCATGGTCTTGAGGTGAGGTCCACCAAATATGAAGTGGATCAGGTGAAATCTCTAGCACGAGTTCGTCCGCATACCAATGGTGTAATTCGCCAAAATCGCCAACTTCCGACCACAATGGCGGACTTCCTGTTGGGTTGAGGTCATGGTGTCAAGAGACTTTTTGGTGTGTCTCGGTATGATCAACATGTGTACCAATTTTCATGTACCTATGACAAACTAAGCCCAATGGGAGGGGGGTTTTGAAAATTTCAAGGGGGCGCTGCGGAGCCATTTTGCCCCCCCCAGTTACAACGACCACAAAATATCAAATTTTTCACCAGACCTGATGAATGTGCAAAATTTCAGGCGTTTTAGAGCATGGGAAGGGGTCAAAAAATGCAGTTGTTTAGGAGGACAAATAATAATAATAATAATAATAATAATAATAATAATAATAATAAACATTAGAATTACAATAGGGCCTTCGCACCACTCGGTGCTCGGGCCCTAATAATAATAATAATAAACATTAGAAAAACAATAGGGCCTTCGCACCACTCGGTGCTCGGGCCCTAATAATAATTAAAGCTGCAAGCAGCGATGACGGGCCCTCGCACCCCTTGCGACCCGCGGGAGTCGCAGCCGGCGCAGCCAAGAGTACCAGAGTCCTCCTATGTCCTCTCCTCTTCTCCCCAGTACACGTCATAGTACAAACAGGTTATTTCCTGTTACCAGCAGGGGGCGCCACGAGTAAGGCGGGAGTTTGACATATGGAGGCGTTCAGGGCAGAGCCCTCATCATGCTCATGAAGTTTGACGATGTTTGGATAAAGTATGTGGATGTGAGAGCCATTCAAAATGTCATGGCAAATTCACCAAACGCCATCGAACTTTGGCGAGCCACAGAGGCCACGCCCTTTAACTTAGAGAAAAGTCTCTTATAACTTTTGATCATCATGGTCTTGAGGTGAGGTCCACCAGATATGAAGTTGATCGGGTGAAATCCCTAGCACGAGTTCATCCGCATACCAATGGTGGAAAGCACTCAAATTTGGCCGCCAAAAACAAAATGGCTGACTTCCTGCTGGGTTGAGGTCATGGTGTCAAGAGACTTTTTTGTGCGTTCCGAAGTGTTCTTTATGTGTACCGATTTTCATCTTTGTATTCCAAAAAAACCCATATGGAGAGGGGTATTTTAAATCTTCAAGGGGGCGCCGTTGAGCCATTTTGCCCCGCCCAATTACAAAAACCCCATCAGAGTCTAGGACCAGCCCCCAAGAACGTGTGTATGAATTTTTAGGATCATAGGAGGTGGTTAAGGACATTACAAATCCAAACGTAATTTCACGGCGAGGGATCGTCAGTTGCCGCGCCGCCATACAGATGCCATTGCACCCAGCTTCACGGCCTTTATAATGTAGCTTCACCAAGTAGTTGGGAAGGTTGTAGAGCAGAAACCAAGCCGATGGTGTCAACTATTAAGGAGCAGTACACTTCAGAGTAAAAATAGGTCATTTCCTGTTACCAGCAGGGGACGCCACGAGTAAGGCGGGAGTTTGACATATGGAGGCGTTCAGGGCAGAGCCCTGATCATGCTCATAAAGTTTGAAGATGTTTGGATAAAGTATGTGGACGTGAGAGCCAGTCAAAATGTCATGGCAAATTCACCAAACGCCACCAAACTTTGGCGGGCCACAGAGGCCACGCCCTTTAACTTAGAGAAAACTCTGTGATAACTTTTGATCATCATGGTCTTGAGGTGAGGTCCACCAAATATGAAGTGGATCGGGTGAAATCCCTAGCACGAGTTCGTCCGCATACCAATGGTGTAATTCGCCAAAATCGCCAACTTCCGACCACAATGGCGGACTTCCTGTTGGGTTGAGGTCATGGTGTCAAGAGACTTTTTGGTGTGTCTCGGTATGATCAACATGTGTACCAATTTTCATGCACCTATGACAAACTAAGCCCAATGGGAGGGGGGTTTTGAAAATTTCAAGGGGGCGCTGCAGAGCCATTTTGCCCCCCCCATTTACAACGACCACAAAATATCAAATTTTTCACCAGACCTGATGAGTGTGCAAAATTTCAGGAGTTTTAGAGCATGGGAAGGGGTTGAAAAATGCAGTTGTTTGGGAGGAATAATAATAATAATAATAATAATAATAAACATTACAAAAACAATAGGGCCTTCGCACCACTCGGTGCTCGGGCCCTAATTAAAGCTGCAAGCAGCGATGACGGGCCCTCGCACCCCTTGCGACCCGCGGGAGTCGCAGCCGGTGCAGCCAAGAGTACCAGAGTCCTCCTATGTCCTCTCCTCTTCTCCCCAGTACACGTCATAGTACAAACAGGTTATTTCCTGTTACCAGCAGGGGGCGCCACGAGTAAGGCGGGAGTTTGACATATGGAGGCGTTCAGGGCAGAGCCCTCATCATGCTCATGAAGTTTGACGATGTTTGGATAAAGTATGTGGATGTGAGAGCCATTCAAAATGTCATGGCAAATTCACCAAACGCCATCGAACTTTGGCGAGCCACAGAGGCCACGCCCTTTAACTTAGAGAAAAGTCTCTTATAACTTTTGATCATCATGGTCTTGAGGTGAGGTCCACCAGATATGAAATCGATCGGGTGAAATCCCTAGCACGAGTTCATCCGCATACCAATGGTGGAAAGCACTCAAATTTGGCCGCCAAAAACAAAATGGCTGACTTCCTGCTGGGTTGAGGTCATGGTGTCAAGAGACTTTTTTGTGCGTCCCGACGTGTTCTTTATGTGTACGGATTTTCATCTTTGTATTCCAAAAAAACCCATATGGAGAGGGGTATTTTAAATGTTCAAGGGGGCGCCGTTGAGCCATTTTGCCCCGCCCAATTACAAAAACCCCATCAGAGTCTAGGACCAGCCCCCAAGAACGTGTGTATGAATTTTTAGGATCATAGGAGGTGGTTAAGGTCATTACAAATCCAAACGTAATTTCACGGCGAGGGATCGTCAGTTGCCGCGCCGCCACACAGATGCCATTGCACCCAGCTTCACGGCCTTTATAATGTAGCTTCACCAAGTAGTTGGGAAGGTTGTAGAGCAGAAACCAAGCCGATGGTGTCAACTATTAAGGAGCAGTACACTTCAGAGTAAAAATAGGTCATTTCCTGTTACCAGCAGGGGACGCCACGAGCAAGGCGGGAGTTTGACATATGGAGGCGTTCAGGGCAGAGCCCTGATCATGCTCATAAAGTTTGAAGATGTTTGGATAAAGTATGTGGACGTGAGAGCCATTCAAAATGTCATGGCAAATTCACCAAACGCCAGCAAACTTTGGCGGGCCACAGAGGCCACGCCCTTTAACTTAGAGAAAACTCTGTGATAACTTTTGATCATCATGGTCTTGAGGTGAGGTCCACCAAATATGAAGTGGATCGGGTGAAATCCCTAGCACGAGTTCGTCCGCATACCAATGGTGTAATTCGCCAAAATCGCCAACTTCCGACCACAATGGCGGTCTTCCTGTTGGGTTGAGGTCATGGTGTCAAGAGACTTTTTGGTGTGTCTCGGTATGATCAACATGTGTACCAATTTTCATGCACCTATGACAAACTAAGCCCAATGGGAGGGGGGTTTTGAAAATTTCAAGGGGGCGCTGCGGAGCCATTTTGCCCCCCCCATTTACAACGACCACAAAATATCAAATTTTTCACCAGACCTGATGAGTGTGCAAAATTTCAGGCGTTTTAGAGCATGGGAAGGGGTTGAAAAATGCAGTTGTTTGGGAGGACAAATAATAATAATAATAATAATAATAATAATAATAATAATTAAAGCTGCAAGCAGCGATGACGGGCCCTCGCACCCCTTGCGACCCGCGGGAGTCGCAGCCGGTGCAGCCAAGAGTACCAGAGTCCTCCTATGTCCTCTCCTCTTCTCCCCAGTACACGTCATAGTACAAACAGGTTATTTCCTGTTACCAGCAGGGGGCGCCACGAGTAAGGCGGGAGTTTGACATATGGAGGCGTTCAGGGCAGAGCCCTCATCATGCTCATGAAGTTTGACGATGTTTGGATAAAGTATGTGGATGTGAGAGCCATTCAAAATGTCATGGCAAATTCACCAAACGCCATCGAACTTTGGCGAGCCACAGAGGCCACGCCCTTTAACTTAGAGAAAAGTCTCTTATAACTTTTGATCATCATGGTCTTGAGGTGAGGTCCACCAGATATGAAATCGATCGGGTGAAATCCCTAGCACGAGTTCATCCGCATACCAATGGTGGAAAGCACTCAAATTTGGCCGCCAAAAACAAAATGGCTGACTTCCTGCTGGGTTGAGGTCATGGTGTCAAGAGACTTTTTTGTGCGTCCCGACGTGTTCTTTATGTGTACGGATTTTCATCTTTGTATTCCAAAAAAACCCATATGGAGAGGGGTATTTTAAATGTTCAAGGGGGCGCCGTTGAGCCATTTTGCCCCGCCCAATTACAAAAACCCCATCAGAGTCTAGGACCAGCCCCCAAGAACGTGTGTATGAATTTTTAGGATCATAGGAGGTGGTTAAGGTCATTACAAATCCAAACGTAATTTCACGGCGAGGGATCGTCAGTTGCCGCGCCGCCACACAGATGCCATTGCACCCAGCTTCACGGCCTTTATAATGTAGCTTCACCAAGTAGTTGGGAAGGTTGTAGAGCAGAAACCAAGCCGATGGTGTCAACTATTAAGGAGCAGTACACTTCAGAGTAAAAATAGGTCATTTCCTGTTACCAGCAGGGGACGCCACGAGCAAGGCGGGAGTTTGACATATGGAGGCGTTCAGGGCAGAGCCCTGATCATGCTCATAAAGTTTGAAGATGTTTGGATAAAGTATGTGGACGTGAGAGCCATTCAAAATGTCATGGCAAATTCACCAAACGCCAGCAAACTTTGGCGGGCCACAGAGGCCACGCCCTTTAACTTAGAGAAAACTCTGTGATAACTTTTGATCATCATGGTCTTGAGGTGAGGTCCACCAAATATGAAGTGGATCGGGTGAAATCCCTAGCACGAGTTCGTCCGCATACCAATGGTGTAATTCGCCAAAATCGCCAACTTCCGACCACAATGGCGGTCTTCCTGTTGGGTTGAGGTCATGGTGTCAAGAGACTTTTTGGTGTGTCTCGGTATGATCAACATGTGTACCAATTTTCATGCACCTATGACAAACTAAGCCCAATGGGAGGGGGGTTTTGAAAATTTCAAGGGGGCGCTGCGGAGCCATTTTGCCCCCCCCATTTACAACGACCACAAAATATCAAATTTTTCACCAGACCTGATGAGTGTGCAAAATTTCAGGCGTTTTAGAGCATGGGAAGGGGTTGAAAAATGCAGTTGTTTGGGAGGACAAATAATAATAATAATAATAATAATAATAATAATAATAATAATAAACATTAGAATTACAATAGGGCCTTCGCACCACTCGGTGCTCGGGCCCTAATAATAAACATTAGAATTACAATAGGGCCTTCGCACCACTCGGTGCTCGGGCCCTAATAATAAACATTAGAATTACAATAGGGCCTTCGCACCACTCGGTGCTCGGGCCCTAATTAAAGCTGCAAGCAGCGATGACGGGCCCTTGCACCCCTTGCGACCCGCCGGAGTCACAGCCGGCGCAGCCAAGTACCAGAGTCCCCCTATGTCCTCTCCTCTTCTCCCCAGTACACGTCATAGTACAAACAGGTTATTTCCTGTTACCAGCAGGGGGCGCCACGAGTAAGGCGGGAGTTTGACATATGGAGCCGTTCAGGGCAGAGCCCTCATCATGCTCATAAAGTTTGAAGATGTTTGGATAAAGTATGCGGACGTGAGAGCCATTCAAAATGTCATGGCAAATTCACCAAACGCCACCGAACTTTGGCGAGCCACAGAGGCCACGCCCTTTAACTTAGAGAAAAGTCTGTTATAACTTTTGATCATCATGGTCTTGAGGTGAGGTCCACCAGATATGAAGTTGATCGGGTGAAATCCCTAGCACGAGTTCATCCGCATACCAATGGTGGAAAGCACTCAAATTTGGCCACCAAAAACAAAATGGCATACTTCCTGCTGGGTTAAGGTCATGGTGTCAAGAGACTTTTTGGTGCGTCCCAAAGTGTTCTTTATGTGTACCGATTTTAATCTTCGTACTCCAAAAAAACCCATATGGAGAGGGGTATTTTAAATCTTCAAGAGGGCGCCGTTGAGCCATTTTGCCCCGCCCAATTACAAAAACCCCATCAGAGTCTAGGACCAGCCCCCAAGAACGTGTGTATGAATTTTTAGGATCATAGGAGGTGGTTAAGGTCATTACAAATCCAAACGTAATTTCACGGCGAGGGATCGTCAGTTGCCGCGCCGCCACACAGATGCCATTGCACCCAGCTTCACGGCCTTTATAATGTAGCTTCACCAAGTAGTTGGGAAGGTTGTAGAGCAGAAACGAAGCTGATGGTGTCAACTATTAAGGAGCAGTACACTTCAGAGTAAAAATAGGTCATTTCCTGTTACCAGCAGGGGACGCCACGAGTAAGGCGGGAGTTTGACATATGGAGGCGTTCAGGGCAGAGCCCTGATCATGCTCATAAAGTTTGAAGATGTTTGGATAAAGTATGTGGACGTGAGAGCCAGTCAAAATGTCATGGCAAATTCACCAAACGCCACCAAACTTTGGCGGGCCACAGAGGCCACACCCTTTAACTTAGAGAAAACTCTGTTATAACTTTTGATCATCATGGTCTTGAGGTGAGGTCCACCAAATATGAAGTGGATCAGATGAAATCCCTAGCACGAGTTCGTCCGCATACCAATGGTGTAATTCGCCAAAATCGCCAACTTCCGACCACAATGGCGGACTTCCTGTTGGGTTGAGGTCATGGTGTCAAGAGACTTTTTGGTGTGTCTCGGTATGATCAACATGTGTACCAATTTTCATGCACCTATGACAAACTAAGCCCAATGGGAGGGGGGTTTTGAAAATTTCAAGGGGGCGCTGCAGAGCCATTTTGCCCCCCCCATTTACAACGACCACAAAATATCAAATTTTTCACCAGACCTGATGAGTGTGCAAAATTTCAGGCGTTTTAGAGCATGGGAAGGGGTTGAAAAATGCAGTTGTTTGGGAGGACAAATAATAATAATAATTAAAGCTGCAAGCAGCGATGACGGGCCCTCGCACCCCTTGCGACCCGCGGGAGTCGCAGCCGGCGCAGCCAAGAGTACCAGAGTCCCCCTATGTCCTCTCCTCTTCTCCCCAGTACACGTCATAGTACAAACACGTTATTTCCTGTTACCAGCAGGGGGCGCCACGAGTAAGGCGGGAGTTTGACATATGGAGCCGTTCAGGGCAGAGCCCTCATCATGCTCATGAAGTTTGAAGATGTTTGGATAAAGTATGTGGACGTGAGAGCCATTCAAAATGTCATGGCAAATTCACCAAACGCCACCGAACTTTGGCGAGCCACAGAGGCCACGCCCTTTAACTTAGAGAAAAGCCTTTGATAACTTTTGATCATCATGGTCTTGAGGTGAGGTCCACCAGATATGAAGTTGATCGGGTGAAATCCCTAGCACGAGTTCGTCCGCATACCAATGGTGGAAAGCACTGAAATTTTGCCGCCAAAAACAAAATGGCCGACTTCCTGCTAGGTTGAGGTCATGGTGTCAAGAGACTTTTTTGTGCGTCAGGAAGTGTTCTTTATGTGTACCGATTTTCATCTTCGTACTCCAAAAAAACCCATATGGAGAGGGGTATTTTAAATCTTCAAGGGGGCGCCGTTGAGCCATTTTGCCCCGCCCAATTACAAAAACCCCATCAGAGTCTAGGACCAGCCCCCAAGAACGTGTGTATGAATTTTTAGGATCATAGGAGGTGGTTAAGGTCATTACAAATCCAAACGTAATTTCACGGCGAGGGATCGTCAGTTGCCGCGCCGCCACACAGATGCCATTGCACCCAGCTTCACGGCCTTTATAATGTAGCTTCACCAAGTAGTTGGGAAGGTTGTAGAGCAGAAAACAAGCCGATGGTGTCAACTATTAAGGAGCAGTACACTTCAGAGTAAAAATAGGTCATTTCCTGTTACCAGCAGGGGACGCCACGAGTAAGGCGGGAGTTTGACATATGGAGGCGTTCAGGGCAGAGCCCTGATCAAGCTCATGAAGTTTGAAGATGTTTGGATAAAGTATGTGGACGTGAGAGCCATTCAAAATGTCATGGCAAATTCACCAAACGCCACCAAACTTTGGCGGGCCACAGAGGCCACGCCCTTTAACTTAGAGAAAAGCCTTTGATAACTTTTGATCATCATGGTCTTGAGATGAGGTCCACCAAGTATGAAGTGGATCAGGTGAAATCCCTAGCACGAGTTCGTCCGCATACCAATGGTGTATTTCGCCAAAATCGCCAACTTCCGACCACAATGGCGGACTTCCTGTTGGGTTGAGGTCATGGTGTCAAGAGACTTTTTGGTGTGTCTCGGTATGATCAACATGTGTACCAATTTTCATGCACCTATGACAAACTAAGCCCAATGGGAGGGGGGTTTTGAAAATTTCAAGGGGGCGCTGCGGAGCCATTTGGCCCCCCCCATTTACAACGACCACAAAATATCAAATTTTTCACCAGACCTGATGAGTGTGCAAAATTTCAGGCGTTTTAGAGCATGGGAAGGGGTTGAAAAATGCAGTTGTTTGGGAGGAATAATAATAATAATAATAATAATAATAAACATTAGAAAAACAATAGGGCCTTCGCACCACTCGGTGCTCGGGCCCTAATTAAAGCTGCAAGCAGCGATGACGGGCCCTCGCACCCCTTGCGACCCGCGGGAGTCGCAGCCGGCACAGCCATGAGTACCAGAGTCCTCCTATGTCCTCTCCTCTTCTCCCCAGTACACTTCATAGTACAAACAGGTTATTTCCTGTTACCAGCAGGGGGCGCCACGAGTAAGGCGGGAGTTTGACATATGGAGGCGTTCAGGGCAGAGCCCTCATCATGCTCATGAAGTTTGAAGATGTTTGGATAAAGTATGTGGATGTGAGAGCCATTCAAAATGTCATGGCAAATTCACCAAACGCCACCAAACTTTGGCGGGCCACAGAGGCCACACCCTGTAACTTAGAGAAAACTCTGTGATAACTTTTGATCATCATGGTCTTGAGGTGAGGTCCACCAGATATGAAGCTGATCGGGTGAAATCCCTAGCACGAGTTCATCCGCATACCAATGGTGGAAAGCACTCAAATTTGGCCGCCAAAAACAAAATGGCTGACTTCCTGCTGGGTTGAGGTCATGGTGTCAAGAGACTTTTTTGTGCGTCCCGAAGTGTTCTTTATGTGTACTGATTTTCATCTTCGTATTCCAAAAAAACCCATATGGAGAGGGGTATTTTAAATCTTCAAGGGGGCGCCGTTGAGCCATTTTGCCCCGCCCAATTACAAAAACCCCATCAGAGTCTAGGGCCAGCCCCCAAGAACGTGTGTATGAATTTTTAGGATCATAGGAGGTGGTTAAGGTCATTACAAATCCAAACGTAATTTCACGGCGAGGGATCGTCAGTTGCCGCGCCGCCACACAGATGCCATTGCACCCAGCTTCACGGCCTTTATAATGTAGCTTCACCAAGTAGTTGGGAAGGTTGTAGAGCAGAAACCAAGCCGATGGTGTCAACTATTAAGGAGCAGTACACTTCAGAGTAAAAATAGGTCATTTCCTGTTACCAGCAGGGGACGCCACGAGCAAGGCGGGAGTTTGACATATGGAGGCGTTCAGGGCAGAGCCCTGATCATGCTCATAAAGTTTGAAGATGTTTGGATAAAGTATGTGGACGTGAGAGCCATTCAAAATGTCATGGCAAATTCACCAAACGCCACCAAACTTTGGCGGGCCACAGAGGCCACGCCCTTTAACTTAGAGAAAACTCTGTGATAACTTTTGATCATCATGGTCTTGAGGTGAGGTCCACCAAATATGAAGTGGATCGGGTGAAATCCCTAGCACGAGTTCGTCCGCATACCAATGGTGTAATTCGCCAAAATCGCCAACTTCCGACCACAATGGCGGACTTCCTGTTGGGTTGAGGTCATGGTGTCAAGAGACTTTTTGGTGTGTCTCGGTATGATCAACATGTGTACCAATTTTCATGCACCTATGACAAACTAAGACCAATGGGAGGGGGGTTTTGAAAATTTCAAGGGGGCGCTGCGGAGCCATTTTGCCCCTCCCATTTACAACGACCACAAAATATCAAATTTTTCACCAGACCTGATGAGTGTGCAAAATTTCAGGCGTTTTAGAGCATGGGAAGGGGTTGAAAAATGCAGTTGTTTGGGAGGACAAATAATAATAATAATAATAATAATAATAATAATAATAATAATAAACATTAGAATTACAATAGGGCCTTCGCACCACTCGGTGCTCGGGCCCTAATAATAAACATTAGAATTACAATAGGGCCTTCGCACCACTCGGTGCTCGGGCCCTAATAAACATTAGAAAAACAATAGGGCCTTCGCACCACTCGGTGCTCGGGCCCTAATAATAATAATAATAATAATAATAATAATAATAATAAACATTACAAAAACAATAGGGCCTTCGCACCACTCGGTGCTCGGGCCCTAATAATAATAATAATAATAATAATAATAATAATAATAAACATTACAAAAACAATAGGGCCTTCGCACCACTCGGTGCTCGGGCCCTAATTAGCGAGTGTTAGAGGTGCTGGTATGCAGAGACAACAAACAGATTAATCTTCTCATCTAACTCTTGGCATGAAAGCAAAGCGTATTTTACAAAGTGTTTAAAGATTATTTCAAGAGGATTTTGAGTTGAGGGTAAAGGGTGTTAAATGCTGTATAGACTGTGCATTTGCCCTCCTTTTTAACCAAGATTACTATTTGGAATTACTGCCTTTATTTGATACTTGACAGTATAGAGATATACAGGAAATGTGGGGAGGGAGGGAGGGAGGAAGGGAGGGAGAGAGAGAGAGAGAGAGAGAGAGAGAGAGAGAGAGAGAGAGAGAGAGAGAGAGAGAGAGAGAGAGAGAGAGAGGTGTGACATGCAACAAAGGGTCCCAGCTGGAACTGAATCAGGGATGCTATCAATATGCGGTATGTGCGTTAACCATTAGGCTACCTGGGAGCCCCCAAAGCCCTACATTTTTTACATTTCAGTGAAACTCCATAATAAAGTAAGTGATGCTGCTTGATGTTTTGGACACAGTTGTTTTGACTTCTCCATCCACCTACCCTTCCATCCATCGCAGCAGTGCCTTTTATCAAAATGGCATTTTTCTACCAAAATGTCAAATCACTGTACCTGAACCAAATCACCTTTCTGAATGACTTTTATTTCTCTCTTACATCTGCTAAGAGCCATCTGGTACCTTAAGCAGCTGCGTATAAAAACTGATTACTATTCTGTGTAGGCTGAGTGCAGAATTTATTGAGTTAGTAGCACAAGATGCTACCTTTCACTAGAAGGAAGGAAGCGTTTTTCCAGTCCAGTGGTGATGCAGTACCAACAAGTTCACAGATGTGCTACACTGGGGAAAAATGACTGACGTACTTTGTCTTTTGGCACTGATGCAGTGTTTTACACCCAGTAGCCTATGTGACAATGTTGTTCTGCAAGGAATGCAACAGATCAACAGGAATTAGAGTACACATCCTGGTTTCAACAATAACCTCTATTATGCATGTGCTTTCCCAGAGACAACGTGCTGAAGTGGTAATGCGATGGCAGTATCACTCAGATTTGTAGAAATGCAACTCTTTGACCTGAACCAAAAGTTTGCCTAAACAATCAGGTAATTAATTGTCTCTGTTATGTATTATTAATTATTAATTACTGTGTATTACACTCTGCTTTTTATTAGTGATATTCTGTTGCACTCTATTGGCACGCAGCATAAATTACTGGTCCTGGAAATTACCAAGTTGCTAATAAACAAGGACGTACAATTTCAAGGACAGGGCAACATTAGAATGAAAGACTTAAAACCCAATAGGAATTTATCTGGAGATCAAATCAAGTAAGCAGAACACATGTACTCACCCTTAAAGACAAAGTTGTAGGCCTCATCTGACCCCATGTTCTGTCCATTCAGTGTTGCCGCCCCACAGTTTACTGCCGTGTCGCCAGCACTCACAGACCGATCGCAGGATGTAAGATGACACTGACTCACACCAAAACCAACCTCCCTGTCAGATCCTCGGGCTTCAGGAAAGAAAACGGCTGCAGAAATGCTTTCACAAATGAACGCCAGTCACCAGCTTTCTGCCCTTCACTACCCTTCCCTATCTGAGTTAATAGAAAGCTGTCTTGTTTGCACAAGACATGTGGAGGATATCTCGGTTGTTCGGCTGCAGCAGGCGGGGTTTGTGTCAGGGAGTGGTGGAGCAGTGATGGAGGTGTGTCTTAGTAATGGAGCCAGTGTCGGGCAGGTTGGACAGGTAGGGCAACTACCAGGTAGGGCTGAGAGGGACTGTCAGGTGCCTCCTGGTGGACAAATAAAATTACTGCATACAGGAAGCAAAAAGCAAGCCTTCTTGTTTCATCACTAAAAGAAATATACAGCCTGAAATAGAGTTTACATGGTGTTTCTATCATTGAACAGGTCAGTTTTGATTTGAGAACTTTTTATCACTTACTTCTTCAGCTCAACAGTGGAGAGATAACAGCACCTTCGACACCATGAAACCATCCCTGCTGAATTTACAGGCATGTGCACACATGTATACTATTTCACCATTTCTCTCTCTGTTTTTCAGATCCCATATTTATATCCAGGCCTGTTGGCCACATCGGATTCTCTTGTTGGCTGGCCTCTTGTTTCTAAA
This sequence comes from Toxotes jaculatrix, assembly GCF_017976425.1. Classification (NCBI taxonomy): domain Eukaryota; kingdom Metazoa; phylum Chordata; class Actinopteri; family Toxotidae; genus Toxotes; species Toxotes jaculatrix. The sequence goes on along the minus strand of NC_054401.1, from coordinate 5,105,383 downwards.
AATATGTGGTGACAAAGACATGTACATTTGTTGCATGGGTATAATTTCAGTGATTCCGTATCAAATTGCATTGAACTTTAGAACATACTATGAGTTTTTTTAAACTTCCTATTACTCTGATATCTGATATCATGACTCATTATATCTTTCTTGTTCTTCCCTTTTCTCCTTGTAGAAAAGCTCAAGGTCACTGAAACTGTTTTTATTCTGGGCCATAAATGACCATGTTAAAAGAGAAACCTCTTTTTGTGTTCCTAGTCTAAATTTTGAGCAGTAAGTTACTAAAATATATTATATTATTGCCTACATTTGTCTTTTAACATTGACATACACTGTGCAACAATGAGGTTTTTCACTTTTACAAACGTTAAGCTATTCAAATCAGCTTACTAATACTGATTTCAGGTTTGAAAGGAAAAAAGGAAGCAAAGAGTGAGTCAAAAGTCTGTTAAGATGAAACATGTATCCTGTGATTTTCTACAGGAAGAAATATGCTGTAATGAATTGAGAAATTAATGTTAAAAAACATAAGAAACAATGCAGAACTAATAAACTTCAGAAATAGCCAATAACAAAACTGCTATTAAATACATCTTAACTGCATCATATTCTTTCAAAAGGAATACTTTGTCGCCTTCCTCAAGATAAACAAAAAATAAGATTGTTTAGTATTGTTTATTTGACAGCTTTGAAACTCAACATAGCTAATAATGCTTACTGGAATTTTATCAGACAGAAATTCTTATTCAACTTTCCACACACACTTCATATTATGCATTTTAATCCACTGATAGGATTGAAAATGTTCAATTTTCTACAAAACTGTAATTAGCATGTCTGAGCTAAAACAGCAAATGAGTGAATCAACTGTGACACCAGTTGATAATGGAATCATTTCATTGGTTGTATACGCAGACATGCTACTGACAAACTGCGTGGCCTTGTGCAGCAGATCACTAAATCAATAGATTCATAAGCGAGGGCCAAGAGTCACAAACCCATACAAGTTGTTTCAATACCGTGATTATAAATACACTGACGCACACTGATGACCCCACCCCCATCACACACACACATTCACTCGCTCACTCATAGATATATATGCATTATGCACTTTGTGAACAAACAGAATTTTACAGTAGTCCATGAATGACCTGGATTATATGACGCTTTCTTTTCCAGACAGACAGAAGCAACACTCGGATCTCCACTATGACGCGGCCACTTGGGTTAATGGTTCCTCCAGGTACTGCACCAATGCTTCTGCCTATTAACATAACAAATACAACACAATGTTAAAGAGGGCTATGTTCAGAGCACGGAGTGATGCTTGGAGTAGTTTACGCCGTTACTGACTACCACTGTGACTCACTGTGGGATACAGTAGCAGCTGTGCTATGAGGCTTCCCCCCAAAACTGATCTTTGAGGAGAGTCTACTACAAACTGTGACATGGCTGGTTTTAAATTAGTTAAATATGTCTTTGCTGAATGCAGCTGTGTCTTCTTCAAGTGAGTTTCAAAGGGTACTCAAGGCTGAACTACTTGGCACTGAGTCAGTACACCACAATGCCAGGTTTTCTATTACACGCATTTTGAAAACATAACTGAAATCTGCCACATCAAGAAACTGCCGGTGTGAATTCTGCTGTTTTTCAGTTCACCATTCAAAATTCTGCACAGCAACCCCGAATATACAAATGAGCTTGGCAAGTACGGAAGACCACAGCGAATATATGAAATGCCATCCCACTCAAACAGGATACTGGTTGTATAGTGAAGCAGACGACAGTGCTGATGGCTAAAGTGTTACAACTCTCACCTTGGCTTTAAGCATTCCAAAGCCCACTGTCTCTTTGGCGTACATACACAGTAGTAGGTTGGCGACACGAGTAATGGCCACTCTTCCCTCCTGAGAGAAAAAAACAACAAGGGCTGATAAAACGCCCCACTCATCATTCACGTGAGAACAATTTCACTGGTTTTAGAGGAACTGCATTCCTTACCATACAATCCATGAGTATGAATTTGAGTTTGTCTTCATTGAAGGCTTGGTGGCCGTTCTTGTCGTAGGCTGCCCAGATGTTGCTTGCGATGGCGGCTGTTACTCGCGCATCAGTGTCCCCATACCCAGAGTAGGCCAGAAGTGAACCTTCATTATTGAGCAGGCTGGTGAAAATGTAGATTTGTTTCAGTTTCAGTATCCATCAGATTAACACGTGACATGAATTTACCACAGACCGTACAGTCTATGAATTAACTAAACTATCTCTGTTCAAGCTACCTGTCATTAACGGCAATATCTGCAATCAGTATAAAGGATGTAGTGGTGCAGTGGACCACCTGAATACAAGGTTACCAATCTCATCAAAATACATACTTAATATAAAGCAAAAGCAAACTGTCTGTAGTATGTACAAACATGTAAATTATTATGAATTATGCTGCTTATTTGATACGAGTGATTACACTAGATTTAACACCATTGTGGATTATTTTTTTACGTACAGTAAGACCATATTTTTGCTAAAAGACAAAAACACGGACTTTAAATGTGGGAATTTGATGCTTTTCCTTCGAATATATATATTACCCTGTATTTTTTTTTTCTCAGTAAAACGAGCAATTTGAAGACGCCAGCTGAAACTGAAGCTCTGGGACATTATAATGAGTATTTTTCACAAATAAGCAAATCAACTGGAATAGTTCTTGACTGACAGATAATCGACTATTAAAAAATGAGTTAGCTAGTTAGAACCTTAATTCTTCTTACGACTCCAGCATGTAATGCTTGCATATAATATCGCTAACAGCTATCACTGTGAAATAGCCATTGGTCGAGGGTAATAATATTAGGCTACGCGTACCGCAGCACTCCGGAGAGGACTTGTGGACTCTTTATATTTCCATATATGTATCAAAAAGCTCAGTTATTTAACTGTTACAACAACAAACTGTTTAATGAACAAAACAACAACAACAACAAAATTAACTCTATTGCCAAGTAGCATCTCGCTAGCATGCTGGTAGCTAGCTAACCGTACTCACAGCGTGCTCTGGACTCCGTTTGTGTTCGCTTGGCTGAGAACCTGCGTTAACGCCTTCGGTCGTAACATAGCTATCTAATCGCTAACGCAAATGCAAAAAAATATATATATATGTGTTTTTTAAGTAACCAAACAACTAGCTTTAAACTGTCACAAACACACTCATCAACACTAAGTCAGCTGATTGTGATGTATCCTTCCCTTTCCGGATGCCTTCGCAAAGCATTATGGGAACTGTAGGCGTTGAATTTGTTTTTTTTTTTCAGAACTGTAAGTGACCCAGACATTTAAGAAATATATTTTGATTTCTTTAGGGCAGTTATAGATATATCTGTTAGACTTTTCAAATATCACTGGAAACAGAAAACAATTTGCCATAGGTCACAGGCAAAAACACACCGCACGGACAAAAGAAAATTCTCATTAAGGATTAAATTCAACATATCACCTTCCAAGCTGCAATTGTTAAAGTAAATTATTCACACACACCAAGAACAGACAACAAATATTGCAAATAATTTATTTGGTTGAAAAAAAAGTCAATAGGTAGACATACAATAATAGATTTCACAGATCATTTTGCAATATATTGCATATCCCAACAGTTATATTTCACCAGTACATTGCTTATATGGAAAAACACCACCATGTTATAGTAAAATGGCTTGTTTTCAGTTGCATTCAGTGATATTCATAATCAGATGGAAATTACTTTTCTGGCTAATTCTGTGAAAGAAAAACCTGACACATCAGAGAAAGTCCAATAATAATAATATAATCTGGCAATGTTGCCAGCAAAGGACTAATATAACCAGAGATATTACAGGGATACATGTCTGGGTATAGCTTAATTTTTCCATTTCTTTACAGTTTATATTGTTGTATAGTTTGACTCTATTCTAGTCATACCATAGCCTTGGTCCTACAATCTGAAATCGTTCACTTTCTCATCTTCCTGAAAACATTTAGGAAGCAGTTAAAACAACAAATCAGATTAAGTATTTAGTTTGGGGAAAGAAAACACAAAGTTTAAAGAATTTGTCAGGATAAAAAAAAAAAAAAAATAATAATCTTGTGAAGATAAGGTAATAGAATTTAATAAATACCACTCAACCAGGGAAGATTAAGGCTCGAGGGTTGAAAAAAAAAAAAAAAAGATGTTGAAGACAAGCTGGCTGTCCAGATAGAAAACACAAAAGAACAACACCCAACCTACTGCAACAACCATCCAGATTAAAAACTCTCTAATATAACAACCTAAATAAAATCTTTTAGAATTAAATAATGTAAAAACGAGTATTAAACATTAACTTCTTGGTAACCTCATGCAGAAGTCAAGTGAAGGAGCACTCGTCATGCCAGAAATCATCTTCAGCTGCACTAGCAGGAAAAACCCAATGGCACTGAGAGTCGTGGCATCATTCCACAGAAGCAGTACTTCTACAGCATTTAGCACAAGACTAGATGTGTTAGAGACTAACCTCCCTTTGCATCCTTATAGTTTACAAATCAGCTGAAGAGACCACAAGTGATTAGAACACCCCTTAATCTATCTGGGGGTCAGGTCAGATTTAAATGTAATGGAGGACTATATTCAATTCATTTAGTTTTTTAAAAATTTCCCGTGCCAGTTCCCAACTCTACTAATCTTCCTGCCAAAATGAACTGAACATTTAGGCCAGTAGTCTCTCAATGGCTGCGTTGACATCCCCTCCTGTAGCGATGAGTGCCTGCAGGTTGGCTTCGCGGTTGATGAAGCCCATGGCGTTGAGCTGGTCAAGCTGCTGACGGAAACGAACCTCTGGGGACTGAAGCTGAGAGAGATGACATATGAAGTCAGATACTGCTTATATAAAAAGGCTGAACTGTCATATTGTGCCCAGCTAATAATGAGTGAGACCCACTGGAAAACAAAAACTGCTGCTCTGATTTTGGCAAACACAAAACAAGAACACAGTGTATCTACATGAAACTTACTGATGCCCCCCCGCCTGCAAACATCTGTAACATCTGCTGCATGAGCTGCTGCTGTGAGGGACTGGATCCTGATGCCATGGCAGGAGCGGAATGGTTCTCTGGAGGGACACTGCCTCCTGTGGTTGGAGGAACTGTCAGACCTCGTGGAGACAAACTAGAGAAGAAGGATGTTGCAAAAATAAATTATTATAATAAAATTCTGATTTGTCACTTCCTATAGCCAGAGAGGCTCCCATATTCACTGCAGGAACATCATTTTAACAAACGAAGCCCTGTTTTCTGATTAAGTCTGGTAAAACTGGCAGATTCTTTACACAAGTATTTTGTAAACTGTTCCATTTAATACTAGGCTGATTTAAAAAATAAACATAAAATATAAAAGTATAAAATAAAATATAACAATTGATTCAATTTCTGAGTGAATCGCCAGATTTAAAACCATTACACAGGCTTAATAGTGTTTGACTTAGAGAAAATACATCAGAGGTTTAGCTGGTACCTGGACATGAAATCCGGAACTTCGGCCTGTAATGTCTGCAGGCCCTGCTGGATCTGTACGAGGGCCTGTATGGCTCTTGGGTTGGTCAGCATAGAAAGTGTTTCAGGATTCTGCATCTGCTCAATGACAAACATGACATTACTCAGCTATAAACCCTGCAAAGCCCCTGTAAAGTCCTGCATACATTCCCCGCTGAGCATTATAAATGATTTAGGGCCCTTGTGTGAAAGTTCTGCTCTGACCTGTCTCATGAGCTCAGGGTTGTTGAGCATGCGGGAGACATCAGGGTTTCGTTCCATGAGCTGCTGCATCTGAGGATTGCCCGCAAACATCTGTCTCATCATGCCTGGGTTGGACATTATGTTCTGGATTAGAGGGTTCCCCATGATCTGTGACAGCATCTGTGGATTGGACATCAGCTGTCTCTGCACCTGCTGTTGTAGCTCCATGAAGCTGGATGAACCCATGCCGAGACCCAACAAGCCGGACAGGTCACCCAGTCCACCTGAGAAGGAGGAATGCAGCTGGAGATTAGCTTCTGGCAGGTGTGGGCATGCTGACAAAGAAGTGCCACATGGTTGCTCTTTAATGATATTTTGCAATGGAATTTATTTGCATTGGTCCTCGTTAATTTTGTGAATTTTGCTGCTACTCAAAAATCTTTTTACATTTGCATTTGTTTCATGCATTTGTTCTGAATACCCTTTGTGCAAGGTACACTCCCTCAGGGACGAGAACGATTTTCATTACCCTCAACATTTACTTACCGGGAACAGTAGGTTAGACAGGGAGAAAAAAAATAGGTTTAAGATGTTGTCTTTTCACAATGTAGATTTCAAGTACTACTTGACATAATCTTACCATAACTTCGTATGTCAATCAATGTACAAGCATTTTGAATTGGTGACTTATATTCATCTTCTGCTCACTGTCCGTCTTCGGAATTATGTTTATGTATGTTGCTCTTACTTTGCTAGCAGCAGATACACTAATTACTCTTGCATAATTTGTGCAACAAGAACATTAAAAATTGAACTCACTGCAGTACAAAAAGCAGGTGAGAAATTTTAAAGATTCTTACTCATTGCATTCGAAGGCTGTGTTGGTGTCTGACTCGCGGCACCTCTTGTGCTGTCTGCTACAGGGGGGTTGGCGCTGCTGGAGTTTTGTTGAGGTGGTGCAGAACTGGAACTTGTCTGAGATGCACTGCCACCTGTTGATCTTCAGAGAGAAAGCAACCATCAAATAATACTCTTACCAGACACAGGCTTTACCTCTTAACAAACACATACTTCATGAATTTGAATGTACTTACTTTGGGGCAGCCCTGATAACAAGATGAACAGTGTGCCCATCTTTGATACCATGCTGCTTTAAAGTATCACCATCCTTCAGAACTCTTCCTGTAAATATCAGCATCAGCTGGTCCTGCTTGGCCTCAAATCTTTTGGATACCTCCTGTTTAAACTGCACAAAAGACACAAATGCAAAAGGTAGATTACCAACAGAGAAAAGTGAGCAACTGTCCAGACGTACCAAAAAGAGACTCAGGTTTATCGAGTGTCTGTAGATTTTTGGTGCCCTCGTGGTGCTTATTCCCAAATAAAGTAAAATTTCATCAATTTACCACAAAGCGACATACAAAAACACTGGAGTCAAGTGTAGGAGAACGTGTTGTTTTCTTGATCTTTGTGCAAAATATAATGAAACTACCAACTATAGTGTGCACTTGATGTGAACATGGAGGCAAGCAGCTGAAGCTGACAGCAAACTTGTTGCTCCAGGCACCTAAAACAGGTTCATTTGGCCATGCATGCACAAGAGGGACTGGCCACAGAAATGACGCCATCAGTTTAGAGTAAAAAAGTTCGGCCGATTGTTTCACAGGTCAGTATCAAAGCCTGGGTGATCATTATCAGCACTTAAGTTTGCTTAATAATGTTGGTCAACAGTGCTCCACCTTCTGGTAATAGGGTCACCTATCAGAGACCTGTCACACTGACCGGAGGACAGATAATAGAAGATACGTCAATATGGCTTTAGGGCAAACTGAACAAACACAAGACAAACACTGCAGTTTCAGCCTCACAGTGGCGTAACTGTTGACTCTAACACAACTACAACATTAACACTAGCTCTGATGCGCCGACTTTTTATGTTAAAAGTCTTATTACGGACACGGAAAATCCACAGACCCGTGATTTGGTCACACAGCGTTCATAATAACAACCAAAGGGAAAGTTCGCCCCGGTCTGTGCCTCTTGTTTGTTAGTTTGCATTTGGGTCGCGAAGCAAACCATCGGTTTCTCTACAAGCAACGTATAAGGGCGTTTAAACACTTTAAAATGTAAAGAGTCTCCACACCGCCTGGAAAAAAAATATTCCGTTCGCCGAATGATGAAAAAGAATTTTACGCTAATTTCCGAAGCTGTGCCTCTGTTCCGAATTAAAACAAACATGACACGGCTAACCCTAACCCTAGATTATGAGCTTAGCCTACGTTAAATATAGGAAAAGAAAAGACGAATTAACATGATTATAACTTTCTAACTCGAGGTTAAACTGTAAACAAACTTTTGGGGGATAGCTCAGATGAAGCTAGCAAACTTCGTCGCACGACTTTCGCTACTATGTAGAAATAAAAGGTCAGTAAACGCACCTGGGCGACAGAAGAATCGTCCGAAATCGCAATTTCCTCTTTTCCTTGGGGGGTTTTGACAGTGACCACTATCAAAGAGCCACCGGGAGCAACATTTTTAGTTACGTTAGCATCTTCCGTGCCACTGTTCTCCGCCATCTTTACTACTCCCCCTTCTTCTTCTTTGTTACTTCCGGAAGCGTTAACGCTGCGTAGGCGTGTTGCTGCCACCCATCGATCGTTAGTTAAACAGCAGCTTACAAATCTTGAGTGAAGTCTTGAACAATGGATAAAATTAATTACTTTATTATTTACTTTATTATTATATACTTTATTATATTATATTATATTATATTATATTATATTATATTATATTATATTATATTATATTATATTATATTATATTATATTATATTATATTGTGGTAGTTTGTGAGGTACACCTAACCCAACTAAAACTAATTCAGTTAAATATGGTACTACTTAAGTAACAAGAATGAATGCAGGAATTCTCCTTGCAATGGTGTATTTCTACACTCTGATATTAATTTTTTTAAGAAAGTAAAGGATCTGAACACTTCTTCCACCACTGGTCTTCACACACATTTTAATTATCCTTGTAATTTTATGGCATTTTTTAAAATTCCATAACTGAATTACTACATTTATTTGTACCTAATAGTGTTTCTAGGCAGTTGATGTCTTTCACCACTGCTTCCATGTAGCATGTACATGGAAGCAAATCAAATCAAATCAAATAAATGTAGTGGAATAAAAACCTCTAAAGTGCATAAATAGCAAAAACTTAAGTGCTTAAATGCAGTACTTCATTAAATGTCCTTTCCTACTCTCCGCCACTGCATGTTTTTTCTACTTTTGCTCTCATGGCACTGCTTAGCTGCATGCACTTGAGATAATTCCTCTTAGAAATTAAATCTGATCTGGCCCAAGGAAGGGACCCACCTTCTCAAACACTCTGGAAACAAACACCACAATCTGTACAAACATCTTCGATTGTTCCCCATTAGGAGCAATCAATCTGATTCACCTGATAATCAAGGTCCACACCTGGACATTTTCAGATAAGCAAGCTATATAAGCCATGGACTTTTTGGTGTGGTGTCTGCATTCTGACCATTGCAGTGGTTTGCTGTGAAATCCTCCTGGCTCTAAGGTATAGTAGACAACTGTTACATTTTAGCTGAATCTGTTTATTAAAACCAATCAAGAGTCCGTTTACCTTGGAGTCTTAGCTGGTAATTTTTTCATGTGTCTTTTATGAAATTACCTATTTTTATGTGATAAATGCATCATTTCTCTTTTACACATCCTTTGCTAGATTGCCCATACTTCTGCAAGAATGATGGCTAGTCACAAGAGTCTGCTTTTCCACCATATTTTCCTGTCTGTCATGTAAGTATAACATGAAAGTTTTGCATGTAAAACACAAGAATAAATTGTTTTCAGGCTGCCATTTGGTGGCACTGGAGTTTTTGTAACATCCAAAATCTTTTTCTAAATCATCAGCTTTTTGTGCTACGGCAAGGACCTTTACTTCAATGACAATGGAAACCTTATACTCCCCGGGTCCTACAACATTCCATGGATGGCAGGCATTGAGGATTTCCGCACCCTGTCTCTCCTCACCATCCCTGGTACACATAACAGCATGGCCTTCTATGGTGGCCCAGAGACCGAATGCCAGGTTTTGTCCCTGAAGGATCAGCTGAGGGCTGGCATTCGTTTTCTGGATCTCAAAGTGTTCGGGCTGTTTGACACCCTCTATGTTATGAATGGGGTGATGTACCAGCGTAGCACGTTCAGGGAGGTCCTAGACACAGTTAAAGAATTTCTGAAAGAGTATAAGACTGAGGCTGTGCTCATAAGAGTGGAACCAGAGTTTTTTGAGAAGACATCAGTCAATGAAATGGTGCAGACTCTGATTGGCGATGACGAACATGTCTGGGTGACCTCTGGTATGCCAAACATGGGCCAGATCAGGGGGAAAATAGTCTTTTTGCAGAAGAGCACCTTCACACTGGGAATTCCCCTCGTGAACACAGATGGGAAAGGCACAAATGAGGTTAGCGACCTTCAAGATAAAGACAACAGAATAATCAAACAGCTGAGCCAAGCCACTGAAGCCTGTGGAGGGGATAATGCTATTCTGACTTACACTAGCGGCACTGGCTTAGGTACTTTCTGGGGAATGTTACTGACTCCAAAAACAGTGGCTGAACAGGTAGACCCATGGCTCAATCAATACCTGAGACAGTTTTACCCCAATCAGCCCAGACCATGCTTTGGTATCATTGCCATGGACTTCCCTGGCATCGACCTCATTCAAACTGTTATCAACATGAACTTGTCTTAAAGGTTAAGTAGTTCTACACAGTGTGTCCCATGTGTTTGACAGGTTCAGAGCTTAAATCTGATGAATGCATTACTATGAAATCCTCCCTGAATCAGTCTTATCACTCTTCAATGTACACACTTGTGTAAAGCAGAAATGTCTTGTATTTCCAATCTGATACTCTCCTCATCATTGTCAGATGAATCCTGAACTGTGTAATTTTGTAAGCAGGATGCCACCGGCATTTTCTGATCATAATCATGGCAATCAAAAAAATAAATTTCATTTCATTGCCTCTTCATTGATCTGAAGCCTTTGTTTCTCAGTGATCTTGCATCTGTGTCTTCGCATGTAATTTAACACCGCGTGAATGTGCACCTTGTAAATACAATGCTCCAATAACTCTCAGTAGAAGTAGCAACAAAACAATGTGAAAATGTCCCATTACAAGTAAAAAGTAAACAAATAAAAGGGATTAACTTTAACCATTTCCTAGCAGTGTGGGGAAAGTCCCAGAAACTGTATTTAGATAACGATTTGGTGTGATAAATTCTTTAAGATAATAATAATAATAATAATAATCCTGATCCCTTTCTCTGTTTTAGTTTCTAAGAATAGCATACATACATTAAAAAAAAAAATCACCCTAGAGAATTCACATTTATCTTTGTTTTTAGCTGAATGATGAGTAAAGGGTTAATGTTTTTTTGTTGGGTCCTGAAGAGGAGGAGCCCTTCTGGTAACAAGCTGACCCAGTAATCTCTGCCGAATAACTGCTGCGCAGTAAATTCCTGCTCCTTTCGTCTGGTGGTACCGTAGCTTTTATTCCTCCATAAGCATAAACAGGTAGGTCTCCAGCTGTTGTTTGTGTGTGTGTTTTCAGTATTTAAAGAAACCCAATCAAATCTTTTTTAGCACGGTAAACCCTCATCGACGGGAACATGAACATGAACTTATCGGGAATAAAAAAGCGTCAGTGCCAAGCGGATTTAAAGCTGTAAACTCCACAGTTACATCGATGCAGCGCTGACAACATCCAATATGGATCTTGTGGCTCCAGTCGTTTCTCCGCCAGATGAAAGACTCTGGGTTATGTTTTCTTTTTGGCTGGTAAACACGAACGTCCCTGACTGGCACAGAGGGACAAAGAGGCGAAGAAACCAAATAGAAGGTTTTCTATTTTTGAAAGTAACTGGGGGACGTAAAATATGTTTTTTTTTTTGTTGTTGTTGTTGTTTGTTTGTTTTTTGAGGGGTTTAGGGATTCAGCAGCGAGCTTACCAGCAAATCACTCACAGCTGTGCCCAAATAGCGTCAAAGTGGAGATGTTAACTGTTTGTGAAATGGTGGATCAGGGAGAAAGCAGCACAAATACTTAACTCTTAAGGGTTAAGGTTCAGTGACTGCTTAAAGAATCAGCAACAGCAACCTCAACCTGATTCGGGAAATTTGAAGTTTATGTACTGTCCTGTTTCTTTCAGTCTCTGGCAGGATGTCCGTCTCCGTGACCAAAGCTGATGGGGTCACTGTGATCACTTTGACCTCTGACCCCCGGAGTCCTTGGCCTCCACTTTACCAAATCTTGAAGGCCCTTTGCTACAACCCTCTGTGCTGCACTGTGTCTCAGCACCTTCGGAGGGTTCAGGGCATGTCTCAGTCAGTACTTGCGGTGAGTTACAGCCTTAAATATTTTTCATTGTTCTGTCAACTTTTTAACAGTACTTTTTCTTTCTCCACTCAGTTCTGATTACAGCTTTGAGCGAACATTTGTTTAGTGTACCTGCCTAGCCTAGCTTCAGGCAATGCTTTTATAGGAAAAGTATTTTTTTAAATAACACCATAAAGCTATGAGTGAAAGTGCTCCAGTATTTTCTGCACCACAGGCTTGTTCTCCATTTAGCTTTAATGGTATCATCATCTGGTAACTGTAGTTATTCTGTACAGGTGTTTGATGTTCATACTGTGTTTCTTCCTCCACAGACTCTGCACATCATGGTTGGATTGCTCAACATTGGCTTTGGAGGGATTGACCTGGCATTTGATCCTTTTAGCGGCTTTCCTTTTTGGTTGGGTGCATTGGTAAGCAACCTGACCCTGGATTTGTTTATTTATTTATTTAAATCTCTCTGTGTGTCATAACTAAAGTCCAACAGAATTTTCCTCCAGAATTTGGCATTATTGGAGCTGTTCGGTTGATTCCAAGAGAATCCACTAAACGGCTTGTCCTATATAGGACAGCCTGCATTCAGTAACACTTTTATCTCACTCTGAAGTGTCAAAAGACGCCCATACAAATCACTATCAGAGTCACTGAGTGCACTAGCATTCCCAGACGAAATTAGTAATTGCTGGTTACTTTGTACTAATAAGGGTTACCAAGTTGCCCACAGTAACATATGAATTTTCATTTAGTGTTTGTGTGGAAGAGCGGATATCAAAGATTTTGTTTTTTGTCTCCTCTCTAGTTCATGGTGTTTGGCATCATGTGCATTTTATCTGAGAAGTACCCCAGTCCATGTCTGGTAAGTAGTTAAGCTCTATGACATCGTCATGTTATCTTAGAAGGACTTTGATTTTATTGTCATCATTTTTCTTGTTTTTTTTTTTTTATTTCAAGAAAAATAAAATGAGATATTATTTTGTACTTGTTGCATGTAATGTCAGATATCACTCAGGAATATGCACGCCCACCTTGTCGGACATAATCACAGTTTCTATTTTCATGTGACACGGCAGAGTAAATGTATCAGTGCAAAAGTGTGAGCCAACCGGTGGTTTGTTTTTGTATGGTTTTGAGCGCACTGTGTGCTGTTTTGGTTTTGTATATGGTTCCATTCTGATTTTGTGCATTGACTGACAAATCTTGTCCTCTAGGTCACCCTCAATGTGGTTCTGAATCTGGCAGGAGTTATTTTTGCCATTGCAGCCATTGTACTCTACAGCATTAGCATAGCATCGACGTGGTTGTGGTGGTCGTGCTCATATGACTATTATGGAGAGTGGACGACATCGAGTCCATTTCCTGCAAAGGAGTTCATGAAGGAGAGGTGCCTTCAAGGCCAAGAACTGGTCCTGGTAAGTGTATAAAAGGTCATTTCAGCTGACAAAATGCAATCAGTTGGATGACTGATATTTTTTTGTTTTACAAATACTGACTTAAAAGTTACCGTCCATCATTACCATCTCCACCGAGGAAACAAATTCGCTATACATAAATGGCAATTTATGTGTGTAGACTAAATGTCTTCATGTGCAAATTGTGAATGGTTAAATAAATAAAACAGCCAAGGAAAACTCCTGTGTAATTATTTTAATTTGATTAAAGCAATTCACAACTGTGTTCAAAGACTGGAAAGACAACAGTGTTTTTTGGGTCCCAACAGATGTTCCAAACAAGCCTCAATGCTGTGATGATTGTCCTGTCTGCCCTGGAGCTCTGCGTCACCATCAGCTCTGCCGTCTTGGGGATCAAGGCTCTGAGGAGCAGTGCAAAGGGAGAAAAGCAGGTAGAGTATGCAAAATGATCTAATTGTTAAACCTGTTGTTTTCCCCAGGAAAGGTTGACTGTACATAATATTTCTCTGTGCCATGTCAGTCAGAACTTGTTGTGTGTCAGCTGATCCTGATGCACTTCAAGTCAGTGGAGTATTTTCACTTTAGCTACCGTTTACAGTTCATATCAATTATAGGAATAGTGTACATCTCTTCTCATATAACTCTCTACAAGGATGTGAATAAGTTTATTTTCCAACATGTCAAAGAACCCTTGCTTGAAACAGTACAGCAGTACAGCTCATGAGTATATGTAGAGTGTGATTATGTGTCTTAAAGATTTGAGTGCGTCAGCGCTTTTTTTGTGTGTGCTTCACTAATATTATTTTTCTCTTTCAGAGCACTGGTGACTCAGAGCTCTACAAACCACTACTGGAGGAAGTCACCACCAAGCAACCGTAAAGCCTAAATGAAAATCTCTGCTTTGTGTCATTAGATACCAGGAACTGTACGCTTTCGCATTTATGCCATTGACTGTAGGTACTGTAATGTCAGTGATTCAAACAAATTCAGCTGGTACAATCTCTGCCAAATTTCTGGCTCTATTTCTGCAAGCAGTTGCTTAAAAATATTTACACTTTGTCTTTCAGAGTAGTTATGGCAATAATCTGCACAACTTATGCTGCTTTCCATTTCATTCTCTAAATGTTTTGTTGAACCCAGTGATTATGATTTTCTATCGAGTAATGTGCCTTAGAGTCAGCGTGTTTGCAGGTAAGAGGTAAGTTCTTACGTGTGTGGGACTGATAGAATGTTAAAGTAAAGGTATTGAAACTATTGACTGTTACGAATTTCATTGTTGTGTGTATTTCTTAGCTGTACATTGTTTGAACTATTTGTGCTCTTAATGTACAAATAGAAACAGTAACTGTAAGTTATCGTTCCTATTTGGAGTTTGTGGTGAAGAAAGATTTACAATTTCACAATGCCAATTTAAAATTAAATAAATGATTAAAACTTTAATCTGACCTGTAATAAAATTACTATATTGTATGTACAGTATGTGCTGTTACTCCTGTCTTTATTTGATAGCTACAGCTTGCATAAAAAATCTCCCTCTTATCAAGTTATTTTAGTCTTGAATTGAGTCCCTGACATATGTAATTTTCTTATTAAAGGTGGTGAAAAAACTGTGTAGTTTAAATATTTCAACCTCTTTTCATTGCAAATCAAAAGTGTTTCAAGGCCGCTAAAGGAAACTTCTAGTGCAGCAACCTGCTTGAGTGTGTATTTCAAGATATGGACTCTTTTTTTACAGGCTGATTGAAATTAAAAACAGGTTTTCTTAACTGCACAAAGATAATATTGAACAAAACTTTATCAAGTAGTTAACTACAAGAACTACAAGAAAAAAACAGAGGGGAAATATTGTACTTTCTCACAATGAGTCTTGTTACCCATCTCAGTTTTGTTACTGTAATGTATTATTGAATTTGGCATTGCCACTTTTAAATGAAGCATCTTACAGGTTCTCTGTCAGTGTTCGGTCCTTATTTTTATTTTTTTTATTTTTGAAATGAGGCTTTTATTTTGAAAAATAAAAAGACAACCAGGAAGTAACATTTTGATTGCTGCAAAATGAGCAGGCTGCTGACAGAACAACCTGAGTGTAGCAGTTTTGCATGGTATTGCAGACAGGTGAGTTCTCAACCCAAACACACACATGCCTCACAATAATGTGAACTTTATAAGGAGACATCAAGTTGATTTAGCTCTGAACTGGGAGTTATGGATATTTTGTTTAATTCTTAAACTTTACCAAAGTTGAGTGAGAGAGTGGTTTAGATGTAAAACACAAGCAAAGAAGAAAGTTTTCTGAGACGTTGAACTTTTCCCTGAAAGAACCACGACTGTAATGCATCTGCATATTTGAATTTGATAGTGTTGTTGATTGATACCAGTGACTCTGTTTGCTTTAGCAGGTGCTGAGACTTTAAGACATTCATACACTGAACCATTCTCCTCTACAAACACCCAACCCTCACACACACATGGGCTACTGAAGAGCTTCAAAAACACCATAATCCAAGAGGACGGAGCTAGGCAGGAAGAGAACCACAGAAAAAGGAAACTCTCCATTTTATACTTCAGGTGTGTGTGAAGGACTGAGGGGTAACTGAGCATGTTTCCACCTCTGCGCCAAATTGTAAGGGATCTTTCCTACAGTTCGGTCAGTCCAGTGTGCTGCTCGGTGTACCAGGGGCAGATGCAGACCAGCGTCACAGTAACTCTTGGGGTGAGATATTAAATTAAATGCATTTACATACAGTAGATTCTAACGGCTGATTTTAAAATGTTCAGCGTAAGACAAAGAGATTTAATTGCTGTGGATTGTTTACAGACCATACAGATCATGGTGGGCCTGTTCAACATTGGACTTGGGCCAGGACGTTCAAGCACACAACCTGGAGATTTCACCAGCTTGGGAGCTGCTTATTGGCTGGGTGCTGTGGTAAAACGATGCTGTTGTGCTAATATTTCTATGACTGCATATTACTGTTATGTCTCTTGTTTAATATCTGTGTTATTCCACGCATATATAAATTACCAAGACATACATGCTCATGCAGGTCCACACAGATTAATTTTTTGTTTGTGAGTGGATTCACTAAAATGATAATTTTGCTCAGGAACACCAGAGAGCAAAACTGTTTTGTCACAACAATTCCTGGTAAAAGAGTGTAGACAGAGTAGTGTCTGCTTGACTGTCACCGGTAAAAAGTGTGTGTTAATCTCTCATCAGTTCATTGTAACTGGGATCATGTCCATTTTGGCTGGTCAGTTCCCTTCTTCATGCTTGGTGAGTGAAATCCTTTAATTAAACTCATCATTTAATTAAAGAAAATATGTGCTGCACTGTGTCTTAGTTGAAATATAAAACACGATTAAATACTGATCTTTTAATTCGAGGTGGGCTTCACTGTGTTCATGAACATTGCTGGAGCAATCTTTGCCATTACTGGCATTGTGCTGTACGCCATAGACCTGAAAGATGCCTCCCTCCTCTGGATCTGTGATCGTAGCACCATCAGTGTTGATCAGTATGAGGACAACTGTAGAAATGTGGCACTCTTTGCCCAGGTAAGAATATCTATAAAATTAAAGTTCAAACACAATTATTTTATACAGAATACTGTATGGTAGGACTAGAGTTAGTTTTCCTTCTTGGCCATTTGATTTAAAACACCTTTGGCAGTTTGTGAACCTTTTCTACACTGAAATGCAAGTACAAAAAATAGTTGAAATAATTTTGAATTTAAAGTGTTTTAATTTCTCACCCATCAGAATTTACTGAGATCCATGGACATCACAATGATTGTGTTCACTGTGCTTCAGCTGTGTGTCAGTGTTCAGTTTGCCATTCTGGGGATTAAGGCTTTGACCAGTGAGATGAAGAAGGAAGAGGTAGGCAAGAAGACAATGCACAACATTGTGCAGGCCACATGATTTTTTTTTGCCATGTGAACATCATGAAAGTTAACTTTGCTCTGTGTCTGCAGGGTGACAAAGATGTTGAAGATCAGCAGCCAAAGTTTAAGGAACGTCTCCTGACTGGTCCTGATGCTTAAAACCATTTCAGCTGAACACATGAATATGCAGCACTTCATTACCAATAATAGTACTCCTGCTTTTATACATACTGGCTGAAAGTAATCAAGAGCGCTGTATATGACAAAGATGCTACAATGGACTCAAACACTCAGGCTACTCAAACTACTAAACGGTACATTCTGAACATACCACATGGCCGACACCAAATGAGACACAGCTCATGATTCACCATGTTTTGATTTAATGCTGTACCAAATAAATTTTCAGTGAAATTAAAACTATATGGTCTAACATGTAAAAAGTAAATCAGAGTTTTCTATGCTTAGATTTACAGTTTAATGTTTTTTCCCCATAAACTAGTGTTTGAAATGTTTCTTACGCTGATTTTGCTGTTTCCCAGTATTGCTTTGAAAGCTATTGTGCAGGCTTTTCAGAAAATCCGCACTGTTTACACTAGAGTACGAGAAACGAGGCTACACATAAACATTAAACATTTTTAAAATTTTGATTTGAAAATAATATGTGGATATACAATGTTTTTTTTGTGTACTTCAGAGATGTCCCTTTTAATATAAAGTGACATCCAAACTGATAATTTTAAAAGTACAAATGGAGAAATTAAATGATTTTGTATTTTTAAGAACAGTTTTGAACTGCACAGGAAAGTATTGTGCTCACAGATGTGAGTAAAAGTAAAAATTTGATTGCAGGTCACTTACTGTTACTTATAATCTATACCTAAATTGTGGTGTTAGTACTTTTAGTTGATGTAACAACTCTGACTGCTTTGTCATTATTATTATTATTATTACTCTTATTGTATTGTATTTTATTTTTTTTTAATTTTTATTTATTTATTTATTGCGTGGCGCAAGACAGTTTTCGTTATGACGCTTTTATTTTGAAGAAATCAAAGGGGCGACAGGAAGTATCAGTTCTATTACTGCTGCCTGTACTTATGGGCAGACCAGACTTTCGCGGTCAGAGAAGTCTGTGGCGAGGGACCAGGTGAGTTTTCTGCAGAAACAAAACACCCACATAATTCTTAATGATTTAAACTGTTTACTGAAGTCTGAAATGGCTGATTAGAATATTTTGTTAATAGTGTTTCAAGACTGCAAGAGTGATGGAGAATCAACTTTTATTTATTACATTCCTAGTATTTTTTTTTTTTCTGAGTTGCGAACATTACTAAGTTAGTTTGTTTGCTTGTTTGTTGGTCGAGATTTAAGATCACATGCCAGATCCTGGTTCCTCATTTTTAAAAAAATGTTTTATTCTGAAACTCTTTTTATTTTTGTGTTACCTTTAGGATATGAGGTTGAGGTTGGAAACACAGAGAAGTGCATCACTTTCTGGGAAACTTAACTTCCTCGCTTGTTTGTGAATTCCAAGACAGCTTAACTTTTAACATTTTCATACTGGCTGTGTTGAAACACCTTATCACAGGTGTCAAATACCTCAAATAAGTGCTGGCTGATGTAGCTGATGTGGTTCCACAACAGGGCGAACAATGGAACCTCACTTGGGCATTATGGCGTAAAAAATGACTGAAACGATTCTCAAAATTGTTTTGAAGTTTTCTGTCCCAAAGTACATTTATATGATTGTAAATCTGCATATTTGGATTTAACAGGCAGGGGTGGGGTTTGTCAGCTTTCACTGTTTTACCTGTTTTTATTATTCACAAGCTGATAGTAGTGCCTTCGTGACGTACTTTTGCATAGTGCTAATCATGGACAGAATATTACCAGAAACTATCATTGTATATATTTAGAGTTATAGTAGTTGTAGTTTTAGTGCTAGTTAGAAATTTAACTTAGAACGTGGTTTCTTACCCACCTCTTTGAGTGTCCTTATGTTGTTTAAGTTGTGATTTATGTGTGACTTGACTGCTGTAGCACTGCAGTTTACCCTTTAGGATTAATAAAGTACACATACTTATCCATTTACTCAACCATCTATTCCCAAAATCTCCATTTCATGTTACAGGTGTGAGAGTTGTCTGTCACTGTGGTCAAAGACAAGGGAGTGACTGTGGTCACTGTGGTGTCAAACAGTAACAACATGTTTCCACCTCTGTGCCAAATCCTCAAGACTCTTTGTTTCAGTCCAGTTTGCTGCTCGGAGTACAAAGGGATGATGCAGACCAATGTGACTGCAGCTCTTGGGGTGAGAGAAAATGAAATGTATTAATAAGCAGTATTAAGCGGTGGTATGTTCAAGCGTAAGACGACGAGACCAATTTGTTTGGAATCTCTTACAGACCATACAGATCATGGTGGGCCTGTTCAACATTGGACTTGCGCCGGGACGAACTAGCACACATTCTGAGGATTTGGGAAATGCTTACTGGCTGGGTGTTGTGGTACATTAATATTGTTGTGTTAATATTACCAAACGCAAAAACTTACAGAAGAGGATTTCCTTAAAGGATAATGGTGTCTAAGGACCCTAGAGACCCTAATTCATGGCATGATTTTGTTTTCTTGTTTATAATTTTAAAAAAAAGTGAAATACAGTATTTCTTCCTTTAATGACACTGAGCTGCCTGTTGTCCTCTCTGCAGTACATTGCAGCTGGAATCATGTCAGTTTTTGCTGGCCGGTGGCCCTCTCTTTTCTTGGTAAGTTAAGTATCAGATAAAAACCTGAATGAAACGTGTAAAATTGTACGCTGTGGTGGGGCACTGTCAAAAGAATAATGTGTTTTCTGTGACATACAAAACGCCATTAAATGGTGTTTGAAGTACAGATTTTATTGAAGGAATCTTTCCTTGCAGGTGGGCTTTGCTGTGTTCGTGAACATAGTTGCAACCGTCTTTGCCATTATTGGCATTGTGCTGTACGCCATAGACCTGGGAAATGTCTCTATCATCTGGATGTGTGACAGAAACAGGCACAATGCTGATAATCATGGTGACAACTGCAGATATCTGGCGTTCTTTGCCCAGGTATGTACTGTTTGAAAGAATAAAGCTGGTTTTATGCTATATTTTTCTTATTGTAATATTACACTTATTTACTTAGTAAACTAAATTCTTTGTCTCTGTTTGTTTCTATTTGTATTTCTCGTCTCGTCAGAGTTTGTTGACAGGTATGGACATTACTTTGATCGTCCTGGCTGTCCTCCAGCTGTGTGTCTGCATTAGCTTCTCTGTTCTGGCCCTCAAGGCTTTAGTCAATAGGAAGAAGGAAGAGATATGAACAAAGAAACACACAAAATCATAATCCAAGTAAAACAATGATTAATAGCAGTGATAGCAGTATTTCTTGTAGCTACTCAACTACCAACATCAGTAATGTTAGAGCTAGTTATTGGTGTACAGTGTAACAGCTGAATTATTGTTAGTACAATATTAAAACAGTATTTGGTAACACTTTAGAATAACGATCCTTTATAAGGCATTTATAAGCTATTAGTAGATAGTTAACTAATCATGAACAAAACATGCATTTGTAAATGATTATTAAAACACTTATTACTTAAGTTACAAGACATTTATAAACTATTAGTAGATATTGAACTAATCATGAATATACATTTATATGATTTGTAAATGATTATTAAACCATTTATAACTAACGCTGTGCAACATTTATATATGATTTAGGCATTATTAAAAATGCTGTGTCAAAATTGTTTGTACATGATTTATTCATCATCAGTTAATTTTCAATATGATCAATCTTATTAGTAAATTATTGGTGAAATAGTGTAGATGTGTTTAAAAAAAAAAAAAACTCACTGTACCACCATTTGTTGGAATTCCTGCCACTTTGAAAAGACAGTGCATTTGCTGTGTTGGCCACAACCCCACAACTGAGGCATCTCAAGAAAGCCCAGGATGTCCACTTAAAAGGACAGTACGATTGAGATAGATTCTATAAAAGATATTTTGACCTAGGGGTCTCAGACTCATGTCCCCCACAGAGGACAAAAATTAATTTCCGGGTCTCAGGAGGCCTGGCCGACTACCGGTCTATATTTGGCTTTTTCAATCGGCATCGGCCTTTTTTTTAAATCCGACGGCCGATGATAGATCAGTTCAAAACTGCGTTATTTTGGCTCTGATGCAGCCTCGCCTCTCTGTCTGCAGTCACTACTCCATCTCCAGCATTGTCCCACCCACAGCGCCATCTGATTGGTTACACGCAGAGCTCATTGGCTCGGGTAACAGTCAATCAGCAGTGAAAGCTGTGCATGCGCAGTGCTCACACACACGGCGGAGAGGAGTAAAAGTTTTGGCGGGTGGTGAAAGCTGCGGAGGGAAGGTGTGTGTTTCGACGGTAAGTTGAGCCGGGAGACTCTCCCGAAATTGTAATAAGCATCGCAGTTCTCTACAACTCACAGCTACTAGTAACGTTACTGTGAGACCAATAACGTAATATAAACATAAGCGGCAGCTCTGCTCGCTCACAGTCCCTCCAGACGTGTCCGTTAATCACTGGAAACGAGGTGATTGATAATATCGATATGGAAATAGTAGAGGCATGTGTGTGTGAGTGTGAGAGAGAGTAAAAACCCAATGAACTCAATTTAGTCCAGTTTTATTGCAGGGAAGCACGTTGAAGTGAAGGCTGATTAGCTTTTAGCGCTAATCACGCTCAGCAGACCGTAGCAATGGGGAGAATGTCTGTTGTGGTAGAGAACACTGTGTGTTTGTGTGGAAGCCACATGACAAACTCTACAACTCACGACTGCTAAAGTTACTGTGAGGCCCAATCAAGCGGGGAGTTGTAGGTTTCAGCAGTGAGGATCACTTCCGCGTTCAAAAGGCTGCAGTTCCTCGGCTGCCGCTAGGGGCTGGCTCCAGAAGTGAGCAATTCCCCATTGACCCCCATGTTAAAATAGCCAACTTTACAGCCTAAAAAAACATATTTACAGCCTGGTACATTTTTTGTTTTTGGTCTTGTGAGGGGGGGTTTGTACCACAACCGTTTCAGTGTTATTTAGGCTTAAAATTCTTACAAAAATTAGGGCGATGAGTGACAGGCACTGGCAGTTAGCTCTTTGCTAAATCATCGGCTGGGCTAGGCTACATCCAGAGGCCTCCGGCTACCTTCAGTGGTTGACAGGGGCTGCAGTGTCCGTGTTTGTTTGCCAGTGTTCGGATAGGTTTTTGTAACAATGCGGCTTGTTGTAGTGTAGACTGTACTAACCGACCGTCGAAGGAGTCTGTGTTGCAGTTTTTTCAGTAAGTAAATTTCTCACTATTTTACCCGGATGTTTGCACTAATTAGCATGTATTAGCATATTTTGCCGCTGGTTTATGACTTAACTGCCGATTTATGGTCGCTGCTGGTACAGATAGAGGACCGGAGCGGATAATGTTAGGAACGCTGTTGTGGTGTGTTCCGTGCTCTCAGAGTCCGTTTATTACGGGAATACTCGGCTACAGTTTTATTTGGTCTCATTTTTCTGTTTAAAAAGTCCGTCAGTCAGCGGCTGCTGTTGTTTGTGTGCTGCTGTAACTGTAAGTGGATAGTGGGTGGAGACAGCGGTGAAAGCCGGTAAATATTAAATATTAAACATTTTAATTTATTATTATTATTATTACTTTTATTGTTATCATTAATAATAGTGACAACAACAACAACAATAATAATAATAATAATGTTTTTTTTAACGTTTTAATATATTTTATTAATATGAAACCATGATTGTTTCACAGTTAAATAATAGGCTAGAAATAAATCCCCCCCACAACTCCACCAAACCCTGCAGCTCCACCTAAAACCTCTCTATCTGAAACAGTAATGTTTAAAACACAGCAGCAACATTATGATCTCTGTTGTATGCTTTATGTCGCGGTTACACGGGGTCGAGCTAGTCGGGTCGGACTCGGGAACTGTCGTGTGGTGGATGTAGCTGCATGTAGCTACCTCTTAGCTTGTTAGCCTAGCTGATTAGCCTTAGGCTAGCTCGGTTGCTCCGAGCTGAGTGACCCGTAGAGCAACCGCCTCTTCGCCAAATATGAAAAGTACACTCCCACTAAAATCCAAGATAGCGCAGCTCAAATGCCCATGGTTTGGTCACAAAACCGACTCCCCGAAAACAGTGGGTGACGTCACGGGTGCTACGTCCATGTTTTATACAGTCTGTGGGCCCAATACGTTAGCGGCAGCTGTCTGTTCCTATGATAAACAGCGACTATTAAAGTGAGGATGCTGTAGGCTATTTAGTGTTTTTAACGGTTCAATCATTTGAAACAAGGTTGCTGATAATATTTATAGGGAAATAGTCAGTGATAATAGCAAGAAATGTGCGTGAGAGAGGAAGAGAGTAAAATTCAGTTTTATTGCAGGGAAGCACATTGAGGGGATGGCTAGACTTGTGTGTATGTGTGTGTATGTATGTGTGTGTGTGTGTGTGTGTGTGTGTGCGTGTGTGTGTGTGTGTGTGTGTGTAGGCAACATGAGAAGCTGCAGTAACTGACAGCAATGCACTGTCTGTCTGAGAGAAAACTGTAGGGCAATAATGGCTGTTTAACTACCAGGCTATTTTATTTGACCGTTTTCCTGTGTTGATTGACCGATCCCAAGCAGCAGAAAATGACATGTTGTTAGATGAAATGTGTCCTGAAGCTGTCTTTGATTGTTTCTTGTAGAGGGGAGCAGGATGTTGCTGTTCAAGACTTACTGTCGATATCGGCCCTGAAAAAAGCATATTGGTCTATCTCTAGCTCAAACCAATGAAACAATCAAGATAAAGAGAAACGTA
Source organism: Toxotes jaculatrix (assembly GCF_017976425.1). Taxonomy (NCBI): domain Eukaryota; kingdom Metazoa; phylum Chordata; class Actinopteri; family Toxotidae; genus Toxotes; species Toxotes jaculatrix. Next base: position 5,081,046 of record NC_054401.1, on the reverse strand, counting down.
TATTGTTGTTTAAACAAATATCACCTGGTTTTACTGTGAAAGAACACATTTATGGTCATCTTCATCCGCTTATCCAGGGCTGGGTCGCGGGGGCAGCAGTCTAAGCAGGGACATCCAGACTTCTCTCTCCCTGGACACTTCTTCTAGCTTTTCGGGGGGAACCCCGAGGCGTTCCCAGGCCAGCCGAGAGACATAGTCTCTCCTGCGGGGCCTCCTCCGGGGCCTCCTCCTGGTGGGACATGCCTGGAACTCTAAAATCTAAAGTTCAGGAGACAACTGGCTAAAAGTGACAGACTGTTGTGACAGGCCTTGTTTGCCTGGTTGTTGTTCTGTGTTTTCTGTCTCCAGGGTTGCAGATCTGTAGCAGTATAATCAGTGGCATGGTGCAGATCTGTGCCTGATGTGCCCTGTGCATAAAGGTCAGAACAGAGCCAGTCCAGAAGACCCTTTTCAACCTGTCATGACACCGTTCTCCACTAGGTGGTGTTCATTCTTATAAATTCACACAGACGGCACCTGCTGAACTGTGTGTTTTTCCTTGTTCACCTCAGACACTATTTCATTATTTTGAGAAGAAAGCAGTGATTGAACAAACATATTTAACAGCATCCCCAAGCTTGACATTATGCAGTATGAAGACTGGGTCTGTGAATATCAGTGATTTATGTCTTAATCCCCCCAAAATAGATGGTATGCATTTGATATATTTGATATTTTGTTGTAGCTAAATATTAAAAGCCTTTTTTTCCCTTTTTACTGATCAGTTTCCAAATTTTCACCTTTTAGCCTTTAAAGATAAACTTGGAAAAATGACAAGAACATAAAGGTGTTTCTTCTGTTTGTATTATAATAGGACAAGCAAGAACTTTAAGTGTGGGAAAATCATATATAACACTAAATAAACTTTAAAAAATGACATTGAAAAAAACAGATTTGATTTAAGCAACTGACTTTTTTAAACAGTTATTTTTATTTTTATACATTCTTTAATACTATGTGAACATCACAGATGCACCTGTCTTATCCTTATGAAGCCAACAATGTTTAGTTCTCATTAAAATTACAGTAGGTGCCTTGAATGTGCTTGTTGAGTCATGTTGAATTCCTGTTGCTCAATGCAGTAACAAACACTGTTTGGCTTAAGGCAGAACCAAAGGTATGTCTGTGTTTTTCGTGCATTAAGAATCCTCAGCAGTGATGATTCAGATGTCTACATCATCTGTAGTTAAAGGTACAGCTCCCAGTGCCAATATTCGAAACACAAGACTGGAAGCCCTTATAATTCATAATTGTTTGACAGGTCCACAGACCAACCCCAAGCAATGACAAAAAACAAGTTAGTAATGATTTCTGATTTAAGGGAGAAAAAACAACAATCAAGTCTTCCATTATACAGTTAGTATGAGAGGACCACAAGCTCAGGCGACATTCTGAAAATAATACAATGATACCACATCTAAAGCTCCATAGTGGAGACACATAGTCAGATATCAGCATAAGCATAAGCTTGCTGCGTCTTGCCCAGGCACTTGTATGTAAGGAATGTGGGCAGAAGATAACAGCAACAAGGGTGAAAACATGGTGCTTGGTCACAGAGAGTAAAAGTGAGAAGTTCTTTTCCTCCACACATTCTTCATGGCTGTCCGTTTACTCAATGCAGACGCCTAAGCTTGCTGGCATTAATTATAGGATAAGTTCTCCAGGAAAGAACTTTAAACCTGAACTAGACAATTTCCCTTTGGGAAATCGCGAGAGTGGTGCATTGCTAGTACTATTGTGTGTCTTTGCACTGCTAGTATTGATGCCAATGCATTCTTGTATAAGTATATCTGAGTGTGTATCTATATGAGTGTGTGATTTATTTGGCTTTTGTTTTCATGCTATTGTGAACGGTCAGAGGTCAAATGTAGCCTGTGTTGACTGTGTTGGCCTTTACTGAGGGTTAAATGACCCAATCTACACACAAGTAGAGGACGCTTTCAGTGCAGTTTGACATGTAAACCTTGTATCATTCAGTGACATTCAGAGTTTTTACAGATTTTTCTTTAGTTAGAATTTTTTATCATAAAAATAACTAACAAATAAATAAATAAATACCATTTAGGCAAGAATATTTGAGCCACTTGTTTTTCTTTGCACTTGCTCATTTCTGTCAGGGCACTTGACCCATCAGTGTAATGCACTGCAGGGACGTGATTCTTTATGTGCTGAAGATAGAAAAGCCACAACCACATAATTACAGAGCAGTATGAGTGTTTCCAAACTAGCTAACCAGAATATTCGTTTTCTCTTTTCTCTTTTTTTCTAAGCTGTAAGATTTCTCCACAGAACAGCTGGGTGTGAGATCCCTCCCTCGGTGATACTTCAGAGGAATTTAATTTGATCAGGTACTTTTTAAATCTTGGCTGTTTATCTGAACATGTGACATTTGACTTTAACTACTGTGGTAAAACCACCCTGTAGCAACTTACAGAATACAGTGGCCTTGGTACAATGCTGGCTTTACCAGGCAGCACAGGGGCTAACAGGTAAAGAGACATCCTAGAACCAGTAGGTGCCACACTCAAGTCTTTGTGACTGTGTGCACTGACCTTTGCTTTAGTGTTTTGAGACTGTGACAACTCCAGCCAGAGCTGCTCTGGTCCTGATGCTGACATCTGGGATCAATGATCAATGACGATCTGTGACAAACTGCAAATGTAAGCCATTCGCAAAAACAAAACAGATCATGTATAACTGAGTTTATTTGGAATATTCATTACATTCATTGCTTTGGTGTACCAACAGGATTTTTAATCTGAGATACTGCCAACCCACACTCACTGTATGTATAATAAAGTTGCAACACACATTTCTATCAGTACTTTTACAGTTATTATAGGGCATGTTTTGGTCAGATATCAAAATGTTCAAAGACGTGATATAACTCATAAAGACAATTTTAACAATACAGAAAGAAAGAAGAAACACACAGATTACACATAGTGGTTTACAATGACCCACAAAATATCTAAAACAATCAGGTCAGGTCAGTGATGTACAAGGTGTGAAGAAAATTTCTGCAGTGTCTCTGTGTCTGCATGACATATTTAAGTTCTCACAACGTAGTGTCAATGGCATTGTCAGATTACACAAACGTAAGATGAAAATCTCTTGAAAATGCCTTAAATTCCCAAAGTTTCCCATTTCCAAAATCCAGCCAACCCTTTATTGCTATATGAAAGTAAATCCTCTGTCAAAGTATAAAATAAGTTTTGAGCAGGTACAAGTTTCCAGTTTGTGCTGCACAATCACACAGGTAAAGCTATGACACTGGAAGAGATATGCTAGGCATCTGTATGTAAACAAAGTGTTGCCGTCACTACGCTTCGGCATGATCATGGCAGCTTGTGTAAATAAAGTTTCATGTGTACCAGTCCCACCCAGCAAATGTCGTCTGAGGCCTTGTCTCTTCTGCTTTTTGTGTTTTGCTTGTGCTGTACAGCAGCCAGTAGCAAGTTCGGCCTGTGTGGGGAAGCTGACGATGCAGTCTTCAATCACAGTGTTCATTTTAGCCTGGACGGTGTTCATTTTCTCACTCCAGTCTTTCAGAAGTGCGTCCTCCTCATCATATCCCTTGTCTCTTCTGCTTTTTGTGTTTTGCTTGTGCTGTACAGCAGCCAGTAGCAAGGTCTACTGTTTCTGTCAGATCAGCATAAGACATGAAATCAAAAAGAAGGCTTTAAGGCTTTTGTTACAATCTCTGTAAATGTCTGGAGCCATTTTCTCTCATGGCTTTGGTTAATACACCCTCAACAGGGCGAGGTCATTGCTTATCACTACCTGCAAAACATAATCTCTGTATGACAGCTGGATTCTCTAATTCAACATATTTCCCAGCATGCCCCACTGTAACAAAACTACCACATCCTCCAGAACTTTATGACTACAGTAAAAAGTAAAATACAGTGGTAGAGCTTACGACAGAATTTGTCAGAAACGATCAGCTTGGATATTGTTAAATTTCACAATCTAATACTTACAAACAAAACATAACAAAAAGAGACTAGAATATAATACAGGCTGAACCGAGAGGTTTGCACAGCTGTGTGAGATCAGAACGATCATTACTCTTAGCGAAAAAAAATCTATTTTATCTTGGTTTCTAGTGGTTGCACCTCATGTCTGAAAGAAACTAACAGTAAACATTCTTAGAAAAAGAGAATAAGTTGCTTAAAAAAGACAGGGAGATGGAATTAAGGCACATACTGTAATATTTCACTGCTAAGGCTGAGCAGAGAGGCAGCAATTGAATCTGTGATTAACATAGAAAAGCCTACAAATCTGGAATAAGGGCCTTTTGAGTATCTCAAAATTCAAGCGGAGTGAACGCAGACGTAGAAGTCATTCTGTTCTTCCCAGTAGTGGAGCTCATCGGTGAAACTCCAGGAGCAGGCCAGGTCTTTGCTGGTTTTGACCGTGTGGACCACACAGTCGCCGGGCAACTTCTCAAACAGGGTCTCTGCTGCATTCACCACCGTGGGTTTCTTTAGACTCAGGATCAGCTGCTGGATGTGATTCTTATCCACAGGCTCAGGGGAGGAGCTGTAGGACACCCAGATGTTAAGTTTCTCTTCCGATGAAGAGACCTGGAAGTGACTCTTCTCTGTCGGGCAGTGGTTATCCTTCTTGTCGACAAACCAGCCTGAGGGGGACCAGAATATACGCACGGACCAGCCCACCCAGTCATATTTCTTCTTTAGTGTGTCTATGAGAGCGTCAGCTAACTGCTGGCTGGTTAAGCCCAACTGGTCTTTCACCAGACGACGGGAATCCAGTTCGGCCTGTGTGGGGAAGCTGACGATGCAGTCTTCAATCACAGTGTTCATTTTAGCCTGGACGGTGTTCATTTTCTCACTCCAGTCTTTCAGAAGTGCGTCCTCTTCATCATATCCCTTCAGAGCAGCATGGCCCAACAGTGCGATGAGTCCGATGCAGAAAAGTTTCTTCAGCCTGGCGCAGAACTCCTCCATCGCCCGGCGACTTTTCTCCTCGTAGTTGAGGGCGATCTCTAGCACAGGTTCTCCAGGGAAGTTGTCTCCTGTCACAGCATTGTAGAGGGTGTAAAGGTTTTTGTCACCACCCGTCCTGGCAAAATGGTCCAGGAAAAGCTTCTTCTTGACTTCCCTGATCTTGGGCTTGGCATTAAGGATGTCCATGTACTTCCTGAACTGGTTTGTGATGTTCTCCTCCACTGAGAAATACATAGCATCCATTCCACTTTTCTTGATCTCATCGTTGATCCGCTGAATCTCCTCTGACACCACCTCCAGACGCTCTTGTACCTTCTGAAACTGCTCCGTCATGAATGTGGCCTCTTTGCTCTCCACATTTTTCAGAGCCAGTTTCACAATCGGAGCGGCGATGGAGAAAATGGAGAAGAGGTCACCAGCGATACTGGCCACTACTTCAGCTCCCTGTTCAAACACTTCCATCACAGTCTCCACCATATCCTTCTTCTCTGCTACAAGCTTCTGTAGCTGCTCTGCCATGTTTGTTAATGTGGCTCAGACAGATTCTAACAAGAAAAAAATAATGACATGGTTAGAGAAGTCTTCAAGTTAAAAACAACCTGAGCTAAATAAATACACAAACACAAGGCAAAAAGTTTGTACTTACAGTTCTGTTGCAGTGTTGTTGGGCTGTGGCCTGCTGTCACGCTCCTCTTACCACACAGCAAGAACTGATAAGGAAAGAGAGAAACAGCCAAGTGAGCTTTACTACTGGCAGCTGGTCACACCCAGTTTGAAATAAGTAAACAATGCAAAGGGAATTCAGCAGTGATGGATGAGCAGTAAAGGTTGAACTCCACTCACTGAAAATTTGAAGTTTACGTTTTGGACTCAGTGAAAATGGCAAAAGGAGAGCAGCTATTATTTATCTCATATAAGCAATGAATATGAAGCTGCAGCCAGATAGTAGCATGAATACTGGAAACAGGGACAAACAGGTAACTTGGCTCCAATGGTAAGAAAATCTGCCTACCACATTATATCTTGCTTGTTTAAGCCCCTGTTCAGGCATAGTGCATTCCCAAAACGCCAAACTATTCCTTTACCTTTGAGTCAGCACAAATGAAAAGTCCTATAAATGCTATGGGTGAAGTCATAACAGAAACTGAGCTCAGATGTCAAGTGAAGTAAACATCATCTGTGGATCAAGACAGACTTAAAGCTATAGGCAGACCTTGAGTTGGGATTGTTAAACAATCTGTTGTTATTCTGTCTGTAAATGCATCTGTTACATTTCCACATGAATTATTTATCTCAATAGTAATAACAATGAACACCAAAATATTAAAAAATAATATATTAAAATAATAGTTATAAAGCAAGTATTCAGGGGTGCTAAGTGATTACTGAAATGAAGGAAATGACTTCCTCTCTTGCACTACTTCATCTTAAAAACCACATGTCCACTTGACTTGGAAAATCTTAAGCTAATACAAACAACTCCCCTCAAAGGCCAGGAACAGAGGCATAGCAGGAGCAGACTGAGTTTGTGGGCATGTTCAGACATGTCCTTTTGCAAAACTGAAAACGTAATTTGGGTGGAAATCCCATTTTAGTACAAAAATTATGGTACAAATATTCACCAGCTTCACAAACTCAATCTCGCATACATTGTCTGTTGCATTTATGTGTAGCAGTCCTTGGTAATGAACCTGTTGTCACATGTTTTTATGTAGGATTCTTGCCCTCGTGCCAAGTTTTTAATGGGGGCTGAAGGAGAAGCAATGCAGAATATACCGGTTTAAGCAGTACTGTGCAACTGTGCAAGTGGAAGAGGTTAAACTTGCTGGGCAAGGGTGCATTTTCCAGAGAAACTCAGCATGTTACCACGGCACACAATGGAAAATAATCTGTCAGCTTGTTCGTCTCTCTGCTGAGGTCTGCTTTGTCTCAGAGGAGTTTATCTAGCTGGAGTGCAGAAGATTGCAGTGAGAAGATAGCACCTATTTCTCAGTCTGATACAACGCACACAGTCTGCAGCTCTCAGACACATCTGCAGGCATCCGTCTTGCAGATCACTGCAAGACGGATGCCTGCAGATGTAATTGTCACTCCACTGTAATTGAATTCAAACATCCAACATGGATATCAGATCAGACCAAAGATTTGTCTTACGTATATTGTCTTATGTCTCAAAATCAAAGGAATAGTTTGATATTTTGGGGAATGTGATTGTGCACCCTCTTGGCAAGAGTTAGATGAGACTGATATCTCTCTTGTGTCTTATGTCTCATCTAATTTTCAACAAGAAAGCAAAAAAAGCATATTGCCCAAAATGTTAAGCTGTTCCTTTTAATGAACATCCTTTGAATGCCCACCACAAAGCTCTAAAACTACAATACCTGTGTTATAAAATATGTAATGTCTGCATAATTTCCATGTAAGCTTTGAGAACAAAAACAACAAAGCACAGAAGATTCCAGCAGGGTGTTGAGAGCATTTACAGTTACTGTATCTTATTTAATTTGACCATGCTAAAACGGTGATTCCTGTTTTCCACTGATGTTCGCTCTCCATTTCTCTTTCTCGTTGTCCCTCGGGTTGTGTAACTCTAGTCTACGTGCATGAAGCACCTTTACGCAGTGAATTCAAACATAAAAGTGTTAAAAGAAATCACATTTTCAGAGCCAAAGAGGTGCTGGAGCTCGTGTAACAGAGATATGAATGTCGGGCTATCAACAAGCATAGCACGTCAAGTTTTCACTCCTCTAATATTCAGTTATATACAGTCATGGAAAGTAACTATGTTCATTTAACCAAGTACTGTGCTTCAGTACAATTTTGTACTTAATCTTATAAAAGACAAACAACTCCCCTCAAAGGCCAGGAACAGAGGCATAGCTGAGTGCAGGAGCAGACTGAGTTTGTGGGCATGTTCAGACATGTCCTTTTGCAAAACTGAAAACGTAATTTGGGTGGAAATCCCATTTTAGTACAAAAATTATGGTACAAATATTCACCAGCTTCACAAACTCAATCTCGCATACATTGTCTGTAGCATTTATGTGTAGCAGTCCTTGGTAATGAACCTGTTGTCACATGTTTTTATGTAGGATTCTTGCCCTCGTGCCAAGTTTTTGAATGGGGGCTGAAGGAGAAGCAATGCAGAATATACCGGTTTAAGCAGTACTGTGCACGTCCCACGCAGCAGGCGTGGGACGTGATTATGGATTATTAAAGGAGTAATGATGAACGACAAAACATTAATGTTTTTTGTTTATTACAAATTAAAGTATAGTGTACATAAGTGTCTCGATAAAGATTGTGGGCTAAAGAGTTTAGAAGTTTTCCCCGCAGCACTATATTGCACCAAAAGCAGCAAAAATATTGTATATTGGATTTTTTTTTTTTTTTTTAATACTCAGTTTTACCTAGGAGTACTCAATGGTCTCATACACCCAGAGATATTTATGGTATTAAAGGAAAAGGGTACCATAAATGTATGGTAAAGTCAGCTAACGTCAGCTATGCCTGACCCCAGTTGCATCCACAGGGGACAGCATAATCATTCGTTTCATTACACTAAGTTGAAGCTGGCATGGAGATGTATGGCTCTATAACACCCTGAAGCTGCCGTATCATCAAACAGAGGAACGATACACACTATATCTATAACAATAAAAATCATTACAAGTAAGACAATGAATCTCAAGCCAGAGCACAGACAGAGCAGATTATGCATCAACAGAGACATTATTTATGAATAATTTTCTGTAACTGATAGAGATATTTCCAGGTCTCTGCTAAAGACATTCATGAATTCATTTGTAGCTTGATTCTTCCTGTGTGCAGCTACAGTTTCTGTTTTTCTGTGAGCCTACTCAGGGTGGATGCACAGGTGGGCTCTCTTCCGTAGTAGTAACAATCCTCATGGAAGTTGTTGGTCTCCACCACCTCCTTGAAATGGCTGACAGCATGGACCACGCAGTTGGGGAAGCTCTTGTGCAAAGACAGAGCCACTGCCATCATGTCTCCCTTCAGCTTCTGCACCTCTATCTGCTCCTGGATCTGACTCTTGTTAATGGGTTTGGGGTTGACACAGAACGAGACCACCACTCTGATGTTGTTCTTGGTCAAAATGTCAAACCAGTTGCCTCCCCCTCTTCCTTGGTACTTCTTTCCCGCCAGCCAGTTGAAAAAGAAAATGCGCTCCCTATGGAGGAAGACCCTGATGGACCAGTTCACCCAGTCGTATTTTTTAACAAATGAATCCAGAAGGGATTTGGTAAAGACATGATCAACAGTGCCGGGATTCTCCTGAAGCAGGTGCTCAATGTCCAGCTTGGCTTGCTCTGAAAAGTTCTCTGTACAGTCATCCACAGCTGCTTTCATTCGTTTTTCCAATATTGACTGTGCGTGTGTGTGTATGTGTTTGTGAGTGTCTGTCTGTGTGTTTGTGTGCCTCTGTCCTGTGTGTGTGTGTGTGTGAGAGAGAGAGAGAAAACTGTAGGGCAATAATGTCTGTTTAACTACCAGGCTATTTTATTTGATGTTTTCCTGTGTTGATTGACAGATCCCAAGCAGCAGAAAATGACATGTTGTTAGATGAAATGTGTCCTGAAGCTGTCTTTGATTTTGAAAAGGGACAGACTGTTGTGACAGGCCTTGTTTGCCTGGTTGTTGTTCTGTGTTTTCTGTCTCCAGGGTTGCAGATCTGTAGCAGTATAATCAGTGGCATGGTGCAGATCTGTGCCTGATGTGCCCTGTGCATAAAGGTCAGAACAGAGCCAGTCCAGAAGACCCTTTTCAGCCTGTCATGACACCGTTCTCCACTAGGTGGTGTTCATTCTTATAAATTCACACAGACGGCACCTGCTGAACTGTTTTTCCTTGTTCACCTCGGACACTATTTCATTATTTTGAGAAGAAAGCAGTGATTGAACAAACATATTTAACAGCATCCCCAAGCTTGACATTATGCAGTATGAAGACTGGGTCTGTGAATATCAGTGATTTATGTCTTAATCCCCCCAAAATAGATGGTATGCATTTGATATATTTGATATTTTGTTGTAGCGAAATATTAAAAGCCTTTTTTTTCCCTTTTTACTGATCAATTTCCAAATTTTCACCTTTTAGCCTTTAAAGATAAACTTGGAACAATGACAAGAACATAAAGGTGTTTCTTCTGTTTGTATTATAATAGGACAAGCAAGAACTTTAAGTGTGGGAAAATCATATAGAACACTAAATAAACTTTAAAAAATGACATTGAAAAAAACAGATTTGATTTAAGCAACTGACTTTTTTAAACAGTTATTTTTATTTTTATACATTCTTTAATACTATGTGAACATCACAGATGCACCTGTCTTATCCTTATGAAGCCAACAAAGTTTAGTTCTCATTAAAATTACAGTAGGTGCCTTGAATGTGCTTGTTGAGTCATGTTGAATTCCTGTTGCTCAATGCAGTAACAAACACTGTTTGGCTTAAGGCAAAACCAAAGGTATGTCTGTGTTTTTCGTGCATTAAGAATCCTCAGCAGTGATGATTCAGATGTCTACATCATCTGTAGTTAAAGGTACAGCTCCCAGTGCCAATATTCGAAACACAAGACTGGAAGCCCTTATAATTCAGAATTGTTTGACAGGTCCACAGACCAACCCCAAGCAATGACAACAAACAAGTTAGTAATGATTTCTGATTTGTTTAAGGGAGAAAAAACAACAATCAAGTCTTCCATTATACAGTTAGTATGAGAGGACCACAAGCTCAGGCGACATTCTGAAAATAATACAATGATACCACATCTAAAGCTCCACAGTGGAGACACATAGTCAGATATCAGCATAAGCATAAGCTTGCTGCGTCTTGCCCAGGCACTTGTATGTAAGGAATGTGGGCAGAAGATAACAGCAACAAGGGTGAAAACATGGTGCTTGGTCACAGAGAGTAAAAGTGAGAAGTTCTTTTCCTCCACACATTCTTCATGGCTGTCCGTTTACTCAATGCAGACGCCTAAGCTTGCTGGCATTAATTATAGGATAAGTTCTCCAGGAAAGAACTTTAAACCTGAATGAAGTGGTTTTTGTGGCCACATGGTGGCAGTACAGCAAACTTTAATCCAAGACTTGCGATGAGTAGTTTACCTCTTTTACCCTGCAAACTCTTCAAGATCATGAAATACAACCAATTAGATTTGGACACAGCATAAAACTATTTGAAGTAGAATAATTAACTCTAAAACACTACCACTGCTCAAAAGCTTAACTGGAAGCTGTAACAGTATCTCACCCACAGAGAAGTCCTTCAAATGTGGATAAAGGACTCGGACATAGACTTTATATGGGAGCATATAACTAACTGACTAACTTCATTGGGTTTTCTTTGAAGTTTCCTTCACAAGTTCCTCATGACAGAAACCCAACATATTTTTTCCCAATGTTAAACTGAGCTGCATTCAGAGCCCTGAACTGCTAATGCACTTCAGAAACCTGGCCCCTCCCACAAACCGTCTGTCCCGCACCATCTGATTAAAATATGCGGTCACATCTTTTTTTTCCCTTTTTTTTTTTTTTTTTTAACCAAATTGAGTGCTATGTCCATTGAGACTGAAGTAACACAATGTATTCCTGCAAAGCGGGCGAATCTTTTCGTTGCCACGTGATGTTTTTCTGCGTTCCTGAGGTCACCTGATGGGCCGGGTTGAATGCAGGGCTGTGTGGCCAAATAATATTCATGGAAGAGTAATTCTGGTCTGATTAAAAGCATCACTTCGCTTATTCAGCTGTTTTGTGTCAGCAGCCCCTTAAACCCACCTGAGCGTAGACAGAAACCGGCCTGTAGTAGCCTTTCCAGAGGGAGAAAGGAGCTACGCTACCAAAAGCCTTTGCTACTAAATATGTTTAATTCTCATTGTTGTGTGTTTCTTATTACATCTTCTAACTCAGTCACAGAGATAATATTTAGCTTTGCAATTGTGCAACTGCTTGAATTTCGATAAATATGGGTTTTTACAAAAACCTCACTGGCTCTTTAGTAGTGCTGTTGAGTTTTTTTCCTCGTATCTGTGCGTCGTTATGCTTGCTTTTATTTGCTGCTTCTTTCAAACAAGTTAAAAGTCTTATTGCTGTACATTATTTTCCTTTTGACTCCAATACCATTCCTTCAAGATCAAGGTCTAGTTCAAGGTCAAAGTCAAGGTCAAGTGAGCAGCAGGTTTAGTGATAATTCTCTGTAGGTTCATCACTACAAATAGCTCCTTTCACATTGTCATTTGATACTGTTTGTAACCATTAGTCTTTGTGTAATTTGTCTTTTCCATTTGCCTTTAGGTTCACCATATAAATTGATGAAGTGAGGATCTGTCAGAGTTGTGTCCACAGCTTGTTTCCACTGCCCCCTAATGGCCAGAAAAATCAGTTACTGCAGGTTTGTAAAATCCACACTGTTCTCAAAAGCGCAGCCGTTTGTCAGTGTTGATCATTTTCAGGTTTATTGTGTGTAAGCTTTTTTTTTTCTCTCAGACTTGCTGATGAAGCAGTGTGTGGGCCTCAGCTCACTGAACATTGATGTAAGTGGGTGACTTGCCAGTGGAAATTTGGAAAGCACTTGTGAGAGATTTGGTTCGTTAAGAAGTGAAGGGAACTTTTGAATTCCTTCTGTCTAGGTCTTGTTCCATTGACTAACAGATATCCAGACAACAAGGCCTGGCTCCTCTCTAAGCCAGGGTTGGGGATTGGCGTATTTTTCCTGACATCCGACAGTCTGAGTCCCCCAGAATTTATGACAAAATCTCTGATCTTATTACAGAATTTTCTGTATTTCTTATTCTGGCACTGGCCAAAATCCCATCTCTCTTTTAGGTTTGTTTTTCTCCTGTCATATATGTGTTAATTCCATGTCACTATCCATGTTATCATGCAGCTATTGTATTGACTTCAGGGATTTTCACTTTCTGTTTTAGTTCTTCTCTTGAGTCTGTTTAGACTGGCTGTGATAAAGAGCTGTAAAAATAAAGTGACTGACCTTGAACATGAATTCGATTAGACGTACATGCAGACACGGACAGGACTGTGGCACAAGACCAGAAGTTCTCAACCTTTATGGCACAACACCAGTCATAAACTAAACAAAGTCATCTCACAAGCCCTTGCGAAAGGTTACATATTCCTATGAGCTGTGGGCATTTCAAGCAAAGAGTAAGCTTGACCTTTTTAGAGTGGTTGGTTTGAATGTTTACCAGAGGAGTGGAGAAGTGAAACTGTCCAGTATTTCACAGGAAAAGAGCAAAAAGAAAAGCGAAACCTACTCATTTTATTTTTCTTTACTTCCTTGTTACTTGTCTTGTGACCCCTCAGATTTATTTCTGGAGACTCGGAGGGGTGCGGACCGCCCCTCCGCACATCTCTTCAGCATGTCATTGCATAATTTTTCCAGTTATCTCAACTGAACAGGGGAGATCATCACCCTGAAAGATAATATTAGTTTCCTCTTTGTCGTGCAAATTTTGTTATGAAGCTCTATAAATAATGGAAAATTTGATTTATTTGGCTTTTGTTTTCATGCTATTGTGAACGGTCAGAGGTCAAATGTAGCCTGTGTTGACTGTGTTGGCCTTTACTGAGGGTTAAATGACCCAATCTACACACAAGTAGAGGACGCTTTCAGTGCAGTTTGACATGTAAACCTTGTATCATTCAGTGACATTCAGAGTTTTTACAGATTTTTCTTTAGTATAAATAACTAACAAATAAATAAATAAATACCATTTAGGCAAGAATATTTGAGCCACTTGTTTTTCTTTGCACTTGCTCATTTCTGTCAGGTCACTTGACCCATCAGTGTAATGCACTGCAGGGACGTGATTCTTTATGTGCCGAAGATAGAAAAGCCACAACCACATAATTACAGAGCAGTATGGGTGTTTCCAAACTAGCTAACCAGAATATCCGTTTTCTCTTTTCTCTTTTTTTCTAAGCTGTAAGATTTCTCCACAGAACAGCTGGGTGTGAGATCCCTCCCTCTGTGATACTTCAGAGGAATTTAATTTGATCAGGTACTTTTTAAATCATATGACATTTGACTTTAACTACTGTGGTGAAACTACAGGCAGCACAGGGGCTAACAGGTAAAGAGACATCCTAGAACCAGCTGGTGCCACACTCAAGTCTTTGTGACTGTGTGCACTGACCTTCGCTGTAGTGTTTTGAGACTGTGACAACTCCAGCCAGAGCTGCTCTGGTCCTGATGCTGACATCTGGGATCAATGAGGATCTGTGACAAACTGCAAATGTAAGCCATTCGCAAAAACAAAACAGATCATGTATAACTGAGTTTATTTGGAATATTCATTACATTCATTGCTTTGGTGTACCAACAGGATTTTTAATCTGAGATACTGCCAACCCACACTCACTGTATGTGTAATAAAGGTGCAACACACATTTCTATCAGTACTTTTACAATTCTTATAGGGCATGTTTTGGTCAGATATCAAAATGTTCAAAGACGTGATAAACTCATAAAGACAATTTTAACAATACAGAAAGAAAGAAGAAACACAGATTACACATAGTGGTGTACAATGACCCACAAAATATCTAAAACAATCAGGTCAGGTCAGTGATGTACAAGGTGTGAAGAAAATTTCTGCAGTGTCTCTGTGTCTGCATGACATATTTAAGTTCTCACAACGTAGTGTCAATGGCATTGTCAGATTACACAAACGTAAGATGAAAATCTCTTGAAAATACCTTAAATTCCCAAAGTTTCCCATTTCCAAAATCCAACCAACCCTTTATTGCTATATGAAAGTAAATCCTCTGTCAAAGTATAAAATAACTGAAGTTGAGAGTTTTGAGCAGGTACAAGTTTCCAGTTTGTGCTGCACAATCACACAGGTAAAGCTATGACACTGGAAGAGATATGCTAGGCATCTGTATGTAAACAAAGTGTTGCCGTCACTACGCTTCGGCATGATCATGGCAGCTTGTGTAAATAAAGTTTCATGTGTACCAGTCCCACCCAGCAAATGTCGTCTGAGGCCTTGTCTCTTCTGCTTTTTGTGTTTTGCTTGTGCTGTACAGCAGCCAGTAGCAAGGTCTACTGTGTCTGTCAGATCAGCAGACATGAAATCAAAAAGAAGGCTTTAAGGCTTTTGTTACAATCTCTGTAAATGTCTGGAGCCATTTTCTCTCATGGCTTTGGTTAATACGCCCTCAACAGGGCGAGGTCATTGCTTATCACTACACAGCAAAACATAATCTCTGTATGACAGCTGGATTCTCTAATTCAACATATTTCCCAGCATGCCCCACTGTAACAAAACTACCACATCCTCCAGAACTTTATGACTACAGTAAAAAGTAAAATACAGTGGTAGAGCTTACGACAGAATTTGTCAGAAATGATCAGCTTGGATATTGTTAAATTTCACAATCTAATACTTACAAACAAAACATAACAAAAAGAGACTAGAATATAATACAGGCTGAACCGAGAGGTTTGCACAGCTGTGTGAGATCAGAAAGATCATTACTCTTAGCGAAAAAAATCTATTTTATCTTGGTTTCTAGTGGTTGCACCTCATGTCTGAAAGAAACTAACAGTAAACATTCTTAGAAAAAGAGAATAAGTCGCTTAAAAAAGACAGGGAGATGGAATTAAGGCACATACTGTAATATTTCACTGCTAAGGCTGAGCAGAGAGGCAGCAATTGAATCTGTGATTAACATGGAAAAGCCTACAAATCTGGAGTAAGGGCCTTTTGAGTATCTCAAAATTCAAGCGGAGTGAACGCAGACGTAGAAGTTTTTCTGCTCTTCCCAGTAGTGGAGCTCATCGGTGAAACTCCAGGCGCAGGCCAGGTCTTTGCTGGTTTTGACCGTGTGGACCACACAGTCGCCGGGCAACTTCTCAAACAGGGTCTCTGCTACATTCACCACCGTGGGTTTCTTTAGACTCAGGATCAGCTGCTGGATGTGATTCTTATCCACAGGCTCAGGGGAGGAGCTGTAGGACACCCAGACGTTAAGTTTCTCGTCCGATGAAGAGACCTGGAAGCGACTCTTCCCTGTCGGGCAGTGGTAATTCTTCTTGTCGACAAACCAGCCTGAGGGGGACCAGAATATACGCACGGACCAGCCCACCCAGTCATATTTCTTCTTTAGTTTGTCTATGAGAGCATCAGCTAACTGCTGGCTGGTCAAGCCCGACTGGTCTCTCACCAGACGACGGGAATCCAGTTCGGCCTGTGTGGGGAAGCTGACGATGCAGTCTTCAATCACAGTGTTCATTTTAGCCTGGACGGTGTTCATTTTCTCACTCCAGTCTTTCAGAAGTGCGTCCTCTTCATCATATCCCTTCAGAGCAGCATGGCCCAACAGTGCGATGAGTCCGATGCAGAAAAGTTTCTTCAGCCTGGCGCAGAACTCCTCCATCGCCCGGCGACTTTTCTCCTCGTAGTTGAGGGTGATCTCTAGCACAGGTTCTCCAGAGAAGTTGTCTCCTGTCACAGCATTGTAGAGGGTGTAAAGGTTTTTGTCACCACCCGTCCTGGCAAAATGGTCCAGGAAAAGCTTCTTTTTGACTTCCCTGACCTTGGGCTTGGCATTAAGGATGTCCATGTACTTCCTGAACTGGTTTGTGATGTTCTCCTCCACTGAGAAATACATAGCATCCATTCCACTTTTCTTGATCTCATCGTTGATCCGCTGAATCTCCTCTGACACCACCTCCAGACGCTCTCGTACCTTCTGAAACTGCTCCTTCATGAATGTGGCCTCTTTGCTCTCCACATTGTCCAGAGCCAGTTTCACAATCGGAGCGGCGATGGAGAAAACGGGGAAGAGGTCACCAGCGATACTGGCCACTACTTCAGCTCCCTGTTCAAACACTTCCATCACAGTCTCCACCATATCCTTCTTCTCTGCTACAAGCTTCTGTAGCTGCTCTGCCATGTTTGTTAATGTGGCTCAGACAGATTCTAACAAGAAAAAAATAATGACATGGTTAGAGAAGTCTTCAAGTTAAAAACAACCTGAGCTAAATAAATACACAAACACAAGGCAAAAAGTTTGTACTTACAGTTCTGTTGCAGTGTTGTTGGGCTGTGGCCTGCTGTCACGCTCCTCTTACCACACAGCAAGAACTGATAAGGAAAGAGAGAAACAGCCAAGTGAGCTTTACTACTGGCAGCTGGTCACACCCAGTGAGAAATAAGTAAACAATTCAAAGGGAATTCAGCGGTGATGGATGTTTAACCTCCTGTTCAGGCATAGTGCATTCCCAAAACGCCAAACTATTCCTTTACCTTTGAGTCAGCACAAATGAAAAGTCCTATAAATGCTATGGGTAAAGTCATAACAGAAACTGAGCTCAGATGTCAAGTGAAGTAAACATCATCTGTGGATCAAGACAGACTTAAAGCTATAAGCAGACCTTGAGTTGGGATTGTTAAACAATCTGTTGTTATTCTGTCTGTAAATGCATCTGTTACATTTCCACATGAATTATTTAGCTCAATAGTAATAACAATGTACACCAAAGGTTATAGCAAGTATTCAGGGGTGCTAAGTGATTACTGAAATGAAGGAAATGACTTCCTCTCTTGCACTACTTCATCTTAAAAACCACATGTCCACTTGACTTGGAAAATCTTAAGCTAATACAAACAACTCCCCTCAAAGGCCAGGAACAGAGGCATAGCTGAGTGCAGGAGCAGACTGAGTTTGTGGGCATGTTCAGACAAGTCCTTTTGCAAAGCTGGAAACGTAATTTGGGTGGAAATCCCATTTTAGTACAAAAATTATGGTACAAATATTCACCAGCTTCACAAACTCAATCTCGCATTCATTGTCTGTAGCATTTATGTGTAGCAGTCCTTGGTAATGAACCTGTTGTCACATGTTTTTATTTAGGATTCTTGCCCTCGTGTCAACTTTTTAAATGGGGGCTGAAGGAGAAGCAATGCAGAATATACCGGTTTAAGCAGTACTGTGTTTCTCCCTCAGCCAGCCCAGTCAATAGTGAGGCAGCAGGCGTGGGACGTGATTAAGTGGAAGAGGTTAAACTTGCTGGGCAAGGGTGCATTTTCCAGAGAAACTCAGCATGTTACCACGGCAACAAGACAATGGAAAATAATCTGTCAGCTTGTTCGTCTCTCTGCTGAGCTCTGCTTTGTCTCAGAGGAGTTTATCTAGTTGGAGTGCAGAAGATTGCAGTGAGAAGATAGCACCTATTTCTCAGTCTGATACAAGCTCTCAGACACTTCTGCAGGCATCTGCAGATGCAGATTTCAATTACAGCGGATCACTCCACTGTAATTGTATTCAAACATCCAACATGGATATCAGATCAGACCAAAGATTTGTCTTACATATATTGTCTTATGTCTTAAAATCAAAGGAATAGTTTGATATTTTGGGGAATGTGATTGTGCATCCTCTTGGCAAGAATTAGAAGAGACTGATATCTCTCTCGTGTCTTATGTCTCATCTAACTTTCAACAAGAAAGCAAAAAAAGCACATTACCCAAAATGTTAAACTGTTCCTTTTAATGATCCCTTGAATGCCCACCACAAAGCTCTAAAACTACAATACCTGTGTTATAAAATATGTAATGTCTGCATAATTTCCATGTAAGCTTTGAGAACAAAAACAACAAAGCACAGAAGATTCCAGCAGGGTGTTGAGAGCATTTACAGTTACTGTATCTTATTTAATTTGACCATGCTAAAACGGTGATTCCTGTTTTCCACTGATGTTCGCTCTCCATTTCTCTTTCTCATTGTCCCTTGGGTTGTGTAACTGTAGTCTGAGTGCATGTGAAGCACCTTTACGCAGTGAATTCAAACATAAAAGTGTTAAAAGAAATCACATTTTCAGAGCCAAAGAGCTGCTGGAGCTCGTGTAACAGAGATATGAATGTCGGGCTATCAACAAGCATAGCACGTCAAGTTTTTACTTACACTTCCTCTAATATTCAGTTATATACAGTCGTGGAAAGTAACTATGTACATTTAACCAAGTACTGTGCTTCAGTACAATTTTGTACTTAATCTTATAAAAGACATTCCATTGTAAAATATTAAAATAGTGACTCCCAGCCATTTTGGCCTGTGGCCCCCAACAATAAAGCTGTGTCCAGTTGAGGCCCCCTGTCAAGTTTGAGATGTCCTTGATTTGTCAGCAATTACACAAAAAAATGAAATCTCATATGCACCAGGATTAATAATGATGCAATATACTGTACAGTAATATATCAGTCAGATCTAGAGGCATTTTTATCTGTACTGTAAACTATATGTTGGTGATATTACTTTTGTACTTTTACTTGTACTGCAGTACTTAAACATTGTGATACTGGTAGTTTAACTTAAGAAAATCCCTGGTAATGTACCGGTTGATGAAATGTGCTGATTTTAAACAACACATCAGAAACATGGCATTCTTATGAAGTCAAGTTCATTTAACAGCATTTGTGATTATGATTAAACACAAGATACACTTAAATCTGGCGCATGCTGCCACTTATTTAAAAAAAGAAAGCGCATAATTTCTCTGACAGAGAATTTCATGTTTCCAGTGACAGAGCTTCCTCTCAACACCAAGACGACCAAACCCTCCGTCTTTCCCTCTGACAGCTGACCACTCAGTCTGGCCACTGAGGGAGGAGAAAAAAACTAAGCGCTCTGTTAATGCTCCCTCTAAATGGAAAACTTATTGATCAGTCCGTGTACACGGGCTCTAATTGTATCATTTTACAGTCGAGGGACAGAAAGCCAAACAAACACCGCAGGTTAACACCACAGATAAAGTTTTTATTACAACGCAACACAAGTGGATTACGCCTTTAAAAAGTTTGACACTTCCTGGAAAAAGAGCGAAGCGGTGGCACCAGAGCTGCCAACCAACGCCCATTAAAGTTTCTACTCTGCGTTTAAACTGCATTAAATGTTGCAGATTCATCTAATCACCCACTTCACTTTATTAAATGAAGCTGCGTTGATTAAACATTCGAGCGTACTTGACATTTTTCTCTTATTATTTTATTTTACAGCAACTCGATGCGTCAAAGAGGAAAAAAATTCTCGGTTATGTAACGACACGCTGGAATGAAGTGGATGAAGTTGAATCGATCATTTCCTATTAAAGTGCCCTGTCACTGCCACGCAGTTAACCGTAATATGCCTGTCCACTATGAAACATTTTGATCAGAAATGAACTCACCTTCAACAGTTTGCGGAAGAAACACACTAACTTCAAGACTGTTTGTCTTCCTATTGGTCATGTGGCTCTCGTGTTACAGAGCAGGGACACACCCAGTCAGACAAACATAGAAAAAAAAAAAAAAAAACACTTGGGTGGTGGAGAAAGAAATAAAAAAAAAAAAGTTGTTAGCATAATAGGTTGTTGCTGTGGCGATATTATTAGAGTAACCTCCACCCATTTGATAAACAATGACATGCTATTAAAGCATTGTAACTGTTGCAGAAGATAATATGAATTTGTTTTGAGCTGAAATACCGACAGAAGAACATTATGCTTTGTGCTTCGTCAGGATCTGCAGCAGCTCTAATTGGTTTTAACTAACGGAGTAATGATGAACAA
Source organism: Toxotes jaculatrix (assembly GCF_017976425.1). NCBI lineage: Eukaryota > Metazoa > Chordata > Actinopteri > Toxotidae > Toxotes > Toxotes jaculatrix. The sequence continues at coordinate 5,060,440 of NC_054401.1, read as the reverse complement.
TGATGACAAAACATTGATGTTTTTTGTTTATTACAAATCAAAGTATAGTGTACATAAGTGTCTCGAAAAAGATTGTGGGCTAAAGAGTTTAGAAGTTTTCCCCGCAGCACTATATTGCACCAAAAGCAGCAAAAATATTGTATATTGGATTTTTTTTTTTTTTTAAATACTCAGTTTTACCTAGGAGTGCTCAATGGTCTCATACACCCAGAGATATTTATGGTATTAAAGGAAAAGGGTACCATAAATGTATGGTAAAGTCAGCTAACGTCAGCTATGCCTGACCCCAGTTGCATCCACAGGGGACAGCATCATCATTCGTTTCATTACACTAAGTTGAAGCTGGCATGGAGATGTATGGCTCTATAACACCCTGAAGCTGCCGTATCATCAAACAGAGGAACGATACACACTGTATCTATAAGAATAAAAGGCATTACAAGTAAGACAATGAATCTCAAGCCAGAGCACAGACAGAGCAGATTATGCATCAACAGAGACATTATTTATGAATAATTTTCTGTAACTGATAGAGATATTTCCAGGTCTCTGCTAAAGACATTCATGAATTCATTTGTAGCTTGATTCTTCCTGTGTGCAGCTACAGTTTCTGTTTTTCTGTGAGCCTACTCAGGGTGGATGCACAGGTGGGCTCTCTTGTGTTTTCCGTAGTAGTAACAATCCTCATGGAAGTTGTTGGTCTCCAACACCTCCTTGAAATGGCTGACAGCATGGACCACGCAGTTGGGGAAGCTCTTGTGCAAAGACAGAGCCACTGCCATCATGTCTCCCTTCAGCTTCTGCACCTCTATCTGCTCCTGGATCTGACTCTTGTTAATGGGTTTGGGGTTGACACAGAACGAGACCACCACTCTGATGTTGTTCTTGGTCAAAATGTCAAACCAGTTGCCTCCCCCTCTTCCTTGGTACTTCTTTCCCGCCAGCCAGTTGAAAAAGAAAATGCGCTCCCTATGGAGGAAGACCCTGATGGACCAGTTCACCCAGTCGTATTTTTTAACAAGTGAATCCAGAAGGGATTTGGTAAAGACATGATCAACAGTGCCGGGATTCTCCTGAAGCAGGTGCTCAATGTCCAGCTTGGCTTGTTCTGAAAAGTTCTCTGTACAGTCATCCACAGCTGCTTTCATTCGTTTTTCCACGTCCTCCATCCGTCCCTGCCACTTCTTCACCATCTCCTCACCAACTGCCCCTTCCTTGAGGGCAGCATGGCCCATGACAGCGATGATGCCCACCACAAAGAGCTTCTTCAGCCGGGCACAGAAGTCCTCCACTGCCCGTCTGCTTCTTTGCTCTGTGGCGACTACTGTTTCCAGCATAGGGTCTCCTGTGATGTTGTTCCCGGTGACAGCATTGTAGAGGGCATCCAAGTTCAAGTCGCCATCCGTGTGCTCGTAATGGTTGAGAAACTTCTCCATCTTCTTCTCCCTGAACTTTGGCTTGGCGTTGACAAACTCCTGGAACTTTTCATACTGGCTCAGCATCTGCGCCTCTCGATCAAAGTTCTGCTTGTTCATTGACGCCCTCTGCAGCGCCAGGGCAATTTGATTAATCTCATCTTGGATTCCCTCAAGCTCGCGGTTGACAAGTTCGAATTGTTGAGTCAGGTAGCGAGCCTCATTGCTTTCTGGGTTGCTGAGTAGCTCTGCTGAGGCCTTGAACACGGCCTCCAGCACGGGGTGAAGTTGGCCCACAGTGGCAGCGAGCACCTCAGAGGCTTGCCCCATGATCTCCACACCTTTCTCAATCTTGTCCTTGTTCTGCACAAGCCAATCTGCCACACTATTCATCTTTGTATTTTGTTTTTCACACTAAAAAAGCTAATTTGTTTTCCACAGCCAGAGACTTTGCTGGTGCCTGAAAGAAGAAGAAACATGACACCCTTGTGAAGTTCATTATAACATGATTTTATGACATTTCAGAAAAAATATGGTTCTCTCTCTTTTTTTTAGGTGGATTTGGCAAAGCAAATGTAATCAGCTGACATTAGGTCATTTTTTTCACAGGACATTCTCCTGACAAACAAAACTACAATAAAGCAAACAGTAGGTCATGTTAGCACATGTGGGCATCCAGTTTCATGCCGCACCCTCAGAGCCTCAGTCAATGACAGGGACTCGTTTTTAAGCCTTAGTGGCACTGACACGTTTCAAAGAAGCTCATGAAAATACACAGACGATGCTCACATTGATGGCAATCCAGAACAAATATCAAACATGGTATGTTTACTCATGAGTTATGATGTGAGGTATTGTGCAATGTTGCAGTACTGGCCCTTTGGGATGTCATTTTTTATTGCTCTAACAATAGCCAAGAACCAAAGCAAACACAGATGTTCACAACATGGAAAAAAAAGGAGGATTTACTTTGGAAATGATGGTATGGTTTTCGATGTAAAATCCTCAAGAGAGGTGACCTAACTCATTTCTTGCTCCCTGGAGTCCATATCCATTTCAGAAAAAGGCACACCCAGGGCTGAGAAAAGAAAATCCCCACCACTGCACTTGTTCAATAATGCAATCACACTTCCCTTCTCATTACAGCCTTGACATAATTGAAACCAGAGATTATACAACTATCCTGTTTTTTCAGGGTTTGGTATGAAAAAAAAAGATACAAATCCAGGTTTATATGTTCACCCACAGAACGTAGGCTCACCAATAATTGCTGCAGTGATGAAGTCAGTGGTGTCATTTTACAGCCTTTCCTATCACTGCACTAATTAGATCTACTTTAGTCACATGCCATCAGTGTTTTTAGAAATTGTCCATATTTCTATGTGAACCACCTGATGAAAATAACAAAAAGTGCACCATTTAAAATTTGAATTTGTAATTACACAACCAACTGAAGTTCTATTCTAAAAAGGAAAGAAATAACAGTGAAAGAAAATACTTACTGAGAAATTATCTTGATTTGTGCTTGGAAATTTCTTGCCTTGTAAAATCAAAAAAAAGTCTGTCTTCTTTTTAACACAAAAAGTGAAAAATGTTTTTGTGAGAGGAAGAAAAAAAAAAGGCGAGTCCCACACAGCACTTGATCAAACACTGGTCTCCCTTTTCAATGTAATATGCTTTGCTACAGAGCTACAGAGCTGTAATAGAGACCACATACGTAAGTGCTCACCAAGACCACATCCCCCAAAGTACTCAGCACTACCTCTGGGATTTCTTTCAATGGCAGAGACATTACACTTTTAAGGAAATAGAAAAAAATAGAAAATTCAGTTCCTCAAATCTTCTAACAAAGGTCAACTTCAATAACGGTGAGAAAAGCTGAACAGACCAAACTAAATACTGAGGCTTTCTTTCTTTTTTCTTTTTTCCTTTTACTTTTATCCTTTCTTTCTTTCAGTCTTTCTTTCTTTCTTTCTTCATTTATTTCTGTCTTTGTTTTCTTTTTTTTCTCCCAATTATACAGAAAATTAAAAATGATGATAAAGTGGTGAAGCAGATCATGGGGATGCTGAATTAATAAACAGAGTAAAAGAAAAAGAACTCACCTTTCTAGTAAAAAAATCCAGTGGGTTAGAGTCCAGTTATGTTGTAGTCCAGCTGTGCCTGTGAGCACCAGCCTCTTTGGGATGTATATATAGAGACACTCTCCCTCTCCCTCTCTCTCTCTCTCTCTCTCTCTCTCTCTCTCTCTCTCTCTTTCTATCTGTCTGTCTCTCTCTCTCTCTTGTCACTCCCCCTTTGGAACTCCTCCATCCCGTTCCAGCATTCCTCAAAAACCCACTCAGAGGGATCAACGGCCGGCACTGACACAGATAAGATCCTGTAAACACTCCCCATGCAGGGACACCATGCACCCTGGGAAAAAGACTGATTTGTGTGTGAGTGTGTGCATGTTTGAGGAACAGAGACAAAGAGACAGAGAACCAGAATAAAAAGGAGACCAGTCACAGTAGGGCTCAGCAAAGTGGCCCACCAGGACAAAACCCCTCTTGTTTGGGCTTGAACGCGGTTTCTATGGCCACTGCACTGGTTCTTCCAGCGTCTAGGAGACTGTGCATGTTCAAAATCAGAATTCAGCCCCTGTGTTTGCAGCAAGTTAGTACCCCAAATAACAAAATTTTAAAAAATCAGTCATGCAGGAATGTACAAGGCTAGTTTTCTGAAAAATACTTCTTGTATGCTGGCCTACTTGAATCTGGGTCTGACAATTAGTGATGGAAAGCGATTGGTCGCTGGATTCAAGCATTGCAAACGGGGATGAGATTCAGCCTGCAGCGGCAGCACTTTCAGAATCAGTCCGTCACAGTGCCGAACAGTGAAAGACAGTCTGTGTTTCTAACGGCTCACTCATGGCCTTTGTGCTTTATAAAGATGGCTATGACATGCGCAGCCTGGTGTCTGTATTTGCAGTTTGGTTCTTTTCTTCCTTCTCACCAAGATATCAGTATTTGATTGAGATGTCTAGACCTCTTCATACCTATTGTAATCACAATTTGACTCTCTTCATGAGACCTCTTAATACCTATTGTAATCACAATTTGGCTCTCTTCATGAGACCTCTTAATACCTATTGCCTGGATGCAAAATCCTGCAGGATACCCCAGGTGTGAAACACACTCCAGGGAGTCCATGACAAATGTCTGCGGCAGACAAAAGAATGTGAAACACACTTTAGGGGGCATTCCTCATGCATAAATGCTTAGGTCTCCCCATGTTTGGGGTCTTTCTTCACTCAGACCTCCTTGTGTGCTGATTGATCTTTTCTTTGCAAAGAAAATAAAACCTTGTCGGCCAGCAGAAGTCTCTATTTCATTCTTCACCAGCAGCAGCAGAGAAAACTTCCACGACATGTCACTGTCAGCTCTGCTGCTCAATGGATCACAGATAGGTGGGAACAGGAAGAGGAGGGAAGGATGTCTGCAGTAAATTGATGCTGTCAGCCGAGCATAGGAGGGTTAGACGAACACGTCCGCCACCGCCTTGTTCCTGTGTCATCCCTCTGTCAGATCTCACACTTGACTCGCTGGTTGCCATCAGAAAGCAGAAACTAGCCTTCACATGGACTCAACAGTATGTGGCGTGATGGGTGGTAAAGGCTGATGCTGGTATACACACTGTAGAGACCTGAGCTGGAAGGCCCCACATGCTCTCTGTGGGTGTTGTGCCTCATGTTTGTTTTCCAGACAAATAACTGAATTTCTTTTATCTTTCCCAAGAAAATGATCAGTAAAACACACAGACATACAGTGTCCCAACATTTGGAGCCCGTAACTAAACAAACAACATGGCCTATTAAACAAGTTTTGGCTGCAGCATCAGTGGAAAGTGTTGGCTTTGTTCTGCCTTTGTTGTTTGTGGTTTCAAGCTCACCAGGTGGAAACATGGGTGAAATATTTGAGATAATGATAACCAGCTGAGGGGAGAGGGGCAGAAGGCTTTGTGTGCAACTAGGTGTAGTTTTGTTTGGTTTTACTCAGCATGTAGGACGGGCTGATTAAAGGGAATCTCTTTCATGATTTTGTACAATAAGGCGTCTCTAGAATTCATTAGTATGTAGCTAACACTAATATTTCCACTATCAGGACCTTTGATTCTGAGAATATAGCGAGAAGTATAAAAACATGCACCCATTGTACGATGATCAGAGGTTCTTAATGTAAGGTAACTTTCATTCTTTGCTGTTGATCAATATTTGCATTAACAAAACAGGAAGGTGAAAGTCACTGGATTGGTTTACCCATTTTTGTAGCTGCATTGTGAATGTATATCTGTATTCTATTCATTGCAAATGATGAACCAAAGCTTTTTAATTACTTGTTTCATGCATTTATTTAAGTTTATGCAAAGCTCAGAACTGTTTTCTCTCATGACGGTAACAGAGGTTGTGCTGTTTTTGTTATTTGTGTCTGGGAGCTGAAATGATAAATGACTTCCTTGTTCACGGAGGCTATTGACCACCTTTTATCTTTTTGACCTTGGCCAATGGCTGGCGTTTCCTCCTCACCACAAGATGTCTCCTCAGCTCACAAAAAAACCCTAGTGTCTCAGCCCATGGCAGAAGATACACCTTTTCTGGAAAGGGATGATGTTTGAGAACATGACCGGGAGCACTAAACAGAGATGAAGACACCCGAGACAGAATTTAACAGAGGAAAATAAAGATGCTAAGCCTGAAATACGAGGATTAATTTTGGCAGAGATTTAAACAGAGTCATGCAAAATGTTGATGAATCTGCTTAGACAGGTTTCAGTACCAATTCACTGTACTTATTGTTGCACAAACTGTACAACCTAAATGGTTTTGTTTACTGTTTTGCTCATGAGTAATACATGCTTACAGACAGTTCCTTTCATGTTCTATAAATCCACGCCGCACCATTGCATAAGTATGTCAAATGATTGCTTCACAAATAGAAAGTTGTTAGTGGGAAAGGTGGGATTTAGTACCAGTCATGCTGGATTTGTCTGTCTTCCATGGGAAAATAAATGTGGGCAGGTCCTTTGAATACACCTGGACTGTAAAAATTAAACCGTTTTACTGGTGTAATGGGAGGATGATTGTGGGATATTGCCAGAGGCCTCAAACAGGAGACAGAAAGTTGGTCTGTGTCCAGATTATCACAAAATATATTAAAATAACATAGTATCAGTTTCAGAGGAACTGAAAAAATGTGAACATCACATGAAGAATGAACTGTGTTGTATCCTGCTTACACTTGGCAATAGGATGTGACTTATATCTTGATAAGGAAAAACCTGCAGAACTGGATCAAAGAGACCACGTTTGGAAGTGATCCCGCTCACGTTGTGATCAGATTTCAGCCAGGTGCAATCACATCCTAAAGAAAAAAAGTCTTTTTTTTTTAATTTTTAAATTTCTGTCACTGCTAAGCCTTTGTTTTGCTGATTTCTGAAAGGGGCCTGGACATCTTCAGGTTGCAAATCAGTTCAGGTTTACCACACGGTCAGGGTGCAACATGCTGAACATCTGGATGGTCAGTGTTCCTAGACTTCACCTTGTGCTGGTTGAGCAGATTCTCTTTTGAATAGTTTTTATTAGCTGTGCTGTGACTTCACTTGTTCTATAATCAGAGTCACTGTCTGTCCGTCTGTCAGCAGCTCTTGCAAGCACTTGTTTAAAAAGACTTCAAAGCACCTGTACTGCAGTACTGAACATGATTTTAATCATTGTTTTCACAAGAATCAATTTTGGTTGATATCTAGCTCACACTCCAGCATGGTTTAAATGCACTTATTGTAAGTTGGACAAAAACATCTGAAAAACTAATTTCATGTAATGTAATGACAAGTCTGCCAACCCTGTCAGACTATTTTGCATATTGAGGTCTGATCACAATGGAGCGACAAGAGCACTGTAAAAAAAAACAGCTGTAAAAGACCCATAATTATACAAATAACGTATCCAGATACAGATCAGGTTAATACATGGCCAAGAGTATACAGCCATGTGAAGCTGTGCAAAAGTGAAATGCTAATGTCAGCATGCTAACATCACCACGGGAACTTGAATGTCTGTACAAAATGTCACACCAATCCATCCTATAGGTGTTGAAATATATATGGTGGACAATCATTGTCATCCCCAGATCCACTCATCTAAAATACACTAATTACACACATGTGCTCTTCACATAGAGACAGGAGTTTCAGCACTATCAGTTCTGCTTTGTCTCTAAATTTGTCCTTCAGGAATTTTCAATGATGAAATAACACAACCCAGAAAGTCAGCATATACATTTTCATAGGAATGCCTCTGGTTCTGGTTTGAAGGTGGTGTTTCCATTATGAGTAACACTGGGCTTCCCCCTCCCCTCTCCAGATGTTTCCAGGTCATAGAGAACGGGGCAGTCGGTGACAGACTAAAGCACCTCTCTAAAGAAGTCAAGAGACAGGGACATAAGGGAAGAGTTTCCTCAGTTAGTTTCAATGGCAGTTTTATGGAAAACAAAAGTGACAGAGCTATTATCAGTTCTTCTTTGCCGGTTGACAGTCCGCCTCGATACAAGCCCATCTGTCACTTACAAAGATCAATACAAACTCGAGTTAGATCTGAGGAAATAGATAAAGGTTCAGAGGCTGGGAGAATGCAGCTTATTGATTGCAGGCAAATTCACCCGAGGCCATCTTTGCCCTTACACAAGTGAGTCAAACCACCTTCAACCTCCATTTAAATTGGAAATCCAATTACTCCTTCTGGCAGGCATTTTGTTTAATCATATTGTTGTACTCCTGATTTACCAAAAGCCTCCAAGTAAGTCTTGTATCTTCTAATTTAATCTCAGACTGCACATCGATATTACAAAAATGAAACTAATTATATAAAAAATGTAATGAAAGATTATTTCTTCTTCTTGAATCTTGGATCTTCTAGATCACCTTATTTCCACAGTAATATTAGTTGGTTTACAGTTTGTGTTACATGCTCCCATTTTGTCTTTCATGTACAGGAAGCCAGCTAGCTATTCTCAGAGATAAGGCATATCACAGCACTAAACTCAGAAATGGTGTGCAGTAACGATAAGTACTCACAAGAATATACATTCATGAATCTCTGGGAAAAAATATATATATATTTTAGCATGTGGAGATTACTGGGACCAATAGAGAAACCAATTCAGGGGATACATCATGTTTTAAAAGCAGATCAATATTGCAGTTACAACTGTAATTCACTAATGGTTTTGTGGACAGACAAAACAGCCTGGGGGACTATTTATACTCTCGCCGGGGGGGAAACTCCCAGAGCCTCACCAAATGTTGAGGTTACACATCGTCATCCCCCCGGCCTACTCCTGAAATTATAGCGTTGCTTCCTCACAAAACCGCACTGTGTTAGTTACAGAGTGGACTCCTACACAAAAACTCACAAAAAAAAAAAAAAACTCATACAGGAGTTGCTCCTTCAAAACTAAATTCTGGCTTAAACTAGTCTCCCTTCTGTCTCACATCCAAGCCATATCTCAGTCCTGACTCTGAATATAAACATACTGTATTTCATCACAAGCAGTCTTCCAATGAGGCCAAGACGTTTAACTGTCTTCAGTAAACGCAGTGATATGTTACAACATAACATGGGAAACAAGCTAAACATAATTTCTTTCATCAGTGTCAAAGAACTTTACACCTTTTTGTTGCAGTCAAGCCACTACTCTGAGCACGAGATTACCCTTTGACCTGAAGATCACTCTTTTCACCCTGATTACATTAAAATTTCTCTTCATCGATGAATCCACTGTTGAACATCTGTTGCTAAAACCATTAAACTAACAGTAGCTCTGTTTGATCTGCTGCTGAAGGTCAAATGTAAATGACCAATGTAACTGCGCAATTGTAATTTCTTGATAACAAGGCTGCACTTTAATCAGGACCAATCAGCTCCAGCATCAACCTTTGTCTTTGCTAGACAAAGACAAACACTTTGCTGAAATTGGCTGAGAATTGAGGCACCGGGGGAGAAGTCCATGCTGATACTTTGCCCGCTCCTGCATCTGATCCTCTGTGTTTGTTGATGTGAGCGATTAACCCACTGAAAGAAATGACTCTCTGTGACGTGGCATTTCCTGATTCTCCTCCTTTTCATTTCCTCTTTCTCATGCTTTTACTCATTCCCTTGTGGCCATTATCCGCAAGGGAATGAGTTATGTTCATGTTGCACAACCAAACTCACCTAACTCAATGGTGGCTGTTACTTGTGAAGCCATAGAAAGTGTATTTTTTCACTTAATGGTTGTACACATTTCTAAAAAAGCATTCCTCTAATAATTTTCAAGATTGAAACCAGCAGCATAAAATAACAAAAACAATGCTCCGATTAACTGACAGTCTGGCAACTTTTGTTTATTATTTCCTGATTACTACAATATGTGCTACATGTTTTTCTTTCTCTTCCTGAACATAGAGGAGTTGTTAGGCTTTTAGGTTACCTTAAAGATAGCATGTCTGGATGAGAGAAGACAGAGAGAAAGATAAAAGAGAGATGCAGACAAGTGAGAAAAGACAAATGGGCTTGCTGCAGAAATGCAGAGTGTGAAGTATGTAAAGGTCAGGGAAAACAAGAACAAAGAGTAATATTCTGAGATTCTTTGTGTGTGTCTGGTGGTGGTGGGAGTTTTGGGTAAAAGTACATGGTACCTTGAAGAGGATATAGGCAGACAGTGAGGGACAAAAAGGAAGTGTTGGAAAACATGACGGAAACTTTGAGGCACTGCAGATGGCCGAGACATGTGTTTACCACCCAGTGGATTTCCACTTAAAAGCTTCACTGACAGATAGATCCCCCAGACACCCCCAGACATTCCAGTTGCATTCAGGGTCCTTTAAAGATACATACAGCGGGTAAAACGGACATTTAAGCAGATCTACATCTCCACAGTCCATCTCCAGGACTACTCATGATTGCTTCAGGCAAATAATGATGATTTTAATATGAGTTTTTAGTTAGAACATGCAGAAATACACAGAAATCGGCTTTAACATTCCCACTAGGAAGAGAAAACATATGTATCCATTCCACTCATAGTAGTAAAACAACAGCAAGCATGTTGTGCAAATCAGTACTTTTTTTGGCAATCAGATGATAAGTGACCATGTGCAAAACAGATGATGTAGTGGATGAGTTGTTTCAGAATGGGTAGGAGGCAGATTTAAAAGAAAACATGACTGAACATTTATCAATTGCACAATCTGAACCTGGCATATGAAAGTCCAGGCTCTAAAGGATACTAAATGCCCAAACAGAAATTTAAACTAAAACAAGACTATGACTAAATGTTACATAAACAGTAAGAGCCAGTAAGGATATTATTTAAGATCTAACTAAATATTGAAATTAAAATATCAAAAACATCCAATAATATGCAAAAACTACGAAGCCCACTTTTAAACTCCTTCCTTTTAAACTCTTTCTGGAAAGCATTAATTATTTAATATATAAAAAAGAGAGCTTTGAAGTTTTGGCACTTCCCTAACAGTGCTTGATATTTATTAAAGTCTGAACACTTTTCTGGTTTCCACTACTTGTATTTTGTGACTGTGTTGTACGTTTTAGTCTTCATCTAACATGTTGTTGTACGCTTTTAATTTGAAATGTCAGTGCTTGGGGGTGTAGCATCCTTTAGAGGCTGGCCTTTGATGTGTCAAGTTCTCATTGGATAATTGGCAAAGAAGCAGCCATCTTGTTTTGTATATAAAGGCTGTTTTTTTTTTTTTTGTTTTTCTTTTTCTCAATCACAGACTGAAGGGCAGACTTTGCCATGTTTAGGTCTTTTGTTACTAAAGCACTCTCAAAGTCTGACCATGTGGTGACAACACTGAAAGACCCCATCTGAACAGCTAATTACAATTCTAAAGGTAAAACCCAGTTATCTCCACACTAAGCAGCTGGCATGAACTCTTCCTGTCCTGTTTTTGACTGAAAACTAATTGTTTCAAAACTGATAGGTCACATCTGACAATGTTAGCATGTAAGCTAACCATAGTAAGGGTTAGCTTATTATGGTAAGCTAACCCTTACTATGGTTATGGTTAGCTAACCCTGCTAGTTGTTCAGGATCTATGACTGAACTGCAGAAACACTAATGGTGACTAGTAGTTGTATATTAACTGAATTGGCAGAAGCAGTGTCTCCACATGATATTTTGTTCCCAAGACGTATTAATTAATGACACATACATGGGACTTTTTTAAGCCACAGGTTTGTTATCAGACATGCCAAATTCTTTTTGTCAGGCTAGAGTGTACTGTAGCTCAAAATGTTATAACTGTTGGACCTAACACTGTATGCAACATCCATTACAATATGGAGCGAATGTTTTCAAAAACACTCATAAAGATTAAACCTTTTTTGTTGTTGTTTTTTTGACTTTTTAGAATAAAGCAGTGGGGCCTCTTGCCCTGTTTCAGATATCTAGAAAATGTTAGCAGTTCCACCAAAGAGAGATTCTTCCACTTAACTTCTCAGGTGGTTTAATCTAAATCATTTTTTAAAAACTTTTCATACACGCACACACAAAACCGAAAATTAGAGAAAAGATAAAATATGAATACAAATTTGTGTATTAGAGCTTTGTTTTTACTCTTTTCCTCTCCCATTAATGCTCTCAGGACCCCTCAGATTTATCTTGTGACTCTTTGGAGCGGCCAGACCCCTAGAGTGAGAACCACTGGACTAAACTCCACATTAAGTCGGCCTTTATCAGGTGCAGTATGTTTTGTTGTTGTATTTAGTCGACTCTTGAATACATTTGTACCATAAAAAAAGAATAAAACTACAAAACTATATGTGCTGTGTGTCTAAAACTTTAACAGTAGAAATCTCCAACTATAGGCAGGACCTTAAAAAAAACGTCAGTCCTTAGTTCTGGGCTCGGACCTGCAGCCAGTGTGTCACTGAACAAATGTTTTAATGCTTTTTATTGGATTAGTCCACTCAAAGAGCAGCAGGCTGGTCGATGGTTCACTCGGACTGATGGGTAATAGCATTATCCTGCGTGGGCCGGGATTGGCAGACACCAGCGGACAGAGCTATCCTACCATTGATCGACTCTCCCCTCCAGGGCTTCTCTGATGCTAGCCTCCATCCAGTCTTTCATTTGTTTATGAAATATTGATATTGGCTGCTATCTCCTCTTGGAGACGAGGAGTTTCAGCTTGATGGAAAGGAGAGCGTTTAGGGATGCTGGAAAAAGAGATTTTGTGAGCTGAAAGTTGTATTTTCTTGGGGAATATAATCCATTTAATATTTCCAGAATTACATCATGCCAGCTTTTGTTTATTGCACCATATTTCGTCTTTTGAAACTCGCGTTACTGAATTAAGCCACAACCAAAAGTCAAGGAAAAGGGCAACATACACTGTACCTGCTTCCTGACTGATTTTCTAATAAATGGAAAAAAACAGGATCTGGGAGGATCAAAAATCTCATGTGACACTCACATACTGCCACCACTTGCATTTTCAATGTGTAGTGAAGTGTGTATAAGTTCCCAAGTGTGAGGGAATCTTACTATGAACAAAGGGCCAAAAACATAACCAGTCAAAAAAAAAGAAAAGGAAGAAAAAAACAACATAGATTTACATTTTTTAATCCCTCATCTTGGCAACAAATGCTCCAAGATGCAAGTATAAATAACTGTCAAGAAAGCCCACAGACTGACCAGTAGATCTGTATGTTGATAGCGCCCTCTGTCTGTAAACCACCTGTGGCACCATTTCCTCACCAGATTTCACTCTTCCATTAAGAAAACCTTACTTTAACCTTCCCTCAACCGCAAAACAAGCTAAGTCTAGCTCCTGTGGCATGAGATGGATGCAGTAGATCTTGTCAGTAAACAGATGCTTTAGTCTTCCCATAATGACAGTCAGGATTGACAGGCTACCGCAGCCAGAGCCTTTTATGCAGGGGAAGAGCCTCCCGGATCAATAGTTGTTACCTAGGCAAAGCCCACACAACCACTAATGAATCCACTGGCTTACAGTACAGGCTGCCACTACTCTCCATGTCTGCACAGGAGCAAAACAGAGAAAGCACCCAGTGCTCCTAGTAAAACAATGCAAAAAAGAACATCCAAATACATCCAACGCACTGGCTTTGACGAGAGAGTGTAATTTAAATTAACCCTAAACTAGAAAACTATTATAAAATGCGAACAGGCCTGTTGTCCAACATCTGGAGCAGGTGTCACAACGTGTGAATTTCCGGTTTTGTTTGTCGAAGTGTGTTGCGACATTTCAGTGCTCTGTTTTCTGGGACTGGTTCTGTGGTGTGTTTTTTCAGACTGAGCTGTTGTCTGGCACACCTGTCTGTCTGTCTGCTCCGTATTTTCTGTTTTTTCAGCATAGGATTAAAGTACTGATATATCAAAGGATGTTAGTCACCTGTCTGAGGTTTCTCATTATAAAAAGGCTTTGTGCCAACAAGGTAACAGGTGCAGTGTCGTGTTTTACAGTGCAGGTCATACGCATTTGGGCAGTGACACATTGTTTTGGTTTTGTTCTCCAGTGTATTTGTTTTGGAATGAAACTTCACCAGTTAAAGGAATAGTTTTATATTTGGGGAAGTCTGCTGTTTGTTTTCTTGTCTAGAGTTAGACTGATACCACTCTCATGACTGTACAGTAATTAAGAAGCTATAGCTAGCAGCCAGATAGCTAAGCGCAAAGATACAAACAAAGATGTTGTTTTATTCCTCTCCCTTTTTCCTGTATTCTCTTATATTTTCTGCTAATGTTTTTCTTTTTCTTAAATAATAAATTTATCATATTTGAAGCATCGATATGAGGTCGATATCATTCTCATCTCACTCAAAAAGACCAAAACCATTTCTTTAAAGCTAAAGGACAACAAATGTGTAACAGCCCTCATTACTAAAATGTAATCATGTGATCACTAAAAATTGGATCAAACTCATGAATTACGTCTATTACTTATGTTGCATTAAAAATGTGGATATTCATAGAAATCAGATGAATTATTAAAATGAATCATTTTGGCTTAAAATGAATCATATGCACACATTTGATCTTTGACATCCTTTTCATAGACAGTGCCCCTGAACCTAACAACAACCTCATATCTTTAGCAGCAGCTATTTCCACTGCACACAAAGAAACCTCATGGTGATTCAACACAGTCCACTTCCTCCTGCACTGTGATGTATGCTGCAGATAACACTTGATGGATTTTGACAGGCCTGATTTATGACAGAGCAGCTAAAGACCCTCCAGATCCACTGAGATGTGAAATGATGGCCGTCTCCACCCGATCTGCACCTTACACCAGGCATTATGACTGATACCATCCTGCTAAGCCAAGCACTTTGCGGCTCGTCTGCAGGATATTAGCTCAGCCAAAGGTTATTCATAGACTATCAAACTAGAGCTGCGGTCAGGAAATGCTGACTTATGTGTAAATATCAATTAAATTAGTTGGAGTCCCTGTTGCTGAGGGTGCACTGCTTCGTTTTAATGGCCACAGACACTAACAGTGCCGCGTAAATCACATTTGTACAAGAAAAGAGAGGCAGATATTAGATTATAGTTGTTTACACATCCATTAACTATTGTATTTGGTCATTAACTGTCACAAAGCATAAAAACAATGCTGACCATTGCTCATGCACTGATTTTTATTGAGATTTGGTATGAACATAGAAGCTAATATGAGATAAATAATGGTACATGACATTTTGATATATATAAATGTCTCTACTCCGTATCACCAATTGGCATAACAGAGGAGATTTAATCCTCCGCAGTTCATAGAAATGATGTTTCTTTTGATAAATGGCCAGGGAGAGAAGTGATTTTAAATTTCTGATACAAATCACAGTGTTTTGTTTGAAGTATGAAAATAGAGAGATAAATAAACAAATAAATAAGTGTGAGTGTTTAGTGTGAGCGTGGACATAATAACAAGTAAAATTCCACCCAAACACATAAGCAGAAAATCACTCATAAATCATTAAAAAAAACATCACATTTTGCTGGAAGACAAAAACACAGCAATTTTCATTTATCACCAAAAGATAAAATATTACTACTGATAAGATGCACAGACAAAATCACTTCTCATCCAGGCTGAAACAGTTAACACA